>NC_068377.1:30092627-30416377 GCF_023724105.1 Carassius gibelio | reverse complement strand
TAACTTGAATAATGAACTATAGCTATAGCTATAGCTATAAAATAACTATATCTTTGTAATTTTTTGTGCATCAAATTCTTACAAACTTTATCCTATTCATTTTGTGGTTTATTCACCAAATCCTTAACATGTTATATGTTCTTTAATCAAAATAATCTAGCGACTATAAGGAAGCCAACGACACGTATTTCCATGTTGGCCTTGATATTGTTCCCTCTCCCAGTGTGAATGTGTTTTAAATCATCATTAAAGGTTCAATTGGCAACTTCTTTGCTTGTTTCAGTTCTAATCCACTTCCTGCTCTTTCTTATCTCAGGTCATGAATTCTTTCCTGATTTCATTAATTTACCACATGTTCACATGTAGAATAAAAGCCTCTATTGTTTGGAATCAGTGGCATTCCTAGCACACTTCACAACATTTTTAAAAATGTATATATTTTAATAATATTCATATTTTATATAACTAATATGTTCATATGATATTTTAATCAATTTAACAGCATACAAGGTGTGCATCACAAAAACAGAATTACTAAATGTTAAATGGCATTTAAAACTTCTATTGTTAGGGAACTTTGCTTTTACATTGTTAAGATACACAATTCAAAACAGTGTTCCAGAGCAGGCCAATAAGCTAGAGCAGGGGAACCCGGGGTAGAGGGGTGTCACAGGGGACATGGAAACAACTATAAGGGTGTTACAGCTTGTCTCTCAGTGGCCCTTCCGTCTGAAAGAACAGCCTGGACTCTCTCATATCTTTGCCTCACATAATAGCCAGCAGGCAGGAGGGTGTTTTTGTTCTGAAGGAGAAAGGCTTCAGGATGTTGCTGCTCAAAAGCAGTAGAAGTGGCTTCCTGCTGGGGGAAATGATCAAAAAGCCAGACAAGCCCATGGTTGAACACGGCAGAACTTGCACTCTAATGCATGCATGCACGGGTTTATGCACATGTGGTGGAGCTGGACATGCAGATGATGCTCTCCAGACCAGACAGAGGTGAGAATGTTTGTATTTTTAATATAAGCACAGTTTGTTGTCTGTTCATTGATGTGTGTTGTCTAATGACAGACATAAATTTCATAATGGAACAGTATTGTGTGACATTTATGTGTTCTGCTCAGGTTGTTTAACCATTGTCAGAGGTGACTGGAGAAACTGAGGAGTGGTCTGTTTTAACATGTATAATGAACATTTTGAAGGTTCAAATGTCATGGACAAGTCATAACCATAAAACCATGCATCTGAGTAAGTTACATTCCTCTGCATAATATATTTAAAACAACTAGAGATGTACAATATTAAAATTTTCTGATGTTGATTAGTGATTTTTTTATGTTATGATAATAACATATTAAAATATGGCACTGTTTTGTCTGAATTAATTAAACATATTCAAAATAAAACACTAAAGTCAATCATGTAAAATGAATTTAAACATTACGACATTCAAAAGTATACACTACTGTTCAAAAGATGTTTTTTTTTTTCAAATAAAACATCTATTAATTGCATTTATTTGATTAAAAATATACAGTAAAAACTCAAATTAATAAAACTTATAAATCCAATATTATAACAATTTTAAATGCATATTTTAAATATATATATTTGTTTTTAATTTAGTATTTAATTTATTCCAGTGATGACAAAGCTGAATTTTCAGCAGCTGTCCAATACTGATTCATACCAACTTACATAAAAATAATGTCTAATATCTTCCAGTACGGTACCTTTATATTGTGCAAACTCTATTGTAAACCTATACTCTTAAAAAAATTTTTTTTTTTTAATTCCACAGACCTGACCAATGGGAGCTGCCAAATCCCTCTGGCAAATGACAGAGTAGTTCTGACCTACATCTACAGCCTTGCCTTCTCTGTTGGACTCCCAGCTAACCTGCTCTCCCTCTGGGGACTGTATCAGCTGGGCCGGTCTGGCGGAGGCGGCTGCCAGCTGGTCTATATCCTGAACTTACTGCTTTCAGATCTTCTCCAGCTACTCACCTTGCCACTGTGGATCCTCTACCTGCAGGGAGACCACCACTGGCCTTACGGGTCTGTGACCTGCCAGCTAGTGGGCTATGTTTTTTACGTCAACCTCTATGCCAGTGTCATTTTTCTTTGCCTCATCGCACTGGACCGCTTTCTAGCAATCGTGTACCCTCTCAGCAGCCGCGGTGTACGGAAAGTGTGGGTGGCAGCATTTTCCGGTATGGTAGTGTGGACTTTGATATTTCTTTTCTGCCTGACTGGTCTCTACCCATCTGTGTTCGAGCCCCAGAGAGAGCGGTGTCTGGAGCAGTACCCTGTGAGCACCAGATTTGCTTACTTTAAAATCGCCACAGTTGCTTTAGGGTTTCTAATGCCCTGCTCTATACTAGGGTAAGTGAAATGCATTTACATTCATGTGAGTGTGCCTGGGACAAAAAAATAATGTTCTTTTTAGTCCACATCTAATAATTAATTTAAAAACACATTTAAAATTATGTTCACATGTGCATTACATTTGTTCTTTAATGATCATGTTTTTAACTTCTGAATAAAATTCATTTATACTTTTAGGGAGGAGGTCATAAAGTCAATGTCAGGGTGATGAAACTGTACTCATCTCATAATGCAAAAAATATATCACCGTTAAAGGAATGAAATTCCCTAGATCACATTGTTTATTTGTTCAGTATTTCTTAGAAATGTATTCATAATATGAATATTTACAAATAAAATTAATGATCAGCCATATCAATGTGGGGCAACCAATATGCATAAGACGTGAAATGATGTCACTGAGAGGGCCTCTGCTGACCCTGTGTGTCAAGGTCAGTACATCTCTTAAAATAAGATAATTTACTTTAGATCAGTTTATGAACAGATAGAGTTAGTTCAGGTAGTAAAATACCATGTAGTATGACTTAAAAATGCAGCGATACAGTATGTATCAATAATTCATGATATAAAAAAAAAATCACACTTGATTTTTTTATATACTTTTCTATTGTTAATTTTATTTCTTAATCACCTTTTATGGCTATTTTATGCTTATTTTTTATGTTTTTTTAAATAAAAAACCTTTTACAATTGTGTATGAAATGAGCTATATAAATAAATTTGCCTTGCTTTTCCTTTGAAAATAGAACATTTAAAGACTGTTTTAAAAATAAGAAAAGTATGAATACAGGGGGTCAAGAATATCCTTTTACTTTTTACTTATGTATTTGTTATATATTTGTATACGTGGCATTAATTCTCTCTCAAATATAAAAGGTATTAAAGGTTTTTAAAACCCTATGAAACCTAAGAATAAGAGTATGAGTACATCCGAGTACAAGAACTTGTCGCTGAATCCACCTGCATTGTTAATCTTACAAAAACCTTTTACCAACCCGTATTTGGGCATGTTAGAAACATGCTGTCTCAGTACACAGGCCTAGGAATGAATTAGCATGCCATCAAAATGCCACTGAACAGATGACAAACACAGATACCTCTGTCTCTTTAAAGGAATGTTACTGTAGAAACAATCATCAATGTATAATTCATAACCTTTTGGCCTTGCTTTCCTCTTATTTGACATTCAGGTACACCTCTGGCCGAATCGGGCTGACACTGCGGAACTCCCCGTCTGTCATGGATCACGAATGCCGCAAGATCGTCGCAACCCTGGTTGTCATCACGGTCATCTTCATTGTCATTTTTGGTCCCTATCATCTGGTGGTCGGCTATAGATTTGTTACCCTGCTTCTCACGGAAAGTGAAAAAGACCAGTGTTTGGTGGAAGTTTCTCTCTACCTTTACTATAGGATCTGCTATGGGCTCACCAGTCTCAATACTCTTCTAGACCCTCTTTTCTACATCTTTCTTTGCAACGATGCTCGCCAAGAGCTCCGCAAATCCCTTTTCTGCCCTTGTCGGGGTCATAGGGTGCACGAGGGATCACGAGTACAATCTTTTCCCAGAAGTTGTCTGAACCGCAGTGCAGATGTTTAGCCGGCCTCGTACAGATGCTAATCAGAGTCTTTGTAAGACACGTGCTGAAAGTTTTTCACACATGACGTGAAAATGGCTTATCAGGCTGAGATTTGACAAGTTAGCTGTCGCCAATGTGACAACCCCAGTGATGTCATTAAGACACGGCTGGTATGAGGAGGTGGCACGTCATCATTGAATCACACGTGTCAGCGCTACACCTTCAGCCTCTTCTGGCAAATGTTTCCCATACAGCCTGAGGAGATTCCAATGCATTCTCTGTATTGCTTAAAATACTTTATTATTAATATGTCTGTGCTGAAGTCAGGTATAATTACACTACCGTTCAAAAGTTTGGGGTTGTTTTTTTCAAGAAGTCTCTTATGCTGACCAAGGCTGCATTTATTTGCTCAAAAATAGTGTAAAACAAAAATAGTGTAAAATGATATAACAAATAAATGTTGTCTGTTTTAATACATTTTAAAATGTAATTTATTTTTGTGGTGGTGAAGCTGAATTTGTCATTACTCCAGTATTCAGTGTCACCTGATCCTTCAGAAATCATTCTAATATGCTGATTTGGTGCTCAAGTAACACTTCTTATTACTAGCAATGGTGAAAACGGTTGTGCTGCTTAATATTTTTGTGGAAACGGTGATACTTTGTTTTCAGGACTCTTTGATGAATATAAAGTTTAAAAGAACAGCATCTAGCATCTATTTGACATAGAAATCTATTGTAACCATGTAAAAGTCTTTACTTTGGAAGCTTGTTTCCACCATGGGATAAAAAACAGATAATAGCAACTTTTTATCTCACAATTCATTTTTTTTTTCTTTCTCACAGTTCTGAGTTAACATCTCCCAGTTCAGACTTTTTTCTCAGAACGGCGAGAGAAATTCTGAGGAAGAAAGTCTCAATTGTGAGATATAAATTTGCAAAAACAAAACTCAGAATTGTGAGATTAAAAGTTGCAATTACCTTTTAATTGTTTTATTCCATGGATGAAACAAAACAGGGCTGCAAGATATAAACTTAGAATTCTGAAGGAAACAAAATCAGAATTGCGAGATATAAACTCAGAATTGTGAGAAGGTAAGGCTGTGTTTTATCTTGCATTTCTGACTATTTTCATTTATGAAAGTCTGAATTGTGACATAAAAAGATTTTTTTTAACTCAGTAGTAAAAACTGGCTTCCAAGCTGTTGAACGGTTTCATATATCCTTGATTAACAAAAGTATTAAATACTTGCTTTCAAAAAATTAATACAAATAAAATAAATTGACCCCAAATTTTTGAATGGCAGTTTTGTGTCCAACATCTGTAAAATCTGCTATACCCTGTTGTTTTAACAGAAACACAAGATTGGTATAAAACTGAAGAAATAAGCAAATAGAACTGGTTCCGGATTATAGAAAAAGCTGCTTTAGAAACCAAAGATCCTGGATCACAGCAAGTCAGAAACCAGAGCAAAGGTCAAGCTCTTCTTAATTGTTTTAAGGATTTCAAAATCAGGTCTGACACCTACTGGAGGACATAACTAAAGACAGGCCAATGCATACATGTGCTGTCAGATCAGATTCTGCACTGCTAAAATGAAAGAACCTACTGTACATGCCTAGAATGAGACTGCATGTGCTTGCTTTGGGTGCCTTTACATTGGATGGCTGAAATGTATATCAATATGTTCACCTTCGCAAGAAAATGGCTGTTCAGAATAGAATAATAAAGTACTGCATTACATACCACCTACTCTTTTTTTAAAATATAATGTAAAACATTTGTGATTATGCAACAATAAACACTGATAAACAGTAATGTGCTGCATTATTTTCCTATTATTTCCTAAACTTTTTTCCTTTTTAAAAATTTTGTAATCGTTTGTTGTAAGACTAAGAGTGAAATCGTTAGTAAAAAAAAAAGTGTTTGATATAGCTTCTGGTTCATTTATCAGGCTGAAAATGAAAGCTCACATTAGGGGCGTAAGTGCATATAAAGTATGTGAAATGCACATATTGAAAGGTTTGAGAGTATGTGTGTTCCTTTGTTGCTATCTAACAATCTGAGAATGACGTAAGCTTTCTGTGCCTCCAGAATGAGTATCATGCCATTTATAGCCCAAATAAGAACCTGGATCAGAACATCAGAACCTGGATGTGGAACATATGGAAAGATGACAGATTTCAAAATCAATGTCTGCATTTGAATGAGCTCTAAAATGTAAACAAATTAATAAGTATAATAGCACTGAGCAACTGTAAAGCATGCACTATAATTTATAATAAAAGAGACACCTAATTTTCACAGCTACATAACTGCCAGACCATATTGACAACCGTTGCGTTAACAATCCAGAGCTCCTTAATTCATAGATGCACCCAATACTGCTGCTCTGTGGATAAAAGATGCTATTCAATTTGAGCAGACATACGGACATTGTGGTGCTACATTACCCTCTGTTGGTGGTAAAATGTCACTTATGACTGACTTCTACCTCAGTGGGAAAATTCTGTCACCAACCTCCTGTTTATAAACCATCTTTAAAAGATCTTTAATTTTTTGCTGTTGTTGTTGTTGTTGTTGTTGTATTACTTTTGAAAAATGATATGAAGCATCTTATGGTAAGAAATGTGCATTTATTTGATAAAAATAAAGTAAAATCGTTGTATTATGAAATATTATTATAACAATTTCAAAACAATTTCAGTTCAAAAGTTCAAAAGAGCAGAATTTATTTAAAAATAGAAATCTTTTCTAACATTATCATGTCTTTACTGTCCCTTTTGATCAATTTAATGCATCAATGTTAAATAAAAATAGCCTGTTCATTTCCTGTTTTTTAACTGTTTTCGACATTAATAAGAAATTTTTCTTAAGCACCAAATCAACATATTAGACTGATTTCCTGAAGGATCATGTGCCACATTTCTTATAAAACAGTATCTTCTATTCGCTTTATATGATGAAACCCTTAAAAAATGCAGTTGCTTGGATCTGCTCAGACGTCCTGACATCCTCTGATGTATGACACATGTCCTTCAACATCTGCTGTCTTCAGCTGCCTCATGCCTTTAACCCCCTCCTGAGTTCCTCACCCTTTCAATTGGTCAAACTGCTTGGCGTTTCATTTCTTACGCATCAGTAACATCAAATCAGCCGACACCCTGGAGCAGTTTACACCTTCCACAACTGTTGTTAAGCATCCTAATATCCTGTAGACATTTTTTGTATTAATTTTTTGTGCCTATGTAACCTTAATGGTACCTTTGTTTTATTTTATATCAGATATCAGTCCAGAGAAAATGTCATAGCAAAAAAATACATTTGAACGCCAGTCATGAAGCTGTGAGATTTCAGGATCCAGCATCTATTACACAAAAATATTGTGGGATTATATCAGTGGTTATTCCATGGTGTTCGATTACATATTCCATGGAATTCGATTGTTGCCATAAGGTACTTCAAACAGAGACTTGTAAGAGTCATAAAAAGCAACAGTTTTGAGTCCATTAGTTTAGAACTCAACTCGAGACTGATTCAAAAAGAAAACAGGGTATTTTAAAGATGAAAAAATATCTGTCATACAAAATCAAAAGCCTCAAAAGGCTTCAAAGTGAAACCAGTGCGTTTCAAATTAAGTACAATTCATGATTCATACGGTTTCACAGTATGTCTGAGATTATAAAAGGCCCGAAGCAACTGTTCCAAAAGTCTGCGTAAGATAAATATTCGCCACATGCTACTTTATAATTGTTCCCTAGAGTATATCAGTATAGAGAAAGAAAGAGCGTCTGGAAACTGTCGTCTTTCTTTACATGACATGTATCAGAGATTAAATTGTGAATCGGTGGGTCTCGACAAAAAACAGAGCCACCCAAATATAGCAACTACACGACTGGCGCTAATTGGACAAGCCCGGCGAACCAGGAGCCGCAAGCACTGGGTCCGCGTCGACCGGCCCCCCGACGGTTCCACCAATTACAGCACCCGGCTGTGTGTGAGTGGCACTGCGATGGACCAATCACAACCACGAAAACTAAGATGGGCGGGACGTGAAGTGGAGATGGGTGGGGATTTCGGGGTCATTCACAGTCTTGCAGCTCCACTCTAACGGCGTGTGTTGGAGGGGAAGGGTGAAGTAGCGCAGCACCACAGTCTTATTAAAGAACAAACATCCTAATCAACAGCGTTCTCAGACATAGTAGAGAGGATTCCCACGAAAAACGCCCCGACATATGCAGGAGCCGTGAGTTCAAGTGCTAGAAGGTGTCGGTGACCGTTGATTAGCGGCTGCGCTAGCTGTTGTGCTAACACCTCGTTTACATCCACCGTCATCAGACAGCATCACTCCAGCTCCAGTCTCACCTCTTACGACACTCGTGCGAGCTTCCCTCGCACACTAGGCAGCCGTCATTGAGTTACTAACGTGTCCCGCTGGAAAGGGTGTCGGAGCTGAACCCTTCCCCGTGGCTCCTGTGCTCCCCCCGTCACCTTTGCCCCCACTCCCACCCGAAACACTGGACACACACAAGCTGCCGGAGAACGGCGAGAGGCCCGTGAAGCTGGGGGTGGTACCGGACTCGCACGCTGTCGGAGCGCCCAAAGAGAGGCACAGTCGTGGGGACACGCCGACGAACATGGACGGGCTGGCGGTGGAGGTCCGCGGCTCAAACGGGGCCTTTTACAAGGTAACTTCGTTTTAAAAAACAATATTAAACCATAAAGATATAGTGTACGTATGCTCGAACGGGTCAGGACAGCTGGAGGTGTGATGCAGTGATGTGTATCACTTTCAAAGAGGCCCGAGATGTAAGGGGCGCTCTGTTGTTTTGGACCTGCTCGCTATTCATCGGCCTGTTTGGAGAGATTTGTTTTTTTTTTTTTTATTCTTGTCTAGTAAACCATACAAGCACCAAATTCTTTTATTCAGTGAGTCTCTTGATTATAATCTGGTGGCTGGTTCTCAAAATCTTGTGAGCTGCCCTACCTTGGCAGCTTTTCTAAACATCACATGGGTGTTTTGAGACACATAATGGGGTTTTAGTGCTTGAAGGAATAGTTAGGCTAAAAATGAAATTAGTCATCATTTATAATCCTCATGTTGTTCCAAATCCTTCCTTCCTTCTGTGGCCCACAAAAAGAGTTGCTGGGGACTGACATTATTTACTTTATTGCATCCTTTCCAGACAGTGAAAGTCAATGGTGTCTGACATTGTCATTCTTCCTTAATGACTCAATCTTTTTTACGCCCACTGGAGACTAAGGTTGTGAGCTTGTTTTTAAGCTTATCAAAGTGTCAGGCTTACATTGTGTTCAGGCATATGTGAAATATGGTGCCATTGGTTGTGTGTTGTTCACAAGCATGTCCTCTTTGTCAGCTTGAGTTCAGGTTAGACTGTGAGAAACCACTCAGTTCGGCTTTTGTGATGAGAAAACATGATGGTTTTTGTGATAGTGTTTCATCAACTTAAATGGGTTGTTTTGAGCAAACACTCGTTTCTGAGCCACTGTTGCCTAATGAAGGTGAATTTGTTCAGACTGAGATCAGTACCAGGAGATGGATCAATCACATGGCTTTTAGATGTTGTAGTGTGACCCTCCAGCATTATCAAGCTCCAGCTGCAAAGTCACACAAATGTATGTCATAAAGCACAACAAATACATTTCACAAGTTTTTTCCAACTCGGCAGAAGTGTGAAATCCTTTGGAAAAAAAAATAATAATAATCCCAGTGTTTTAATTTTTTTTATGTTTTAAGAACAAACCGAATGAAACATTCTTATGTATTGATGGGCATATGTTGTATGTTCAGAGTTTTTTATTTAGGGATGTACTATTTTGCACTAAGGTGACAGTGACGGCTGTTTCGAGCTGTAAAACTCTTGAGGGACCAAAGCAGGTGGGATAGGAACAGGTGATCTTGTTGCTGACACCCAACACTGTACAACCCCCACCAATACTATTACCACCACTGCTCTCTGGTTTTATCCTTTACTCTCTTTACTTTCCCTTCCATGACCCCTCAACGTAATGTTATGTAAAAGATCAATACTTGCCCTTTTAGTCTCTCTTCTGTGCTATGACTTCTATATTTTTTGCAAGGTTTCTGTAAGGTTCCCCGTATGCGGGGCAATGAATGGAGGACGCACATGGCCAAGAGTCTCCATCATGGATTAGTTATTTGCCACTCATCCAGTTGAGTTCTGCCACGTCTGTAGTGTCACATTCCCAAAATTGCCACCCTAATGTAAGACTCTGTGCCTCTCCTAGGCATAACCGTCAGCAGACTTAGGAATATGTGACTTTAATCTAGTATGTTGGAATGGATTCAATACAGAACAGTCTATAAATAAAAGACTGACCAGTTGCTTTCAAGCTATTTTGTTGATTTGTTAATGGGCAGGCATTAAAAAAAAAATATATATATATATATATTAATAGCTGCTAGTTTTTTATTTCTTGCTAGACTGGTTCAGTATATTGCCCTATAGACATACAGAAAGAAATATTGTAGAAGCCTCTCTCAACTGGATAATGTGGATTTTGCAACCGTGATTGATTCATGCATTTGAAGGTTGTATGTGAATCCATGTGTCTTGTGACTCTAAACAGGTCTGCATTTGCACTTTTGCCAGTTATCCTGAGATCAGCCGGTCTCTTTCAAGCAGATTATATAGTGGTACTTGTTCGGTCTAATTTGTCTCGTCTCAGTCTCTCTGTCCCATATTAGGCATTGTCTGTATGTCGCTGAGCTATGATTGGGGTGGCGACTGGAGTAATCGTTTTATGGCAGCTCTGATAGATTTGTGGAGGAAGGAGGAGTGATGGATGAGGAACAGATTTTGAGGAGGGGACTTTGGGTACCTCCCCCCAACTGCCCAATTACTTCTCACATTCACAAGCTAGCAAATACTACACCTGTGACGTGCTTGTTTCCACGTTTGAAGCACAAATATACATGTTACTTGTCTGTTTAATAAATTTAATGAATAAAAGCACATGCTTATATCACCTTTGCATTTCACAAAGATGTTGTTAGCAATTTTGCTCCCTCATCAACAGATTCAAAATTACATATTTTCTCTTCTTTTTTGTAGGGTTTCATCAAGGATGTACATGAAGACTCCCTCACAATAGTCTTTGAAAACAAGTAAGTTGGCCAAACGTTTCCTGTACATAGGCCTACTCTTTCTCAAAGCCTCTGCCTGTTTCAAAAGGTTTTGCTTGTGATGAGTGTTCAAACTTTGCCACCTACACAACCAACAAAAATATAATGTTAGCCAAGAAGAGAAGAGTTTTACCCTGTTAAAAGTGTATGTATCTCTAGGGTCTTTAACAGGGTGTTTTACCAATGGTACTGCAGTTGGTCCATCAGTTCTGTTGATTTTATTTAAATTCATAAAAATGTAAATAATAATAATATATTATTTGATTTTATTATTTAAATACCAAGTGCAATACCATTGCTCTACACAAGACATGATGTATGGATGGGCCCATATATGTATGTATGTATTTATTAGAGCCCGATTTATATATCATTTTGCCGATTTTATCGGTCGGTATGAGCCTGTCCCGATATATCGGTATCAGCAGATATGGTGCCCTCGTATGATTATTTTTTTTAAAGGGCATATAACGCAGATAAAATGCTTGAAATTGTGTAATTACTAAGTTTGGCCAGCAGGGCATGCTCCATTGTTTGCTACTGGTGACCTGGATGGAACATTTTAAAGCTTAAAGGGTTATTTAACCCAAAAATTTAAATTAGCCCATAAATTACTCCCCCTCAAGTCATCCTAGGTGTATATGACTTTCTTCTTCCGGTCAAGTCGACTTGTATAAAAAATTGTCTTTGATCTTTCAAGCGTTTAATGACTCTCAGTGGGTGTTGCAGTGCTTCAGTCCAAAAGAAGTTAAATAAGCACCCATCCATAAAAATAAAAAAAAAGTGTCTCTCACAGCTTTGGGGGGTGAACAAAGGCCTCCTGTAGCGAGTCAATGCATTTTTGTAAGAAAAATATTGATATTCAAAACATAATAATTAGTTTTGAGTTGCCTTAAAAATATTTTTCCCTATAAAAGGAATGCCCAGTAGGAAAAGTTTGGGAAACATTACAGGCAAAAAATTTTTACCTTATACAACTAGGAAAAGTGAGGGATTGGACATGGACATGAATTTTTTTTTTATTGTTTTTCTCCAAAAGTGCTAGGGTGTTATGTGGTTGCTAGGTTACCTGGGGTGAGTGCTAGGGTGTTACCATGCAGTTGCTAAGGTACTTTAGGTGGTTGCTAAGGTGTTGCATGCAGTTGCTATGGTACTCAAAGTGGTTGCTAGGGTGTTACTATGTGGTTGCTAGGGTACGTGTGTTGGTTTGCTAGGGTGTTACTAAGCTACCTGGGGTGGTTGTTAGGGTGCTGCTATTCAGTTGCTATGGCTCCCGGGGTGGTTGCTAGGTGGTTGCTATGGTACCCCAGGGTGGTCGCTAAGATGTTGCTATGTGGTTGCTTTGGTACCCGAGGTGTTTGCTAGGGTGTTGCTATGCAGTTGTTAGGGCACAGAGAGTTGTTTTTGGGTGTTACTATACAGTTTCTATGGTCCCTGGGGTTTTTGCCAAGGTGTTGCTAGGCAGTTCCTAGGGAGTAGCTGTGTGGTTGCAATGGTTACTGGGGTGGTTGCTACGGTGTTGCTATGCAGTTGCTAGGGTACCTGGGTTGGTTGCTAAAGTGTTATGCGAGAGCTAGGCTACTCAGGGTGGTTGCTAGGGTGTCACCAGCACGTTTCTAGCATAAACATGTTATTAACATTTTTCTAGCTTATTAGCAAGTTACTTACATGTAGTTAACATGATTAGCATTGTGTTAGCATGATTAGAATTAATCTAGCACGTTTCTAGCATGATTGGCAAGTTACTAGCATGTTGCTAGCATAATTCTAGCATGATTAACATTACTAGCATGATGCTAGCACGTTTCTAGCATGATTAGCAAGTTGCTAGCACGTTTCTAGCATGAATAACATGTTACTATCATGTTGCTAGCATGATTCTAGCATGATTAACGTTACTACTAGCATGTTGTTAGAATGTTTGTTAACTTTATTATTATACATATAAAGCACACACAATACATTCAATAGTTTGGGGTCGGTAAGATTTTAAAATACTTTTATTCAGCAAGGATGTTTTAAATAGATCAGAAGTCACAGTAAAACATTTATTATGTTACTAAAGATCTCTGTATCAAATAAATGCTGAAGGCTCATAGTACACTAAATACTGGAGTAATGACTGAATTCAGCTTTGGCATCTCAGAAATTAACGACATTTTAAAATACATTAATAGAAAGCATTTTTTAATTGTAGTAATATTTCACAACATTACTGTTTTAACTGTATTTTGATCAAATAAATACAGCCTTGGTGAGTTTAACTGAACGATCACTTCCACTTTTCCTTTAGCCATGTGCTTCAGCCTGTCTCTCTCAGCACCTGTGCTAACTCGCTATAGTTCTCCTGTCCTGCTCCTTCCCACTTTTTCCCCCATGTCTCCATACTCCTCCCATCTAGATCTCTGTCTTTTCCCCCTTCTCTCACTCCATGTTTCGTCCTGACTGAGATCCATAAATAGCCCAGTGAGGTATGCAGGCAGGGGACAGTGGCCCTGCCATTCTTGGGATGGTTCTGCTGAGCACTAACATCTCCATGACACCATGTGCTTACGATTTTTTTTTTTTTTTTTTTACGATGATTTGCTTATAGTATTAAGGGTTGAGAGACACTTTTTGTAACAATGAGTAAACCGCTAGTGTTTTTGGACCTGTGAATTATGCAAAATTGTGAATTTTTTTTTTTTTTACAAGTGTTTGCTAAAGCATAATATTTGCTCATTTCAGTAGATCCTCAGTGACCCCTCATATCTCATTGTTGACACCCCTCCTCTTTAATAAATTGTAAATATATTCCATTAAACTAATAATAATAATAATAACTTTATTTTCTGTAGTGCCTTTAAAGGAGCTTCTCTAAGCGCTTTACAATGTAAAAGTATACATATGCAATTAAGACAGGAAAACAGAGTAAACAAAAAGGCACAAAAACACCTCTCTGCATTGGGTTTGTTAGGCCAGTGAGCCCATGGTTTTTGGGGGTGGGGTGTCGTTATACCTGTTCTGTCATTAGAAAACTTCCTGACAACTGTGTGTCTATGTGTGTGGCTTCTTTCCACAAGCTGGCAACCAGAGAGACAGCTGCCGTTCAGTGACGTGAGGTTGCCACCCCCAACCGATTACCAAAAGGACATTTGTGAGGGAGATGAAGTGGAGGTAGGCATACAGTCACTCTGAAACATCCAGAACACTCCTCAAATCATCCCCACATACGAATCATCACTTGAAGAAAGAGCCCTTTGAAATGCTCTGCTATCAAAACATATATCAGACTCTCGTCTTACATCACTTTCCTTAGCCCTAAACATGGGCCAGTCTTTAAAGACATAAGTGTAAACACATTTAACTTTGATAATGTGGTATGCTTTAGAGAGATATCTGAAATATGAGAATTGATTAGATCTTGAAATCTAGACAGTGGTGTTGTTTTCTCACTGCCCATGCAGCCATTGTTATGTAAGCAGAAAAGTCATTTCAGAGACAGAAGTTCATGTATTTTGATGAAAGCCAACATTTCTTTCCTTCAGATTTGCATACTAAGAGTCTGTTTGAATTTGTGTTTGAAGATCCTTGTTCATACTATCTTGCCAATACCGGTATAGCTTAAATGACACAATTAGCTATGGCCCGATTAATCGTTTGATATAAAAATTTCCCTTTTTTATTTTTTTTTTTGGATAAAGCGATATACAGTTCCACTATCACAATTGTCTGTTATTGATCATAACATGAAAATACTTGTCAAAATAGTAGCATCACCCAGTATTTTTATGTTTATGCAACAGCATTGTCAGTGAATAATGCAGCATTGTCAATTAATTATGCTTTATTGATGCATGTTTAGATTTCAAGTACTTTTTGATGAATTGACATGAGAATGTATTTCATATTTCAGCAAATGTGTGGAGCAAGATTTATTTTCTATCATTAAATCGCAAATATTATGCATCATATTCTCTAGGTATTGACACATTGACATTGTCAACCACTAGATACATACATACATACCTGGCACATTCTGCATTGTCAATTCTTTTTCTTTTCTCACTCTTTTTATGGTACAAAAAGGGGTACTAATTTGTTTCTTGTTTACTGTTAAACACATAGACTGGCCATTTCTTTCAGTGCTTTCCTACATGCAATCACCTAATCTGGTCTTTCTCCTGCAGGTTTACTCCAGAGCCAACGATCAGGAGCCCTGCGGCTGGTGGATGGCGAGGGTGAGGATGATGAAGGGAGAGGTAAGTCAGGTGCAGGTGTGCACATGAGCACATGTTTGATCAGATGTGGGTTACAGGGGTTCTGTTTCTCATTATTTCCAATGTGAATATATGAATATTGATTGAGGGTGTTTCAGGTCTTTTTGGGGTCTAGTAGGCCTTAAATCACATCTGCAGCACTGACCCATTTACTCATAAACACTAGAGTGATCTCATTTATTGAGTCAGACTGAACCCCCTGGTGATCTAATAGCAGAGTGCCTTAAGCTCTAGAATATGCATTCAGTATGCATGAGCAAGATAAACAACTGCAAAATGTAGATGTGTTGAAAGACATCTTGGATCCTCTATACAGGTTGTGCTTAGGCATCAGGTTTAAGGAATGTTCAGGGTTGTATATTTATGAATGGTTTTTATTGATGGACAGTTTGATTAATCTTTAATATTATTTATGTTTACTTCTAAAGAATAATCAATTATTATTTAAACTTGTAAAAAAAATGCTACATGCATCCTGGTTCAGTGTGTGTTGCCCAGTTGATCTAAAATTAAAGTTAATTCATTAAATTAAATTTTTATTTGAAACTATCTAAACATCTAAAATATTTCTTGTAGTAACCATGACAGAGTTTTGCTTGAACCTGGATTATTATTGTCAGGTTCCAGTTAAATGCTAACATTTACAACTTTTACTATATAAATTGCTTATTAACCTTTTTTTAATACACACATTGCAGTTCATTAACACTTCTTAAACTCCTCAAAGCTTATGTCTGCTGTCCACTGTTCCCTGACAAGGTCTCGTTCAAGCCTGCTTCCACACACATTTTGGCTAATTATGTGTATTGACAGGCAGAGCTCTCATAATGTTACATACAGCACTGGGGTACTGTCTTCTCGCTCTTGCACACTTTCATTCTGATACTGGGGCAGTCGAATAATAGGACAAATTTAGATTTGGCTTTTGACTGCATACTAGGCCACTGAATGTAGTTACCACTGATAGATGTGGCTGTTCCGTGTTATTATAGGGTTGGTTTTCAGTCTTCAATCGATTTTTTTTTTCTTTGCTGCTTTTACCGTGTTGCAGGCAGCTGATACCTAATGTTGGCTCAGTGCTTCTCTCTGCAAGATAGCTTCAGTGACTCTGAGCGTGTGCTGTGCTGCTAACACATCTCATCACTGTGACTAGTTACTGGCATTTTGAGCTAGTGGTCTATCGCAAGAAACTGTCTTTGAGCAGCTTCAGTCTGTTTGCTTTGTCTTTAAAGTGGTAAGAGTGTGAAAGAGGCCATTGTGACTTGTGTGATAAACAGTCAGCTGCTCATTGCCACAAAATAAACCCAACGAGTCAGATTCAAAGCTGACTGTTCATTTATCCTGCTTATTACATGGGTACTTTCCAAATTAGCAGACATGAAAAATTGGTTTGAGGTTAAATGAATGGTCAAATAAACATTGTAACAGTCATTATACACAAATATTTGATTCAAGTATGCTGTGTTTGTGTAATCAAAAATATTCAAGAAAGTAATAATCGATAAAATATTCCAATGTAACTACCTTAACTATGAACTGTGTTCAACATACAAACATTTGTTTGTTTCCTGTGTGTGATGTACACTGTGATGTTTTTTTTCTGTTCAGTTCTATGTGATCGAATACGCAGCCTGTGATGCCACATACAACGAAATTGTCACATCGGAACGAATCCGGCCAGTCAATCCCAACATCCCCTCCTCTGAAAACACCTTTTACAAAGTCCCCATCGCTGTACCCGAGGACCTCAGAGACATGTAAGTCACACATGCAGTCTTATAGTCCACTTTTTAGTCACAGAACTTCAATCAACCTCAATAAACTGTGTGTGATGGGACCGGGCGATAAGCAATATTACAGTGAGATTGCAATAAGATTTGTCGTTAACAATGATAGGCTCTGGAGATTTTACCTTGTATGGATTAATCACACAGCAGAAATAAACATGACATAAGCCAGTCAGTGCATGTCGCTGCTGAGTCTGCATGTTCTGCATGTCTCTTTGTGAATCAGAGGGATAGTTTGTCTGCTACACATACTCAAACACACGTTATGCGCACTGTGTTTTTGGCTTCTGCCATCTCAAAATCAACAAAGCAAGTAATTTCAAAAGCTGTTCACCATTTCAGATGAAAAAAGCTACAAATGGAAAAACTACTGCACTGAAAGATCTTCATGACAAAACATACATAATTTCAGTTAAACTTGAAATTATGTCATGAAAGAAATACAATTATTGAATGCTTAAATGTACTTCTCATAATAATAATAATAATAATAATGCTCCTACTAATATTTTTAAGAAATAGCATACATCCAAGCTATTTTTCATACATTAATTTAATTTCCACAGTTCCACATCTTATTTGACAAAAATCAAACAGCAGTGTTTTGTTGTAAATGAATTCATTTTATTTGATTTCATTTTAAACCTTAAACTTTAAAAGTTTTATCAAATCCTTTCAGTTATGGATGATAAGAGTAAAAAATAAAATGAGAACGTTGAATTTAGGGAAAAATAAAATGGATTTCATGGGTCCCTAAATTGAACAGTATTATTTTGAAAAATGTAAATGTATTCTTTTCTGTTCTGAATGATGCAGCTGTTTGACTGAGAACATCCACAAAGACTTCAGGAAAGCAATCGGAGCCAACTGCATCTTCTACAGCACCTTTACACACCAACTTATAGTCCTGGTCAGTGTTTAATTCTTATTTACACTCTCATTGTCTTAATGAAATATGTCTGAACGTGTCTGTCTGTTTCTCCTCAGTCCACAAACGAGTGCACGGTGAAACGAGCAGCACTACTGAGTGACATGCACTTCCGGAGTATTCGCACCAAACTCATGCTCATGTCCCGTAACGAGGAGGCCACTAAACACTTAGAGGTACACAAACACAATGTAAATTTGCACAATGCAAACACATTTGTAAATTAAATGTAATTTTTTTATTTGTTACAAATTTTACATGCAAAATACATTAACCAGTCGTAACACAGAAATTTGCATGTGAAGATAAAATAGCTAGTTTGAGATTACTGCATTGACTGTTAATCATATCTACTTGACCAATTAACAGAAATGGTACTTCAGACTTTGTTATACTGTTGTTTGTTAGTGCAATTCTTTTTCGTTTTGTTTTTTTCTTGTTATTATGTGCATGTTATTCTTGTCGTGCTGGATTCCCCCTGTGGTTTAATTAAACTGACAACCAGCTCAACATTTGTGTGTTTTTGTGTGTACTGCAGACAAGTAAACAGCTGGCGTCTGCGTATCAGGAAGAAGTGAAGGTGCGTGAGGATCTAATGGGTCTCGCCATCGGTTCTCACGGTGCCAACATCCAGCAGGCCCGCAAAGTTCCCGGCATCACTGCCATTGAGCTGGAAGAAGAGAGCTGCACATTTAGGATCTACGGAGAGGTATTTACTTTTCTTTGAGTTCAACTTTAAAAAATTTTCTAAAGATACATATAAGGCGAGTGACCGCAGTGATTTTGATGGGTTGTTCTTTCTGACTCAAGACCCCAGAGGCTGTGAAGCAGGCCAGGACCTATCTGGAGTTTAAGGAGGATTCCTTCCAGGTTCCAAGGAACCTTGTAGGTGAGTTGCTTATTAGACACCTTTCGTTTGGACTTCAGAATGCAGTTCATTTGTGGACCGACATTAGCTCAGCATAAAATCTGGAAGTCTACCAAAGTCTTAAGTGTTCTTACCCAGTGATTTTCACTCTCTTTCAAAACAGGCAAAGTCATTGGCAAAAATGGCAAAATTATCCAAGAAATAGTAGACAAATCGGGCGTGGTTCGAGTCCGGATCGAAGGGGACAATGATAAAAAGCTGCCCAGGGAGGAGGTAGGCAGGCAGGGGGCTGGCAGAGACAACACTGTCAGCAGCCAAGAGGTGAATGAGCCGCCCACCTGATACAACAATCCTCTCACTGTTACAGCTAAATAAAACCTCAGTGAGGAAAACAACACAATATTAGTAACAAGCTGTGTACACACATTTTGAGCATTTTTAATCCTTGAACATCTGACTTTACTAACATCACAAATGTTGTCCCTCCTTTTCCTTTGTCGTGCAGGGAATGGTTCCCTTTATCTTTGTTGGAACCAAAGACAACATCAGTAACGCCCAGGCCTTGCTCGAGTACCATGTGGCCTACCTTCAGGTTAGTCACCAGGCAGGCACAAAAGATGTTCAGTCAATGAACTGTTTGCAGTCGCTGAAGGGTGCCTGGAAATGCCCCGTTTGTTCTGTTATTGTTCAAGACTCAAAAGTTTTCAAATGCTGAAACATTATACAAAGACATATGTGGAATTCATTGTGCCATACTAAAGATCTTGACTGGTCAACTGATCTCCTCCTTCATGGAAAGCTGTTGGTCAAACTTAACCACCAACTAATGCTAAAAATACCTCCAATGGGGGTAGATTTGGTGGGGGAGGGGCAAAGTGTGGATTACATGCTGTCTACCCAGTTGCCTTTCAAAATAGCCATTTCCCCAGTCCATCCTTCCTCGGCTGTACCACGTTGCCCTCCTCTGTAATTATTTAATCCCTAAAAATATTTTTTATAATTCTGATATTTTGTTGTCTTGTATATTATATATCATGTTGTTAGATATAAAAAAAATCTATATTCCCTTATAAATATCATATTTTATTATTGCTATAAATATTATTTTTTTTATTTTCTAATCATATATTGTGATATATGTATTAATTATATTACATATATATAGTATTGTCATAGATAATAGCATGTTTTGCTATTAAACAAAAAATATAAATGAGTACATTAGGTTTGTATTCTCTATTCCTGAATTCTATAACTCTGCTTGTAGTTTAACAGCAATGCCTGACCGTGCTTTCTCTCTCTGTGACTGATAGGAAGTGGAGCAGTTGCGTCTCGAGCGCTTACAGATCGATGAACAGCTCCGTCAGATTGGGGTGGGATATCGTGCACCCCCGAGCCGCTCTGGTTCAGGGGTCGCCGGCGAACGTGAACGGGGTTACCTCACGGACGAGAGCACCAACTCCCTGCAGACCTCACGCACCTATGGAGGAAGAGGACGTGGACGCAAAACGAACAATACATACTCTGGCTATGGTGAGATACAACTCCCATGATGCTCATGATTTGGACAATCTGTCTATAAATTTAATTATCAGTTATTCATGATGTAGATCGAGATTTCAGGTCCAGCTGGGTTAAAGGATTAGTTTACTTCCAGAATAAAAATGTCCTGATAATTTACTCACCCCGGTGTCATCCAAGATGTTCATGTCTTTTTTTTCTTCAGTCAAAAAGAAAGTAAGGTTTTTGAGGAAAACATTCCAGGATTTTTTTATTTTTTCATATAGTTGACTTTCAATGAGGACCAACCTGTTGAAGGTCAAAATTCAGTGCAGCTTCAAAGGGGCTAGGTTGGTCATTTACAGGTTGGTCCCCATTTGAGTCTACTATGTGGAGAAAAATCCTGGAATTAACCTTACTTTTCGACTGAAGAAAGACAGACATGAACATCTTGGATGACAAGGGGGTGAGTAAATTATCAGGAAATTTTTACTTTGGAAGTAAACTAATCCTTTAACCCAGCTGGACCTGAAAACTTGTTCTACATCATGAAATGAATTGCTGTAAACCACTAGATGGTGCAAAAACACTTGTCTAAACATCTACATAAACCAGGAAATTTGTAGGATCCTTGACGTGATCACAAGATACAGCACTGAGTAATTGATGTTCTTGATCTAATATTTAATGATCTTTAAGGTGTTATGAAGTGCTTATTTTAAAGAAGTATTATCTTTGATGTTGTGCAAAACATATTATCTTTAGGTGAGGTATTTGCATTACTAAATTTTGCGCCATGCTTGTGGATCAAAAGGTTTGTTGTTGTTGTTGTTGTTTTTTTAACAAAAGAAACTACTTTTTCCATATATTTTCCATATGATGTGCCACATCCAGTGTTGGACAGTAACTAGTTACTGTAATAATATTACTTTTTGCAGTTACCAAGTTACTTTTGATGCCTCAACCCCTACTAATTTGAAATCCAACAATCAAATCATTCCTAGAATTATTTTCATATTTTTCACAACTCACAGGCACCGGAAGTTGGAATATGGAAAAGCTTACATTCAGGGGATGGAAATATTGCCATTACACTGATTTTGTGATCTGAACACAGGTGTGAAAGCTGTGGCATTAATTTACTCTGACATTGCATGGCTTGCCCAGCCACATCCCTCTGATCCTCATAAAAATTATATTACTTTAGTTTAAAATCTTATTAACTTATGTGATTGCTTTTGATAAAATACTTTGGGCAACAGAGAAATTATAGCTACAGTTAGCTTCAAGCTACACACGATTGCAGTAAAAACTGCAATGTTTGTAAAAACTGCAGTCTGACTGCGATTCAGTGTAGATTTTGGTCAAATGGTGATGCAGAAATAAATTGTTAGTAACATTTTAGAAGAATTTTATGTGGAAAATACACAATTACAACTTCTGTGGGGAATGAAGGAAAATTATTTTAACTAGTAGTGTTACTAATTACTGTTGGCATATGTATAAGCAAAGTAATATTACTTTTGAAAGGAGTTACTTGTAAAAAGAAATAAGTTACGTTTTTGGAGTAACTAGCCTAAAACTGGCCCCTTTGTACGCTATATATAATTTATATCTTCCTATGGGATTACAAAGTCATATGCAAACTTTATGCTAATTCTCATTAACAATGTGTTTCTGCAGGGACAAACTCTGAAATGTCAAATGCATCAGAGACAGAGGAGATAGGAGAGCGGGAGCCCAGGCCAAAAGGTGTTGGAGGAGATGACAGGGGTTCCAAGCGTGGAGGTCGTGGTCGTGGCTCCAGCACTGGTAGGGGCCGGGGAGGACCAGGGCCCCGAAACACTAACACTATCAGCTCAGGTACACACTGATCGCTGTTAACAAAAACCATGTTTAAAAAAAGGTCTTAGAGTATCTGAATTTCTAGAGGAAATATAGGGTTTTTTTTTTTTATGATGTAAAAAAAGCTTAATTTGATAGAAATGGCTCTGGTGTGAAATCACTTTGGTAAAAAAAAAAAAAAAAAAACACTATGAAACCTGTCAAAAGGTGTGGGAACCTTGGTTTTTAGCTAAATCGATCGTACTTTTAGGTAGGGCTGGGTGATATATCTAACGATCCAGAGCTGTAGATCACTGACAAGCTACGCAATATCGTGTTCATTATCGCCTTCAGTGATCTACGGCTCTGTCTATTAAATGCTGCTGCATTTATAAGCATATGATGGTGATTTAATGGCAATCACGAAACCAGATTTACTGACTAGATGTGCATGATCATATCCCTTAGATATATCACCCAGCCCTACTTATAGGGTAAAAATAAAATTTAAAAAATATGTAAATGCTTTGTAGCCTATACAAGAAATCTCATTTGTGCCCTGCTGAACATCTGTGTATTTTTGTACATTCCAGTTCTCCGAGATCCAGACAGTAACCCGTACTCTCTGCTGGAGGGAGAAGGTGAAATAGGTGGTGATACAGATGCCAGTGAGAGCATGGGTGGCACTGACCGCAGGAGACGTTCACGTCGCCGTCGTAACGACCAGGAACCCAGCCTCATGGATGCAGCCGCTAATGAATCAGACGGACAGGCAGCCGCCAGTGAGAATGGACTGGGTACAACAAAGTTTCAGTTTATTTTGATACACACAGGTTGATTTGACAAGAACTATAGAGTTTACTGAATTTGTACCGTATTTTTGCTAAGCAGTTTTAAATATTTTTAAACCGCTTCCTCTTAGTTCAGTGATTCTCTTTTTAAACACTTCCTCTTAGTTCATGCAACAGAGAGAAAGCGGTTTCTGTGTCACTTACTTCATTTGTTGTCTTTGTGGTCATTCACCTTTAAAAAAAAAAGTGGTGATGTGATATGCAGTTATTGAGGTCAAATTGCCCAGTTCTGCTTTTTTTGGATTGGTAGTATTTCATGCAAATGTTTTTGAAAGAAGTCTCTTATGCTCACTGAAGCTGCATTTATTTGAAGTTTAGTCACTCAATGGGCTAAAATTGTCTCCGGAATAAAGAGAGCATCACATCTATTTCCAATGTAATTGCAACTAAAAGCTACTCTTGTACAACAGAACCTTGGATTGGAATTTAAGCAAAAAGATACTTCTCTAAAAAAAAGAGGTGTCTGTATACTTGAGAGAGCATTAACAGAAAAGACTAGGAAGATTAGGAAACCCTCGGGGGTCATAAAGAATCATTAAGGGATCGAGGAAATTTGCTTGATGGGAATTTCTCAGAACTGGCTCAGAAGATAAACTGAAAATAGATGGGTCATTGCATCTCATGCTCTCTTTGTCTTTAATGATTTCTCTCAGACGAGGAGGGCAGGCCCCAGCGCCGCAATAGAAGCCGCCGCCGTCGAAACCGTGGCAATCGTCCTGAGGGAGGCTCCACCAGCCGTGACAGACAGCCAAGTGAGAGAGTGGGAAGGGGTCAAAGATGTAGGATCAGAACTGTCCCGAGGGGACTACAGAGAGAGAAACATCAAGTTAAAGATTTATCTAAACTTAAGGCTATTTTCCTCTTTGTTATTCCGCTTTAGTAGAGAGTGACAGGAAGTAATTTTTGAGAGAGAGAAGGGAGTGATTTGAGGTTGTTGCTGACCAGATCTTAACTAGCAAAAACCTAAATTGTAAATGGTGATATTCGCAGATTTGGTGTTTTTTTTTTTTTTTGTGATGTTAATTTCACAGTCATGGCCTACAGAAGGTGTGAGATGTTATATAAATGCAGCTTAAAGAGTTTGCTGTAGGTAATAGGATAACTTCCCTTGTTTGATCACTTTGCGTTTTTTCCGCCTCAGCCTGACTACTGTTGTTCTCTCTGTTGATATAGTTACTGTTGCTGACTTCATCTCTCGTGCCGATTCCCAGAGCAGACAGAATCTCCCGGGGAAGGAGGAGGTGACACAGAACACGTCCCACCCCAAGGTCTGCAGATAAAACAACACAAAACACTCGCCTCTGATTAACACTGCACAATTTGGGGAGAAATTTCATTGTGATTTTATTTAATATTTTTAAATATATATTTATTATTTTACATTTCTATATAATAGTTTGTATTATTATTATTATTATTATTATTATTATTATTATTTGTTTAATTATTGAGAGGAAAAAAGCCAAAATGCTAAATTTGTCCAAAATGAGACTATAAAACTATAAAATCGTTGTTCTTTTTCTTAAAATTAATATTTAAGTATTTATACTTGCATTATATTTTGTATTTAAAAACATAAAAAAATAAGAAATTATATTTTTTACGTCAATATAAATATGAAATATATTTTTTAAAAAGCGTACATATTTAAAAAATAATAATAATAATGACAATAATAATACATTTATTTTACAGTGCAACTTCAATGTACATCCAGCCTGTTGTTCTCACAGAATAAACCCCGACAGGGTGATCAGGATCCCGACGTAAAGCATTGGGTCTTGTTTCAGCCTAAAGGGGTTTATTCCTGCTTTGGGTAAAAGGACCGTTTCATGAGGCACAGAACAAATTTTTAAACTGCATTTCATTCTTTCTTCTTCAGGAAAATGGGACTAGCGTTAGTAAGGAAGAGCGCACTCCTTCCAAGCGCTCCCCTAGCAATGGCGTGGCATCGCCTGGGGAGGCTCTAGCCATGGTTAATGGCGTCTCCTAAAAAGTCATCTCGCCCCCTCAAGACCCACGTCTAAAGCAAGACACCATGGCGAAATCTGTCCCTGCTTGCATTCACGTAAACCTTTAAACTGACGAATGAAATCGACTAAAATCCTTGAATTCATACAAGTCTATGAGAAGAAAATTATACAAAAAAAATGACGAACGCATCTACTTTAAACCACACGTAACGGTGTATGTTTATCCTATCTATCAGTACTTAGTGCTTATGTAAGACAAGCTTGCCAGAAATGAGCTGATGGATATGACTCAAATTTCTGACGTAACACAGAAAACAGGACGTGACTTTTTGGGTTTTACTTTAATTTTTATTTTTTATTTTTTGCAATTGTCGTTGCTGTCATTGTTTGTTTTTGATTGTTTGTACTCACTGGTGTGGGACTGTGAAACACTCCCAAACAGACGCATCTCTTAAACAGTGTTAGCTAAACGAGGGTGGGGCTGGTGGAGAGGCGAAGGGTTGAAACCGGAGCCTCCCGCGAGCGAGTCTGTGGTACTCTGAATTTAAGGGCAAAAAGGGGAAACCGAGAGACATTGTGCCTTGAATTTGAAAAAACTTGAGTATTTTCTTTTCCTTTCTTTTCTTTTTTTTTTCTCCTTAATATTTGCGTTGTTCATGGGATGAAGTAGATGGTTCCTGTTTTTAGTTTGTCGGGAGAAATGACAGGAATATGCAGAATAGGAGGGGTTAAGATTGGGGGAAAAGACCGATAATGCCAAACATGAAATTAGGACGTTTGTCCAAATTGAAGTCATTATGTGAAAGGCGTTTAATCTCCGTGTGTTTGTACGAGTGTGTGTCTGTTTGTATATGTATTATTGTGAGCAATGCAGTAAGAGCATATATACTGGGAGGAACGTTACATGATTCAAGAGACAACCCAGAAGAATCCTGAATGGATTCAGTCTCTTCAGTTAAAATGGGCGAAAAGTGGCACGAGTGTCAGCAGACTTTCCAAACAGAACTAAAGAGAGAGGTTGTTGAACTGACAGGTTCAGAGTGTTGATTCAGTACTTCAGCATCTCTTTCCTCACCGTTTATTGAAGGAAGGCGGGATGAGTATGAGCGTGGACAGAGTCGCGCACACACTCAATAGCTTCCAACCCACAACTAAATGAACGGCACGAGGGGATTGGTGACCCTCTGGTGTGGATGGATGGTCTAGATGATCTAGAAGGCACTATGGGAACAGTTAAACCATATTAAGATAAAGCCAGAAACACTGAGACCGATAGATTCGTTCACACAT
The DNA here is from genome assembly GCF_023724105.1 of Carassius gibelio. Lineage (NCBI taxonomy): Eukaryota > Metazoa > Chordata > Actinopteri > Cypriniformes > Cyprinidae > Carassius > Carassius gibelio. The sequence continues at coordinate 30,389,966 of NC_068377.1, read as the reverse complement.
GCATTCTAATACTCTCCAGTTTTGTCAAATGGGGTTTTGGCCTCTTCTGTCTTAGCTGGGAGATCTGAAGCTGTGGCAGAGAAGGTGATGGAGCGTTTGTTGTATCCCTGGTTGTTGAGGTTAAAGGGAGGTAGCGTTCCCTCACATTGTTACTGTCATCTTTGGTTCCTGCTCTAAATTTATCTTTTTCTTTTTTTTTTTTTTTCTTTCCACATCAAAACAAAAAAGATTCAAATGGAAGTGAAATAAATTATTTCTGGAATGACACCTGTGTGCAGTTTTTCTTTGCAGTCTGGTTTCAGTTTTTGCACTTGAATGAGGTGTACAATTGGACCTGAAATTCTTTAATGTATAGTATTTTTTTCCAGAAAATCTGTAAAAAAAAAATATATATATATTTTTTTTTTTCTTTTACTCGCCCTCATACAATCAAAAATAAATGTGAGGTTCTTTTTTGGAAGACAAACAGGTGTTTAGAAAAATACAGACAGCGTTGAGTAAACTATGGGAGAGGGGGAATGGGAATTTTTCGATGGAGTGTGTAGTGCAAATTATTCATTCTCAGGGTTGTGCACAAAATGTTAAATTTTAATTAAATTAAATTTTAACAATTTATTCAGTTTGGAACTTTAATCAGTACAACTATAACACTTGAAATGAAACTAGTGAAAATCGAAATAAAACGAAAAGTGTAAATCAGAGCTGCTCGTGTAAACATCATATTTCTTATTACGCGTTTTACAGCGTTGCTCGTTTTAACAAATCACACGCGATTCTGGTGAGCATATGAAAGCAACAGCCAATCAGAAGCCTCCAGATGAGTCATCGCTGGAACACCGAGCTTTGTTCAGTTCGCGCGCTCGCCGACTGAATTCTGACTGAAACCCGCGAATTCTCAACGCACACAAGAAAGTAGAGGAGGACGTACGGTGTAAGTAATCAATTTATCGTAATGTTTGTGGACAGTTTAATTGATTATAACCGTTGTTTTCAGTGCGTAGGGGCTACTGTAAACTCTGAATAGGCTGAAGTCAGCGATCTTTAATGTGAATGTTCTTTGTTCGATTTCTCCATACTTGCTGTTTGAATAACTGACGTGTTATTATTAACTTGGATTGTTTTCATCAAATTGTGATCACTTCAAATATAAATTCAGTCGTATTCGAATATTTCGAGAAACCATATCATGGTAAAGTTAGTTAACTACTTGTCTAAACCGATTTTTGACGTTAGTTCTTTAAGTTAACGTTACACTAACGTTACACTACTTTAGCCGTTACGTCACTCTCTGCCTATGGGTAAGATATTTATTAATTCTTCTTTACTTAATGATTGTTTGGCACACCAACTATTGAAAAAGTTTTTTTTTTTTTTTTATCTTGGAAACGACGATCATTCATTAGGTTATTAGGTTTCTCAACGATAAGAAAACGAAATAACGATTTTTTTTTTTTTTTTTTTTTAGAAGACAATTCGAACACTGTTTAACGTTAACACTGCTAAATAAATAAAAAAAATCCTATTATTTAATATCTTACGTACTTATCAAGACTGAGGTCCATGCTGGAGTGAGTCATACATCCTAAGCTCTCAAAAGGCAGACTGCATCATTTATTTTACAGGATTCATAGGATAGCAGTATTATAATATTGTCTGGCTATATTCGCTTTTGTTTATAAATACTAAAACCCATAATAGAGGTTTAGAACCTGATCCCAGGTTCAGATGTCACGGATAAATAAGACCTTCAAATTGAAAATGCATTTGTTACCAGAGCTTAACCTACGTGTGTTTACAAATGCATCACTAAGCAAACTGCACTGTTTACGTTTTGCATCGAACGCGTCGTTGTTTAGGAAACCTTTATTCTGCTCAGTGCCTACAGACCGGTTTATTGGGTTTATTCAAGGATGTGTTACATCATAAGGGTTACTGGGCAAATAAAGACTTTTTGTAAAGGTCTATGGAAACCATTTTAACTGGTTTCTGTTAGGATTCTAGTTAACTAAAACAAAAGGTATTAAGAACACATTTTTGTTACTTGAAATATTAACTGAAATTATATATATATATAGATATATTAATTTCAGCAACTTAATTTTAATTTAGTTTAACTTGGGGAAAATATATACACACACGCATACACATACACAAAAATTACAACACAACAAAATTGCTAAACCTTTACATTTAAGATAAAAAAATGTAAATATGGATAATGAATCCAATGATTGTCTTTACTTCCTTGATCACAATAGAAATGCACCTGCTTCTCTATTTTTAAGCTGTATTCAGAATGGTGCAGGGTAGGGGTTGTGTGACGTTTCAGAGCAAACAAATGAGGAGTGACTTGCTCATCTGTGTTCACCACCTGTAATCATGCAGACTGGCGCTCCACCTCGAACAGTTTTCAATTCTGTCCCCCTGTGAGCGGCAGAGCATCAACACACCCTCTGAAGACCAGGCTACAGGCAAGTACACTGGTTTCTCTCTCTCTCTGTCTTCCTTCGGCTTGCTCCTTTTTTATCAGGGGTCAAGTACACTAGTTTTTAGACTTGTGTAAATAATATACATCAGTTGCTATCTGTAGTATTCCATTTCTGTACTGTTCCTATATCTGATTACTAAGTGATTTAGGATTTTTGTTTTGTTTTGTTTTTTAAATAGCTTCTAAAGTGATGGCAGAGCAACAGATTTGTCTAAAAATGTTTTGTTTCTCAAATTCTCAAGCATCTCCAGATAGGGTACATTTTTAATTGTAACTGATAGAAGCGCCTCGCTCTTTATATTTTAAAAATCACATTCTTGCAATCTTCTTTAGCAACATATTTTTCAACCATTAACCACACTGGCACATGTTTTTTAGCTGAATTATTTTTCATCTGTGAAACAAGAGAAGCAAGAGGCCATTTATAAGTGAAATGAAAAGAAAATGTGAAAAACAAGTTCGCTGACCTCACTTACATCCTTTCGTTTCATATTGTTCTGTGGTCATTGGTAACCACACTGCTCTATTATTTTCCATGTCTTCTTCCCTTTCCCCTTTTCATGCTCTGATACTTTTTCCTGATACCACACCTGCAGTAAAATGGGTGGAAATTTGCATTTTGCTCCTCTGTGATGGGGTGTGGGAGAGAACTGGCCCTGCGTGTGGGGAAGGGATTTTTCTTTTTCAGTCCTGATCAAGTTCCTCTGATTATAGTGGAGAGATTAGGTCATGGCAGTGATGCATTGTAAAACCTCTCTGTCTGACTCAGGTTTACAAACCACAATCTGGACATTTGCTTGCAAAAGATACTACTGACTCGGAAAGATTTGAAGGTATGCAAAAAAATGGGAGCTTTTAGAAGATTCACAGACAAAGGCTTTTTACTCTCAAATACCCAGTTCAAGTTTCAAGTTTATTTATCAGGTGTACAATGCCAGTGACAACTTGCACATTTAAATGCTTGGGTTGAGGCTCTACATTAGTGCAACACAATATAAGTGCAGTATCATGCAAATTAGAGAGAAAAGAGAAAAAAAGTCTTGTGGTATGTGCAGTCTGTTTTTAAAGTGCAAATGATCTTTGCAAAGAAAAATAGTCATCATGAGGTGTATGTGTTGTATACACATTGTATTCAATGCGTTTCAGAAAAGCAATGCATAGAGGAGAAACAATAATGTACAGTACGTGGAAACTTTTTTTTTTACCTTAAACCACATAAACACATTGCATTACACCAAATACACAAAGTAATGTTCTTTTGAGCAACGTCATATGACCTCTTTAAAAAACGAGTTGTTGGGGACTGGGGTCAGCAATGATTTTGCGAGCCTTCCTCGACATTGTGTGTAATAGATGTCCTGTAAGGTGGGTAGTTTGGTGCCTATAATGATTCAGCTGCTCTCATGACTCTCTGGAGAGCCTTGTGATCGCTGATGGAGCAGCTTCCATAGTAATTTAAGTTCCAGTGTAATTTAAATGCTAATAACACTGCAATCTATATTGTCATGTGAAGTGGGGACAGTTATTTTATGTTTGGAGCCCAACTTGAATGTAAAAACAGCTAAATTCAGATGGGTTGCCAGCAACAAGTAGACTCTGTAAATATCCTGACATTAACTCTTGTTTGACAGGATTTATGCCATGATTACTCACAATATTAATCCATCAGCAGAGATTTTTAAAAGTGTCTTACTTTATCTAACATGTCCAGGTGAAGTGGAACCTTCAAAACTAATTACATTTAATTTTGCTGAACTATGATAATAAGTAGAGCCGCACAATTAATTTAATTTCTAAGCGCAATTACAATTATAAATGCCACAAAATTACGTAATCGTTCAAATCGTCAATTAACTTATGTTCTTCTGCGTGCTTATGATGCATTTTTCTTTCTTTCTACATGTTATCTTTAGGGTTTTTCTCATTATTTGAATTTTTGTTTTAGTATAACATTATAATAACATTCATATTTTTAAATTTTACATCATTTATAGTAGAAACCAATCCGATATGTATAGTTGACATTTGAGGCTTAATACTACAGAAATGCACAAAAGGTTTTTCCGTTTTCAGCTTGTTTATTTTCATATAAAAATACAGCATGCAGTCGCATCAAACAATGGTATAAACATCATTCAATGTAAATAATCCTTATTAATAATTGCAATTACAATTTCAAGGGAATAATCGACAATTATGATTTTTGGTATAATCGTGCAGCCCTAATAATAAGTATTATTATCATCATTATTGAATAATATGCATGTATTTATTTAAACACGCCACTGTAAATAAATACATGTGGTTTAGATGTACATGATGAGCATTCTGATTTTTAAATGTGTTTTGCCAGGTCATTTCATGATGGCACATTCAACTATAAGTGTCCAGCCAGGCTTGGTGGTGACCACTAATAATGCGAGGCTAAACCAGTGGAATAGCGGAGTGTGTGACTGCTGTGAAGACATGGGCATCTGTAAGTGTGGGGTGGAGAGAGAAAGAGGAAAAGCAGGAAATATAGACTACAGTCTATGTTTGTATGTTTTCTTCTGGCAGGTTGCTGTGGTTTCTGGTGTCCATACTGCCTCATGTGCAGGACCAGTGAGGAATTTGGAGAGTGCCTCTGTCTCCCCCTGCTGGAGATGTGCTTTGGTGGCATCTTGCCTCCTGTCACACTCGCTGTGCGGAGCAGTATGAGAGAGAGATTCCACATCAAGGTAAATACAGCAGCACTATACAATTTTAATGTATTTTAAAATGTAATTTATTTCTGTGATGGAAAGCTGAATTTTCAGCAGCCATTATTCCAGTCTTCAGTGTTACATGATCCTTCAGAAATTATTCTAATATGCTGATTTGCTGCTTTAGAACCATTTCTTATTATTATCAGCGATGAAAACAGTTGAGCGGCTTCATTATTTTTGTGGAAATGCCAAATCATACATTTTCAGAATTCTTTGATAAACAGAAAATATTTGTATCAGTGTAATTTAATAACAAATATTTGTCAATATTATTATTTGTCAATATTTGAAAGTCCCTTTTGATCAATTGAATGCTTCATTTCTGAATACAAGTATTAATTCCTTTAAACATCTTAATTTTGTTTTGTTTCAATTGACCAAACATGGCAAAAAAAAATAAGAGAGAGAGAGATAGAGAGCAAATTTGAGCACAAATACTAAATAAATATATTTATAATCAAAATTAAATTACCACAATAATGTGTTTATGATTTGGAAAATCATTCTTATATTCTATATATATATATATATATATAAAAACAAAGTCAAATTACTTTTCAAGTAATGTTTACCACAGAAATATTACTTTCCTCAAAAACCCCAACTACAAACAGAATTCATCAAGTTTACAGATGTTGCATGGCTTAAAAAATGATGTCCCCAGTTTGAACAGGATGATACTTTCCCCACCCTCCCATTATAGACTACTTGGTTTCATGTTTTGAAGTTTCTCTAGATTTGATGTTCTTTTCTCTGTCATGAAGGGTTCGATACAGGATGACTGCTGTGTGGTGACCTTCTGCACCGTGTGCGTGTGGTGTCAGATGGCGAGAGAGCTGAAGGCTCGACGACACTCCCTAGTGGTCATCAACCCTGCCGTCAACCCAGTTCACCAGCACCCGCAGGCTTTCAACCAGCCTCTGCAACCCATCAATCCTGCCTACCAGTGACCTCAGAGAACATAATCACACCTGCGGTCCTTTAACCTCAAGCTGCTCAAAGAGCTAAATCTGTTGTTGAAATTACATAGTGAAATTTATTCTTTCATTTTCATATTTATATCTAGCCTACCTGTTTTACAATGCCAATATTTTTACAGAACAAAACAATATTGCATTTTTCTAATTTTTTCAGCACTTTTCTCTATAGTTAAATTGCCAAATATAGTAAAAAAAAAAAAAAATAGAAAGCAAAGATTGGGTGTACACCTGTTTGAGTAAATAAATAATATATTTCCTCATAAAACTGTTTATTTCTCATGTGTGCATCAACAATGTCAATCTCAAAAATGCTGTGTGTGTTTGTACTGGAATATATGGTTTATGAGGACACAAATGTGTATTATGACATGGGTACTACCATATTGTAAATATGGTTTATGAGGACACTTCCTTTGTCCCTATGAAACAAAAGGCTTAAAAAAAACCATACAAAAATGGTGTTTTATGAAATTCTAAAATTGCCAGTAGTTTTCTGTAAGGGGTTGTAGGGTTTGTGTAGGTCGCTAGAAAAAACAGTTTGTACAGTATAAAAACCATTACGCCTATGGAGAGTCCCTGTAAACCACAAATACAAGTGTGTGTGTGTGTGTAATTGGGCTCTTGTCTCTTGTCCAAACTGTGTCAACACAGAACTTATGTGGAGAGTTTAATGAGATACTGAAATTAGTCAAAGGGGAATCTGGAAGGAAGGACTAATATGCAAAAAACAACATACATGTAGCTAACAGGAAATTGCGGTAACAATAAATCATTGTGGCCGCTTATAATGTTAAATAATAACTCTCCCACATATTTCTTGGAAAACTGCAAACAGATGATTCCTCCACTATTTACTAATTATGTTATCATCTATATATATAGAGAGAGAGAGACCTGATAGCTTTAATTTACAGCTATTAGGCAAAACAGGTTTGGAGCGATGATGTAAATGATTAAAGAACATTACCTTCTGGATGAACTTTACTTTTAAAGAAATATTTTATATCCTCAACCAGGGAGCAGACATGCAGGTCTGCTGCTGGCCAGATGGGTGCCCTAAGCAGAATTGTATTGTTGTGCCCCCTCCCCAATTATTATGGAAGTACAACAAAAAACACCTACTAAAGGGGTCAAAATAGAGCTTAAATAAAATATAAAAGTAAATTACTCAGTTGCAATTAAATTGTATTATTTACAAATTACATTTGTAGCTAGACAGTTGCCTATGGCTATGATTTTACTAATACAGTTGATTTAAAGTCTTAAGAATTTTACTTCAATAAAACCAAGGATTATATTTTGTAAGGATGCCCACATGTTTTTGTTGAAGAAATTATTGAGGACAGCATTTCTATTGCAAAAAGGTGGTCAAAAATGAAAGATTAAGTGGATATTTTAATTCAATATTTGGTCCATATTAAACAAGGCTTTGATCATCCTGTTACAATTATCAGCCATTTGTAATAATAGCCTATGAAATGTACATAATTTGTTTATTTTGTATTTTAACAGTGTTATTCAGTGAAACCATACAAATATTATTAATCTACCAATCATTATTGCCTCGTTTTTTATATATATATATAATGCATTTTATAGCATTTTAAAAGGTTGTTGTTCGCTTAGGTCTATTTTTATCACCACAGAATTATTAACTGAATACTTCGTAAATTATTATTCGAAGTATCAATGCCATGTGGTTAATTTGTAGTTAGCTACCACTGCTACAAGAACCGTGTTTATTTTTATTTTTTTTCGTAATAAAATCATGGTTTATTTTCGGAAGGAATTGAAACTTGAGGATATTAAGGCAGATGCAGAATTAAAACACGTTATTAACTTAATGGTATAAAAATCCCAAAAAGTTTCACAGGATTTTAAACGTAAAATAGTTTAAAGTGATGTACGGGCGCTTAAATGTTTATTTAAGTATACATATATGTTAATATATATAACGTAATACGAAACGTTGGTGCCCCACGCAAACTGCGTACTCTGCGTGTAGGAATCGGCGGTACTGTAATGCCAAGTGATCACTTCGGTCAGCTATTGAGATTAATCTGATTTACGCCGAATTTAAATTAAAATATGTAGTAGGATATTTTTAATGGATATTTAACTTGGAAGTTTTAGTTTTTAGTTTCAGCGAGGAGACGCTACGCAAATCCCTAAAGATGGCGGCCGCAACAAAATGTCACGTGACTGAACCCATCGAATACTTTGACGTCCTAATATTCAGGAACATTCATCGTTCATTTGAAAAAATAACTTTCGTCCCTGGGTGGGCTCGAACCACCAACCTTTCGGTTAACAGCCGAACGCGCTAACCGATTGCGCCACAGAGACATATGCGGCTATGCTTCTTGAGTACAGTAATAGGACAGTAAGTATGATGATTGGTTATTACTTGAATTTCCATGATTTTACTAAAAAGATCATGATTAAAATGTATAATTATTACAATAAAAAAACATGGTAATTTTATACATTTATTTCGTTGTCGACATATTCTGTTATCTTTTCCCTGCTCTGAATTTTAGATTGATCTCAGTATTTTCGTCATAAAATACTATAGTGAGATAGTAAGATCATGTGTATTAACGGGTGACGCCTGCTGGTCGAAATTGTGTAAATGCAACAAAAACTTAGATTGAAATACAATTACATATAAAGTGTCTGTATAATATATGTTTTAAAATAATTATTATTGCAGTGCTTGTTTTTTTTTTTTTTTCATGGAGAGCTTAAACAGGCCAGTAAGAGACTACAACTCACCCTTTTAATCACACAAATGTCTCGTTAAAAATGTGTACAAATTGATAAAATTGATCCGAGATCAGAGCTCAATGGTTATCAATGGCAGCCGAGTTCAATGAACTTGCATGAGAGATCGCCCCCCAGCGGCCAACTATTGAACTTTACAAACAGTTATGACGTGACGAAACATCGTTTACTGAAATCACGTTCCTTTTGCATGTACCCACTGTTCACTAAATTATATGTATTATATGTATATGTATGTATATAAATTTAATGACTTTTCAATTTGCCTAAAGGTGTGATATTCGTTTTGTGAAGCATTGCTCTTGTATGTTGAGTTGCTGGATTGAATGTTTTTGAGTCATTTTTTTTTTCTTAAACCTTCTTTTTGCATAAGTTTCAGATGGATATTGATGTTAATTGCTCTTTGCACTTGGAAACTGTACACCACATCTTCTGGCACTTGTAGTCATGTTAAAAATATATGAATATTTTTATTACAGAAATGTAAATACCGAAGTTTTTGTTGTTATTAATCTATTTATTTTGCTGGTTAAATTTCACATTCATAAGTGTCAATTTTCTAACAAAAGTTGTATAGTCCTGTTGTATAGTCTTTTATAAAGAGTTGGAAAATTACTTGTGTACTGTCCAACACAGTACAAATAGAAAGGCATTTTAAACGGTCCGTTTGTGTTCTATATTTAAAATTATTTGAGTATTGTAAAGGTCATGCTTGTCTATGATTGGATTTTTTGTTTTTGTCTTTTATTTGTTATTATTGTTTTATATTATATATTACTTATTTATTCTTTGTTACCCTGGATTTATATTATCTGTTATATATTTTTGTATATCTCGTTTAAAGCATAATAATAATAATACAAATAAATAAAATAATAATAATAATCCTTTTGCATACCAAAAAAAACTTCCTTTTGATTCGCGCTACGAACCACTGTTTCGAAACATACGATTCGCGAAGGTTTCGAAGCTTCATCACGAAGCAGTAAGCGGTCACCTTCTGGAGTAACTGCGTGTTGGTTTTGGACAAGGGGCAAGGAACTCGACCGGAAGTTGAAGTCGGGTGGGGGCTGCCATCTTTTAGCAGAACTTCACTTGCGTTAGCATTCCCATTGACTCCCATTCATTTTGGCGTCACTTTGACAGCGAATAACTTTACATCTGAGGCGTTTAAAGACTCTGTTTGTCCATTATTTATTTCTAAAGATACACGACAATGTATAAAGGGCTCCATTACCTTCTATGTTACATTATGGCCCCGTATAAACAGTTTTTGTAAAAAATAGGCTAACGATTGCGTCATAACCACTCGGCTCTCTGTCGCATTACCGTACAGACAGGAGGAGAAGCTCGCAGGCAATTAACTTAACATGGCGTACTGGCGTTATATTTTAAAACACTATACAAAATAATTAATCAGAATACTTACTCTTGCTCACTCACGACAAAGAACTCCCCGCTCTGGCAGTTTGCACGCACAGCTACTAGAAGATTTACATCTGCAAGACAGGTTGCTGACGTCGTCAAGCTTCGTTTGAGTCTGCGCGTCAGAAACGGAAGTGCTAAAAAACGCTAAAACTGGGCTTCATTTGTCTCAATTGAGTTCCAATGGGGTCGCTGTGTCCATTTCTTTTACTGTCTATGGTTTTGGACCAGGAGCCGCTTGCATAAACTGTTTAGAATACACAGTTAAGACAACTCATTTGTTTTTTGACTGGTCATAACTGTTTGAGGAAAAATATTAGAATGTAGCATGACACGTTAGCACGTAGCCCGGCTAGCTCAGTCGGTAGAGCATGAGACTCTTAATCTCAGGGTCGTGGGTTCGAGCCCCACGTTGGGCGACTGTATCTTTTTTTTTTCGAAAAAGACCTTTATAAAAGATTGACTCGGAAAATATATTCAGGATAGTCCAAATGAAACACACTTGGAACATTATTTAATATAACTTTTTTTAGCCTGCAAAACGTATTTAATGTATTTCTTCATGAATGCCAGAATTTTTAAAGCACGTTTACAAAAGCTATAGCATGTAACTCTGGAAAAGTAGTGAAAATAAAGAAGCAATAATTTTAAAAAAGTTCTTTAGAACATTTCTGTTCATGGTTACAGTAGGTGTGGTTTCACTGCAGAGGTGCTTCTAAAGAGAATAAACATGATGATAAGAAAAACGTGTTTGTGTGTAAGAGAAAGAGAACATTAGTAGGCTATTTGCATACCTATTTGTGATCCTAATGTTATGGTAATGCTATTGTAAAAATGTAGCCTATTTGTGGTACTTTCATGGTAATTTTGTAATCTTTTCAATGTTCAATTTCCCTCTTTTCAGTTTTTTCAGAAACTCAATAGTTTTTAGCTCGTAACCCTCACTGCAGGGCCCTTGGAATTGCCATAACCTTCCCCCATTATGGCCCCGTCTCTGACTGTTGTTTGTTGACCCACTGAACAATGCATGTTAAATGGCAAGAGAGTTGAAGTAGAGCTTATATGTGAAAAATGCCAGAAACTACAAGAAGCCAAAACCTGGCAGCCTCATAAATCCAAATAAACCTTCCCAGCAGAAAGAAGTGTAGAATAGTTATTAGTCTTTAAAATTCAGTGTTACAACCAAAACTTTTTTTTTTTTTGCACATTTTTTTGCATCCAGTCCATTTTTGCATCATATGTGAACATGTTTTACTACGTTAAAGTTTCTTCATTTTCAATTGTTTATTGTTAAAATGAGCTCTACTGCATTTCATTTAATTCTGTTATTTTAAACTTTTCTCAGCCATTTAAGACTTTGAATGTCTATCACTGTTGACTGAAGAAATTTGTGTTCTTTCCAATAGCTCCGACTTCCTGTCAATTTCACATTGTGCAATTCCACACTTCCACATCTCAACACATTTTGTTACTTTAGTACATGTTTCCTGAAATGTTTGAAGCACATTGACTCATGGTGACCTGCTGTTCTACATGTGTCTGTTGGAAAATCTACACAAGCGCTCACCAAACCTCTAGAGTTCATCAAAAGCAGCAAATGCAACCAGTCTGTACATGCAACTAAGCAAACAACAATCGGAGTGTGAAGATGCTGAGACATCTGTGTCAATCAATATTGTTCTGAGAAATCAGCCACTCTCAGTGATGAACATTACAATAACATATACAATATTATTACCTTACGATTTTTACATTGTAAACACTTTAAAATAATCACTATCGCAATACAGTGGCATACAATTATATACAGTCTAATGATTGAGGAAGTAGTTATTAGGAGCTAGTTATTCTATAATTAATATACTTTTTACATGAAGATATACATCAAAAAGGTGAATACTGCCACTCCTGTTGAGTTACATCAGAGTTTCGATCTTATCTGTTCATCGCTGACATCATTTACGGTAAACCGTCTAATATGTAGTCGATGCTTATCAGCTAAGAAGAAGATCAGGTGGTGAGTTGAAAGTACAAAAGGAGGGTGATCTTCCAGTAATTTTAAGTTCCTGAGATTAACCTTTCTTAAGATTTTTAACCTTACCAAAGATAATAATACTTGTTTAAAATGTAATTCCGTTTGCTAACTAAACCTTTACAGCTGCATTCTGGAGATCAGTAACTAACCATGATCTTCCAACAGCGTGCAAATAAAATATTTGAAATAGTTGAAACTGCAAACAAATATCCACTTTTCAGACCTTTATGTATTTCAAATGACACAAACACTAGCTTCTACATTTTTTGGATCCCCTTTAGTGGGACCCCTTTTCTAAAATATAAATGGAGCTAGGCCTATATATTTTCATATATAATTTTTTTTAAGCTGTTTATGCTGTGTGAAAAAAAATATTAAGTCTGAACACATCCTTCAAAGTAGCCTGACCTGAGTCTCGGGTTGCAAAAGGGGAATAAAGATGGTCAGTCCATAACAGAAAGATAGCACATTGTTTCTTAAATAAAACAATTAGCTTCTATAAAGTCATATACCAAAACAAATGATTCATTATTAAAATATTATGTGGAAAATATTATGTTGTATTAAACTGACCGTGAATTTAGATTTTTTTTTTTGTGCAGCTTAAACCTGAAAACAAACCTTTTAAAATAACCATTTTATCTATATTGAAAAAGCAACCTGTATGATAAATATGTTTATTATAAAAAAGTTTATTTCATTTAATTAAGATATCACAAAACTAGTATATTAATAACCCTTCAATCATGGTAATTTCACATTTTTCCAAAGCTTATGATTCACAATTTAACAAGTGACAGTCAATACAAAACAATGCAATACAAAATATTATATATAAAAACACTGTCCAAAAGCACTTATGCAATGAACACATACAATAATGAAAAGAAAACACAGGACCTTTTGAACAAATGCGTGACAGTAATTCCAATAACTCTGCAAAGTACATGATAAAATATCTGTACAAGAGAACGAACACAAAGACACAGCAGGCAAGAAAACTGGTTTAGTGGCATTCCAGAAGAAATCATAACAACGTTCATAAGGTCACTTGGTTTTAGATCTCCATCTGTTACTTCCGAGATGTTCATAATAGATTAAATATCAGTATACAGTTTTAATATCACAGTATCAATGAAAATAACAATATGCATATTCTGAATGGTCAATGACTGCTGCCTTGCAGAGCAATGGCCAAAAAGTATTTATACAAAAACAGCTGTCTCATCTGACTCCAGTGGCTCTTGGCTTACAGGCGCTTCATTCTCAAAGCTTCTCCATGGCACGCCGGTATCCATAACAGCTGGTTTGCATGGCACATCTATGCCCATTTCCTGTGAAGGGGGTTTATTGCATACCTCAAACAGGACCTCAAATTTATTCTCTGACTCTCCTGGTTCCTGCCAGATCAGCAGTTCATATCTCCCAAAGCGGCAGAGCACCTTGTCATCTAGCTCAGCTCTTTCTAGGTATCTCAGTTCAGACCCACCGACCATGAGTTTGACCTTCTGGCTGATGTTCTGGATCATGAAGCTCAAGAGCGGGCTGCCAGCTTTCCTAAACGCCTGTATGGTTAGCTGTTTTCTGGAGACAGAGGTGTCATTTAGGACAAAGACGCAGGTCTGTCCATCACGGCCAATCCTTACTTGATCTTCAGCGTTCATTTTGTATGGCTGATTTAGGGGCAGGGTGTGGAAAAGCGGACAAATGGCTTGGTTAGGGTGGAAGAGATGGATATGAAGACAAGTGAGCAGCTCTTCAGTCTCCAGTTTGCTATTGTCATTCATTGTGGGAAACAAATGGACGCAACTTCTGTGGGGCTGAATTGCTTTGCTGACAGTTAAACCTAAGGAAAAACGACAAGAAACAACTAGTTAGGCTATGTGTTAGTACATTGTTGCAGAAAAACGTATTATTTTGAATTAAAGTGAGATAGATGTGTGAAAATCACAGATCTGGCGAAAACTTTACACTTGAGTATATATACACGGACTAAATAGGCTAAGTGCAGTAAAGTTTAACAAAACGAGTCAGTAACTCACCTTCGAAAGCTGTTTGCAACGATCATCAGCTAACGGACTGCTGTTCTGAAGCGGATATCGCTATGCTATGAGCTCAACCAAACAAATGGGAATTGCATCAGAAACACCCACCCCCTTCCAGCTTGGGACATGTGACTCAAAAACTCCAGAGTTGCGCAACTGACTTCCATGCTTTCGCTATCTGTTTCATGCTTGTTTTGATACAGTCTATGGTGTCTTGCTATATTTCTACAGTATTATCTGTCCTATATTTGACCCGGAGAAACCAGACACGCTTTATTATCGTTTTGTTCAAAAATAATAATCCTATGTTGCGTAGCTGATTGTTAAAAGTTAAAGCATTCGCCAGTCTTTATCTTGTGACATGACATCGTTTAATGACCAGATAAAGGAGATGTTAAACATGACAGCGAACACGTTTATGTTCATTATTTACGATGTCTCAGTCACTCCCCAGAAACGTCCTGACAAAATTTTAAAACCACAGGGAAGGGAAGTTGATGAGAAATGTTGGCGGCTTTCAGGCAACTGAAAGTGTCAATTGCATGTCAGTTTCGTCATCACAGCAAAATAACAATATTTCAACATAATCTATAAACGCCTAACACGTAGGCTAAAACACGTAAGTAATAAGCATGCTCTTATTTCATTTATGTTTGACTCAGCTTTCAGTGTGGTCTGGAACAGCTTGCTTTATCTAAAACATCCTTATGAAACAAAGTTAAGTGAACACGGATATCAGATCTAGACTGTAAACAATTGCGCACTCTTTATCTTTTTGCTGAAGTCAAGTGAGGATCTCAATCTAATCTAGAATAGTGCATTACCGCAACCTACTGGTAGCATGAACTAGAGACACTGATTAAAACCCTACAAAATCATTATATCTGTCTAATTAAATTATATTTACCGCTGTAACAATAGTGATTTATTTAACTGCCCAAGTGACATGCAGACTTTGTTTCTGTGATAAACATTAACCAGTTACAGAAGCAGAAAGACCTGTCTGAGTAGTTTAAATAGCATGTTTAGAGGGGAGAATTCATTTCTGGCAGAATACAATTTATTTTGGTGGCAAAATAATTCTGAGATTTTCTTGATATGCTTTTTGATTCCTGCAATGAATGATAACATTTAAGAGTCCATTGATTTGCTGATCAAATATTTCCTTCAATCCAATTCTTGCCAGAATAAAAAAATAAAAATAAAAAAAAATAAAAAAAAAATTCACTGTTAGTTGTTGAACAAAAATGTGTACCTAACCTGATTCTACTTTCCCATAATTCTGTCAGTTTTGATGCGTTTACTTTTTATGACTGATTTAGCCTGTGCTGCTGCTATTCAATATTTTAATATTTCATCCCTGTTTATTCCCTTGCGATGACGGACTGATTCCTCATTAACCTCTATTCTCATACGAGTGCACAAAAACGTTTCTGACTTGCCACGTTCCGCGTGATCCACATTCTTAAACTTGATTGGTTTATTCAGCCTTGTGGGCGGGACTTATGAAGTATATTACTGAATGACGCACCCTCTTCCTCATTGTGGTGTTGAGGCAGACGGTGAGTATTGTGTTTTAGTACTTTGACCTTTATCACCTTAGTATTAAAAATAAGGTTTATAATTCGACATTAAAGCATTTATGATATAAGCAGCTTTTATATGGGAGGCAAAAACTGTGTAAATCGCCTGAATGTAAAAGTCATACATCGTGTTTATCTCGGCGCGCAACGGCCGTTCGGCTAACGTACCAAGCTAACGCTGTTAGCTTATTCAAACTTGGCACCAGAAACTGATTTTCTCATCAAGGTGCTGGGCACGTGAATCGACGATTAGTTGCTATATTCTTCTTCTCATGATTTACGAGTATAAATGCTTAAGATAATATGCCGTGAATAAATTTAATCTTTGTCGAGGTTTCATAGTCCGCCAATATTAAGTAATCACACGAGGCCGTGGCGTATGTAAACGTGTGAGGAGAATTCTTGCTTGGTTGATACGAAACCTCATTTAAGTTCTGTTTAACATGGCATAATTTTATTTAGTCGTGCTTGCGTGTATGTAGGGTGTAGTAACATTTTAAAGTATTTGCATAAACTGGTTTGACTTGATTGGCTTCTCAGGAAGTGAACTGTGAAAGGTTTCGATTTCAGTTTAGCAGCAGGCGTGGCTTCTGTTCTCGTTGTAGTACATTAGTTTGCAAAAATTCATAATCCTATACATTAACCGTAGTAATTTTTCTTGCATTACTGGCTACTCATTAGAAGCATATCTTGTCACAGTGCGTTTCAGGCTCTGCGTAACACATTAGCAAAGATGGTGAAGATCTTCATTGGGAACCTGCCTCCACAGGCAGAAGCAGAAGAAATAAAGTCCCTGTTCGCTCAATATGGAACAGTCACTGAGTGCGCCATTATCAAGAACTTTGCCTTTGTCCACATGGATGATCGTAAAAGTGCTACAAAGGCAATAAAAAACCTTCATTTGTACAAGCTGCATGGAACACCCATCAATGTTGAAGCAAGTCGGAGCAAAAACCAGGGCCCGGTGAAGCTTCATGTTGCCAATGTGGAGAAAGGAGCAGATGAAGAGCTCAGAGCACTGTTTGAAGAGTACGGCTCTGTTTCCGAATGTGCCGTCATTAAGAACTTTGCCTTCGTACACATGACCAATTCCGATGAGGCCATGGATGCCATCAAGGGGTTGGACAACTCTGATTTCCAAGGTATAAAAAAAAAAAATCTAGTCGTTCTTTCATGTCCTTTTGCATGTTTATCACATTTGCTAATTGAAAATTCTTTTGCATTTGCAGGCAAACGAATTCATGTGCAGATTTCAAAGAGTCGACCAAGAGGCGAGGAGGAAGACTATGGCCCCCCAGACGGTGGATTTTGGCCACCCCGTTTCCCTGGTGACCGACCCGAGCCTCCTGGTTATCCTAGGGGTCGCTTCGGGTATCCCCCTGGTCCCCCTCCACCACCACCACCCATGCCCCCCAGACGCCCCCCATACCCAGAGCGTGCTGCACCGGCATACGAGCGAGAACGCGGTGTGGTTGATTATTACGAGAAGTACCGTGCTCGCCCTTACGGCGTCTCCTCCTATGAGGACCGGCGTATGGGTGCCATCCCCCCTCCCCCACCGCCCCCGTCATCAAGCATTATGAGAGAGAGATTGTCTGGCAATGGCCTCGACCCCTATGAGCGACGCCCCCTTCCACCACCGCCATCCTCGTACTATGCACGAGACCGCAGTCCCATCAGACGTGTTCCTCCTCCCCCTCAGCCACCCGCTGGGAATGGTTACTCATTCGAGCGATCTCGTCTCTCACCTCTTTCCATGTCTCGGACCCCGATGTACAGCATGCCTCGGGCCAGAGACCCCTATGCTGACAGGGCGGCGCCACCTCCACCACCTCCGCGCTACTCGTATTAAAGTGCACCACTGCGCTTTTGTAATCCAAGGTGAGAATAGGTCCCCGTAACCCAAAAATGAAATCTGAAATGACCTTTTAATATACAACCAAGATTTAATGTACTTGCCCTATTCTGCGTGTCGTGTAATTGATGCGCATGTAGCAGTAATGAAAACTTTGTATCAAAGTGCCTGGATCATACATTTTTAATGGCCTTATGGTCTTTTTAAAAGCACTGCTCAGACGCTTAACTTCGTATCGAAGTGTTTCGATGTTAAATTCTAGTAACCTTTTGGTGCATTAAGATCTCACTTCGTATTAATCAAATAGACTTTATGCAAATCTTTATTTTAACTTAGCTTGTCGATTCAGTAATCCCAGATGGCACTGCAGCCGTTTGACTCATGTGGTTTGCTCTCTTTCCAGGTGTAAATTATTCAACAAGATCGTCGTCGTTGTCTCCAGGTGCACGTGCCGCGATGCGTCTTTGTCTGCCAGAGCGCGTTTCGTTCGCCTGCGCACCATAGTGGAAGAGTTCTGTTGCGGACTGCACATTCTATAAAACTACCGCTTTTACACGCATAAAAACGTCCTCATGCTAAATTGTCAACTCTGCTTTATTTTTTGCCTTGTTTTTATTGTTTAACATTGGATAGGTGAGAGAAGCACTAAGCCAGAATACATAAATTAGGTTAACTTGGTGGTTTGGTTAAGACTATTAAAGGTCTATTAAAAACGTCTTATAAAAATTCTTCTTTCAAAGAACTCTTCATTGTATCACACTGTACCTTTTTACCTTTTAAAAATCTGGAAGGAGGTTATCGTTTGTTATTAAACTACTGTAGCAAGCGCCATGACAATTTTGATTTAGAACCAAAAATTTATGTGTAAAGCTTTTTCTTTTTTTTTCTCTCTCTTTCCCCCCCCCCCCCCCCCTCTCTAATCTGTTTGTTAAAGTGCGGCATGCAAGAAAGCATATAGTCTCCGCAGCAATAAAACCTTTCCGTCTACTGGCATTATTGAAAATGTGTTGTAAAGTGTGCATTTTAATTGCAGATTATCGAAGTTAAAGGACTTTGTATCATTTTCTTTCATAGGAACACTTGCAAGTTTTAATAAAAAAAAAAAAAAAAAAAAGACTGGAACTTGGTTCGTCGTTTTGCTTTTATTGCCAACCTTTTAAACTCAAGTTGCCTAAAATAGGCTTAAAAGTTACTATATAGCTTGGAGATTGACACACAAATTAAAACCATAACATCTTGCTTCCTAGTTTAGAAGTATTACGGAGAATGAAACCGCTTCTGCGGCGAAATGAAAACGATTACCATCCATTCGTCTTCAAATCTATTCTTGCCCTAAACCATTATCGTCTCAGTATTCCTGGTCCGTGTCCAAATAATCCTATCATTCAGATTCACAAAGTGGGTAGACTTGCCAATATTTCCAATCAGTGGTCCTTTTTAAGTGTAATTGTGACAGGTAAGTCGCTTGATTTAGTTTCTTCAGCATGCCATTTATATACTTAATTGTTTCATGGTAGGTTCAGTACAGAGACTGAATATGTGTCTCAGGAACCAAATGTTTTGCAAGTGATGAACTCATTCCTGAGGGTAAGTTTTATATTTTAGGTTAACTTGTGCTTGTCCCCCCTCATAGTTTTGTCTTGAATTTACAATAAAATGTGTTGTCCGTTCACTCATTTACCCATGGGACACCAAGTGAATGCCTCTTCTGGCAGTGATCTCCGCATAGAAACATTTATTTTTCCTTTATAAGGTGACTGCAATTTCAATAAACCAATAAAGCTTTTTTTTCCTACCCAAACTGTCTTGGCTGTTATTGTTAAGAATAAGGCAGTTGTGTATTAAGGTATGTGTTTATGTATATTTTGTGTATGTAAAAATAAATCTAACATGCCCTTATATTCACTCATGGTTAGCAGAGGGTTAAACTACCAAATGTATTAAAACATTTGACAAAGTATTTAAAATTATTTAATTCCTGGCCTTAACTTAAAAACTTATTTTTATTTTTTGAAATTTCAGAAATGCAAGATTTTTCCAGTTCCCGACATTTTCCATTGTGTGTACAAACAAACAATTAACTTGAACTGAAAAAAACAAAACAAAAAGGAAGATATTAAAGTTAAAATATTTTGATTTTTAAAACCGATTTTAATTACATTTCAAAGGCTGTTTGAAAATAAGCAGAATTAGGGTTTGAGTTACTCCGTATTGTTTGATAAAGTATAATAATATATTTTTTTAAATGAAAGCTAATTTAACATGTTTGTTTACTTGTATTATTCATTACAGTTTTAGTGACATCTGTGCTTCAGATTTGCCCTTTTATCTAAATTGAAATGCAGTAATATTTGTAAACACTGAATTTGTAAAAGCTGTGTATAAATTCAGACACTGCTCTGCTCTGAACGCGTGTTGGGGTTTTGTTGACTCGTGGACAGGAAGTGCTGTCGGTGACAGCGCGCGACTCCATTTTAGGCTTTATTCATCTGAATGCCAGTGAGATTACGTGCTCACTACGGTAAGGCAGTGCTGTACCTACATAATCAACTATGAATTACTTTACTTGAGTGCTAATGTTCAGATTTCACATGCAGGTAATGCAGTCTGTCGTTGTACTGCAATGTGACTGCATGTTTCTTAGTAAGGCGACGTCTTCGGGTAACTTTATGTACGTTAGTCATGCCACTTAATTTAGCGTTGCAAAACCGAAAACATTGGCCTACAGCTCTTACAACATCACCGACGCTCATTGGTCGTATTTAATCGCGTATCGGGCATCAAAAACATACACTTTAATAAGGAAAAATTAAACTTAAGGAGGGTAATACGTTGGGGGTCATGGTCACGCAGAAACGTTGCCTAGCAAAGCGAGTTATTTCAGCTGCGCCATAGAAAGTAGAACTGAGTCTGGTTTACAACTTTACCACTTTCATCAGATCAGTGTGTCACACACAGCATATCTAATGCCGAGTTGTGCGTCAATCATTCTGGCTTGAAGCTACACAATCGAAACCAAAACAACTCTTGATGGGATTAAGTTGACTGGTTTTGTAGGCCAACACAGCTCTAATGTAGGAACTTATCTGTTGCTATAACGTGAAACTATGCTCCCTCTGTCCAGGAAAAAAGGGCAATAAAGATGGTTAAGATCTTTGTTGGCAACCTATCCTCAAGCACGACCGCGGAAGATCTGCGCTCTCTTTTTTCTGACTATGGCAAAGTTAAAGATTGTGACGTCCTGAAAAACTATGGGTTTGTGCACATGGAGGGTAAGCAGGAGGCCGAAGAGGTTGTTCGCAAACTCCACCTTCACGAGCTGAAAGGCCAAGCCATAAATGTGGAGATGAGCAAAAAGAAGCCCAGGGGCTCCACCAAACTGCATGTGAGCGACATCTGCAGTGGTTGCACCAATCAGGAGCTCCGGGCCAAGTTTGAGGAGTATGGCCCTGTGGTTGAGTGTGACATAGTGAAGGACTATGCTTTCGTTCACATGGAGCGAATGGAGGATGCCATGGAGGCCATCAGTGGGTTGGATAACACCACCTTCCAAGGTGAACCAACCTTAACCTCAAAACGACGAAATCCATGGTTACCCAGGGTTGAATTTTACTCCTTAATTTTTTATTTTTTTTTTGTAGCATGGGAAAAATGTACTACTTTTTCGTGTCTTTTTAATTGCTGAAGAGAATCCATTTTCTAGGTAATTGGCAGTAGACATCAGATACACTACTAACAAAGGCATAGTTCATCCAAAAATGAAAATTTTTATTTGTTTACCCTCATGTCATTCCAAAGCTCACAACACTTTTATCTTTAAAACACAACTTTCTGTTCCTAAATTGAAAGTCCATGTAACCAAAAGTTTGATGATTCAGAAAGTTGATAAAAACACATACATCAAGCTCATTTAACATGTTAACAGACTTTCAGTGGAACTTTAGAGGTTTCAGTAAAGGGGGGGTGAAATGCTCGTTTTCACTCAATATCCTGTTAATCTTGAGTACCTATTCGGTTGTTAAGCGATTACGTAAGAAGCGCTGTTTCCGGGTCCAAACCTCAACTCACTTCACTTGAGAATACGACCTCAGCAGCCGTTTATGAGCACTGTTTATTCATATTAATCATTTAAGCTAAACGCTTTCAAACTTACGGTATACACTACAGTCTCCCTGCTCACAGCGTCCCAAACACAAATAATTTTTATATATTTTTTTATATTTATATTTTCTTTGTCTGGCTATCTGGGACTTCGGTATGGAGTTAAAGGTTAAGATTATAACTTTTTCGCTAATATTTTATCACATTGTGAGTTAATATTAGAACCTTTTGTTGTTTTCTCATGGTAACTGATAGAGCTTTTGGACACGGAAGCGCTGCTACATGACGTCAGACTTAAGAAGCGAATAGAGTAGTACTGCATCCTTCATAACTCCAAAAAGTCTTTAGTTTTATTATATTCATAAGAGAAAGATAGACTATACCGATTTTTCCCGGAAAAACACGACCGTCTGGAGGCGTGACGTGTGGGCGGAGCTAAAGAATCACGAGCGCCAGTAGACTTTTGCGTTGAGAGCATGTGGAAGCTGTGACATTACCGTGAGGGAAAAACCATCATCCAAAACAAATCATGGCTTACAGTCAGATCCAGCCGTATATTTATGATCCAGAATCAGATCCCGAGGCTGAAACTGAACGAGAGCAGCAGCAGCAACGACTCGCTCCGAGCGGGGCTCGGACCCGGGTCTCCGGCATGGGAGGGGACGCACTAACAAGGAGGCAGAGATATTTTAAGCAGTTTTACTCACCGCCTGTGGTTCCAACACACGATCGTGACCCTTTTTCATTGGGATTGCATCATCCTTAAGAAATAAACGATACGCAAATCCGTCGTCAAACTGGGCCTTGTTTGTGAAACAAGCATCTTCGAAATGCAGGGAACAAACAAAAACACTTGCACAACTCCGTTGATGCGCTGTAAAAATAAACTCCATCCACTGGTCCCTTAATGCTGTTTTTTTTGGTAATCTGTGCAGGGTTGTCTTGCCCTGGCAACCAAAAACACACTTCTTTTGTGACTTTTCGCGACGCTCTCGCTCTGATCAGTCCATCGCTCTGATCAGTGAAATGTCTGTGCTCTGCCTCTCTATACGTGAGCGGGCGCTCTTCCGGCAGACGTGCCCTTAGGACCCATATAAGGAAATTCCGCTCCATCTAACGTCACACAGAGCCATACTCGGAAAAAACTTTCCGAAACTTGTGACAAACTGGAAGGAGTATTTTGGGAACAAAAATACTCCTTCAAACGTACAACTTAATTTTTGAAACTTTGTCCATGTTTAGCATGGGAATCCAACTCTTTAACAGTTTAAAAAACTCAGTATGCATGAAATAGCATTTCACCCCCCCTTTAAAAATATCCTAATTGTGTTTCGAAGATGAATCAAAGTTGTATGGGTTTATGGGTTTCATGAAGAAACGTAAACAAAGATGGAAGAAAAATATTTTGGGCCACCTGACCCATTAAGCGCTCTGTGGCTATTGTGATGCAATAATTCTCTTTTAAAATAACGGTTTCCGTGAGCGGGAGGAAGTTTTACATTGTTTTGCGTGTGTTTTCTTCCTCCCACAAGGCAAGCTGATCAAAGTACAACTGTCCACAA
This sequence comes from Carassius gibelio, assembly GCF_023724105.1. Classification (NCBI taxonomy): domain Eukaryota; kingdom Metazoa; phylum Chordata; class Actinopteri; order Cypriniformes; family Cyprinidae; genus Carassius; species Carassius gibelio. The sequence continues at coordinate 30,366,364 of NC_068377.1, read as the reverse complement.
GTCGCCTCCGTACAGCACCTGGCATGGGAGACCAAACTGGTTGTTACGTCTGCGGAGAACAGGGCCACTGGTCCAAAGATTGCAGGCGCCGCCAAAACGGTAGCTATGGCGGAGGCATGGGGGGATTCCCCGGCGGTAGAGGCCCCCCAAGGAGTGCTCCGAATTACGGCATGGGCGGCCCTGGAGGTCTTCCTAATAGAGGTTACCCAGCAGGGCCGCTCCCCCCTTCCCCGCCCCTGAGCCGCCGTCCCAGCTACGGCGAGTACGGCGCGGGTGCTCGAGAACGGTACCTCTGCAGGCCACTGAGCGCCTATCCTGAGAGGCCATCCGCATTTGTGCGAGAACGCTACGGAAGCATTGACTATTACGAGAAGTATCGGGCTCGTCCGAATGGCTCTAGCTTCTCCGAGGATAGTAGGCTTCTCTCTATTCCCCCTCCTCCTCCCCCTCCCTCTTCTTCCTCTCTCTCAAGGATGCGGTTGGCTCCTCCCAGCCTCGAACCCTATGAGCGACGCCTTCTGGCGCCTCCGCCTCCCACAGCATCAGCGTACTTCTCGCGGGACCGTAGCCCAATCAGACGTGTGGGCGCCGGTTTGGAAGGCTACTCGTATGAGTGCTCGCGACTTTCCCTGGTATCAAGGAGCTCATCGACTTACAGCGTGCCGCGGCCCAGAGAGAACTACACCGAGCGGGTTCGATACGCATACTAAGCCACACACTTGCTAAGGTGAGCGACAGCGGGTCGTTAACTTTGATGACTCAGATGATATGTCAGGATGATCTGTTCTAAGCGCAACCCGTTTCGAGTACAGTAGTAAGCGAAGCCGCTTTGAACGGGTTAAAAAGTTCAAAAGTCAGAAGATAATGCCTGTAAGATGTTTCATCTCAGAATATTTGTTCCTTTTTTATTTTTTAGGTGTTGTCGAGTGAAGAGGCTTCCCCTCCACCTATATGACTTTGCCTCAATCAGATGCTCCATCGGATTTCAAAGATGCAGGATTGGATGGGCACTTCAGATGCTCCATCAGATTTCAAAGATGCAGGGTTGGATGGGCACTTTGATCACAATACTCATCAGCTCTGCTCATTAACGTTTTACCCATAATTCACAAACTGCTGTTTAATTTCCTTTTCCAATGGAGTCATCTGTGTATGATTACAAGAAGTGGTTGTGGTTTTTGTTTTGTTTTTCATTTGTATCCAGAGGTAAGTTAGGGTGTCTAATGTCAGCATAACTTTACCTCTGCTATTAACTACAGTTACACAGACACTCTGTGAGATTTAAAATGTTACTTTAGTCTCTGCTTTCCTCCAGTCAAGTTGTGATCCACTATAATTTACCCCTTTTAATGCTCCAAGACTATACTTCAGTTGTCAGGTTGGTTTGCCACCTAATTTCTTTGATTTATGATTTGTGAGGACAATCTGGTTATGTTTCTTATTGCAAAATAATACCAGCATTGTGTATTTATAGGGGTAGTGGCAATCTAATTAATCCTGTGGCTGTAAAAAGCTTTTATTGGGGGAAAAAACAATAAAATTCAACATTTCTACATTCTTTTTATTATTTGCTACAGGTGGTTGGTATATACAGTCTGTTCAGGTTTGAATTTTACTTGCTTGTTGAATTGTATTATATCTAATTGATATGTTCAACAGGATGGTAAACGTTTCTTCTACCAATATCTGTGAGTTTTTTTGTGATTTGGGAGCTTGGACATGACACGTTTTCCAAACAATTTTTTGAGGTTTTGGTTGTCTCCACCCTCCCAAAAAAATCTGATTTCATATACAACCTAAATAGTTTGCCAGCTTTCAGTGGGATGCAAACTGTTTTCTGTTCTGCACACACCAATGACAGTTCAAGGTAGGAGATCATAACGTTGTAAGATGATGCAACTAGATGGAAAGGTGGACTGTACATGTGAGTGAATTGGAAATTTGCACGACATGTGCTGACCAACTCTCACTCAGGGCTTTATTCACCTTTGAGACTGCTAGCGTTTACTGGCTATTGCCCTTTATGGATGCCTTGGGAAGTTCTGTGAAAATGTTTATAAATTAGATTTTCTGTAGTTTGTCTGTTTCCTACAGAATTCAGGAGTGTGTTTTATGAATTATCTTTTGTAATAAACCAATATTTTGGTGAAGAAAAAACTTTTCTGTCTTTAATAATAGAATCCTCTTTTAATAGATGAGTATCATTTTAATTAAATGGATCTTGTATTCTTGGTACATATTATGTAACGGCTCATTATACGAGCTATCTGGCCACGTGATGCTTTGAAATCTCTGAAAGATCCAGTTGCGAGCTATTACAGCAGGCTTTGAGAGTGGAGAAAAGAAAAGGGGATGGGCAGTGTTAAAACCATGCAACTCTATTCTCCATCCAGCCTCGCTTTATGCGACGCAAGAGTGACGCCATTTCATCTCGTGCCGGCTCCTGCAAGCATTGTGTTGTGAAAAGGTATGACAAACATCCATTATGCTGTATCAAATTAGTCCAGCGTTATCTTGACTGAACGGCTAATCTTTTCTCCTAAAGTTCCTTTATTCTATCGTGATGTTTCATTAGTTTGCCACAGTGTTTCTGTCCGTATTACCGGTTAGCTAGATGCACTGTAAGCTAACTTGATTATAATGCATGCAATATGAATGCTTTTCATATCGGATATTTCAGTTATTGATACAGAGCTTTTAATGTATCAATACTTAGGATGTAACGTTAGATGTTTTGCCGTTAATGTCACGCGGCTCGTAAATCAGTGCACAGAAAGCATAGCTTTTTTGTCTATTGTCCTCTAACGTCACTGGTGATGAAAAGCCCGCCTCATTTCTTTCGTGAGTCGATTCTTTCGAACAATTCGGTTTAGCCGTCATTCCGATGAGACACAAATACACGCTGTATTTTTAATTTTTTTTTGCACGTATTCATAGCAACAACATTTTGTACTTGACATACAGTCATTTTTATTTTATTCGTCTTACCTGTTTATTTTTTCCTCATAATTCAAATCTTCATCGGTTTTAAGGTCAGATTTGGGCATGTACAAAAGATATAATCTGCTCCATGAGTCATTGAATTGTTGATTCGTTAGCCACTCAGACCAGTTTAGTTATTTTGATTCAGCCGATTTAAAAGTTCGGTTTTAAAGAAGTATTTGTTTAAAAAATTACTGTTCTGTATGCGACAATGCACACATTTTCCTTCATATGTATTTCATGTTTATTGACTAATATAATTAGGATGATATTTCGTGTATGTATTATATTATTGAAGTCTGCCTCTGTTCTGTACCTTACCTGCCTTATGTTTATTTTTCTTCTTCTTCTTCTCACAACAGGGCCTGAACGTTGACTTTACATTACTAAAATGGTAAAAATCTTCGTTGGCAATCTTTCGCCAAACACTACTGCAGAGGAGATCCGCTCCCTCTTCTCTCAGTATGGCAAAATTTCAGAGTGTGACATTGTGAAAAACTTTGGCTTTGTGCACATGGATGACAAAGCAGAGGCAGATGAAGCCATTCGAAATCTTCATCATTACATGCTGAACGGTTTGCCTATGAATGTGGAGATGAGCAAAGGGAAGCCCAAGACCTCTACAAAACTTCATGTGGGCAACATCAGCAGTAGCTGCACCAACCAAGAACTCAGAGCCAAGTTTGAGGAATATGGACCTGTGGCTGAGTGTGATATAGTGAAAGACTATGCATTTGTTCACATGGAGCGAGTGGAAGATGCTATGGAGGCCATTAGCGGCTTGGACAACACAGCCTTTCAAGGTGAACCAGCATGGTCCTTTGCCCAATTTAGCTAAAACAAAAAATATATATAATCTTTTTATCTTGTCACATTTGTTCCAAAAGTGAGCCTCATTACAGGTTGGTAAGTAGAATACTTGGTAAGTGATAAGTGGAGGAAATGTATTAAATTAGATTTCTACTGTTAGTTTATTATTTGGAGGTCAGTGGGGGATGTCCATTCAGTACTAAAATACAGTAGATTTTGTCTCAGGTACTCAAAAACCAGTTCAATTCCAGAGCTGATCAATTGCTCATTGGAAGTATTTTCATCGTAAAAAAGAAAGGGAAATCGTGTGAGTTCTTTTCTGATTGTGAGACATTTCATTATCATTTTTGTTACTTAAATCCCACATATATATATATATGCTGTACAAACAACTTATGCTCTGTCATAATACCAAATTAATTATTCATAGTCTATTGGTAACTCTTTGAGATCATCTGTATTATTTAACAACTTACTTTTTCTTATTCGAATCGCATTCTTATTATATTTATCCACCTCTCTTTCAAACTTTACATTATAATGTTATAACCCCTAAATGGGGGTTATAACATTAAAAACTCATATCATTCAAGAACTTTCGTATAATATCTGTCATTTGTAAGTTATCAGACATAACTTTTTCTTAAATCCTGTTTCGCTTTTTAATGTTTCAGACTACAGACGTTGACATTAAATCATAATTGAACTCTAATTGCGATTTTTCATTTTAAGAAAAATCTGGCCGTGTTTTTGTTAATAACTGTTTGGATGTTTTGACATTATGAACGTTTGATCCGTGTGCATGCTAAAAATTTAAATAGAAATATCATGGCAAATTCTTTCTTTTCCTTAAGGCAAACTGATGAGCGTGAAGCTTTCGACTAGCCGCCTGCGTACCGCGCCGGGAATGGGAGAGAGAACGGGTTGTTATCGGTGCGGGCAGGAAGGCCACTGGTCCAAAGAATGCCCAATGGACCAGAACGGCTCCTACAGAGAGGGCCCGGGCTCAGCAGGATATGGGTCCCTCAGGTTCGGTGCGGGTGGCGATCGTGGTGGCCGGGGGTTTCATCGCGGCTACAGTGGCGAACCGGCCTACGGTGGCAACTTTGCACCCTCACATGGCTTCTCCAGGGGAGCAGGGTACGCTGTCCCAGGGTATGGAAGGGGTGCGAGTTTCGAGAGTGCAATGAGTTACGGTATGCCAGCGGGCTACGGCATTTGCGCTGATAGTAGCATGGCCCCCGCGTACGGCAGTGAGGCTGCGTATGGGAGCAGTGATATGGCCTATGGCACTGCGATGCCTGCGTACCCAATACGGCGACCGCCCTATGAGGAAAGAGATCCGTACGGGGTGGTGGACTTCTACGAGAAATATCGGGCACGTCCGTACGGAGCAAGTTATTTCGAAGATAGACGCGCGGTTCCACCTATGGCCCCTCCTCCCCCATCCTCCTCAGCGATCGTGAGAGAGCGCCTGTCCTCCTCTAACCATGACCCATATGAGCGCCATCCCCTTCCCCCTCCTCCGGCTCCCACCTCTTCATACTATGTCCGCGAACGGAGCCCGATCCGGCGAGCTCCCCTAGAGGCAGAGGGATATGCGTACGAACGGTCGCGCCTCTCCCCTGTGTCTTCGCTTCCCAGGAGCTCTGCGTACGATGTAGCGCGGGATCCATATGGCGAACAGGCGCGCTATGCTTACTAGCCTAATACCTGTGCGCACTCAGGTGAGATCTTTTTAGGATTACAAAAGGTTAGAGCAAAGTTTGCTCAAACAGAAAGCTGTTTTTAAGGGGGATAACTGTCAAAGGGATATTTCCTCTCCAGTAACGTTATCTGAAAAATCTGTCATCATTTGCTCAACCTCAACTACTTTTGTGATCCACAAGGAGAAAAGTCTTCAGGTTTGGAATGACATGATGTTGAGTAAATGACAACAGAATTTTTGGGTGAATTATACCCAAAAAATTTTATCTTTGCTTTCATATGGCAGTTAAGTACTATTTTAGATTTCCTGTCATTGATGATCTGCAAATTTTTTCAAGGTCCGGCTTAACATATCTTCATTATGATATCATGGATATTAAGGTTACAGATCCAATATATTCATAATATAAGCAGGATAAAATTGTTATTTTGAGTCAGATTTGTCAAATCAAAGCCCTTGATTACTTTCTATTTCCTGTTCCTATAACAATTCATGATGTCGGTTCAAGCACATGAAAGTCCACAGAATAGATAACTGAACAACTGACATGATTTTATGATAATCTTTTCATTTTGCAGGTGTTTCTTGGTTGCTCATGGATCATTTTACAAGTTGTGATGCATCCTGTTATGCCCGGGTCAAGGACAGTACAGGGGGCCCACTTCCTGGCACTAAACTCCTTTTGTCGTCTTAACAAACTGGATGTAGCCCTGTTTTTTTTTACAATACAAATACTTGTAAATATTTTCTTCTCGTTAATAAAAGTTAAAACAAAATCTGTTTTTCTGTCTAAATCATAGCAATTGTATTTGTATTGCAGTTGCTCTGTACAGTATGTATATGAATATTTAATTTAAGTTTTGCACAATAACATTATCAGTCTCAGTTCGTTCACTATGGCTGGGAGAGCTCTTAACAAAGAGTATAGCGGTTCAGCATACATGCACAATATTTCAATTTTTTTTTTTATCTTATCTAACCATCTGTTGACCCTTTCCTGTGATTCAGCACCATCAGCGTTCTTGACTTAATGCTACATACCGAAACCCTCATTTCCTCTTATTCTTATTCAGCTTTTTCCCATCTTATACAAGATTATAGGATTTATATCCTTATGTATATGCAATACTTTAAAATATAATTATGATAATGAAATTAATTCTTACACACACACACACACACACACACACACACTTTTAAAGAGACAGTGTCCAATTCATCCGCTTTAAATTTCTGTATTGCTATTTTATTAAAACAATCTGACCCTACCATAAAAAGTGTTTCAGATAAAATGGACAAAGAAAACCTATTATGGTGCACAGGCTACAAATGCTTTTATTTATATATATATAATTTTAATTTGAATATAATTCCTGCTATTTGACCTCTACCTCAAGTTAAATCAAATATATTTGACCCTGTACCACAAAACCAGTACTTAATCGCTGGGGTATATTTGAAGCAATAGCCAAAGATACATTGTATACACCAACTTGAGCATTTCTTACCAATTATTTTTTCCGCCTTTTATGCCAAAATCATTAGGATATTTAGTACAGATCATGTTCCATGAAGATGTTTTGTACATTTCCTACTGTAGATATATTAAAACTTAATTTGTGATTAGTACTATGCATTGCTAGGAACTTAATTTAGACAACTTTAAAGGCGATTTTCTCTGTATTTAGATTTTTTTTCACCCTCAGATTCCAAATTTAAAAAAAAAACAAAAAAAAAATTGCCAAAAATTGTCCTATTTTAACAAACCATATATCAGTGGAAAGCTTATTTATTTATTAAATTGACCTTTATGACTGGTTTTGCGGTCCAGGGTCACATACTGTATGAGCTCAGATTAATGTGCTGTATTCATGCTGCATTCAAGATGGTGTTATAGGACAAGCTAATCAATAACTTGAAGTGTTTTGGGAAACGTGATGGTAATTAAGCTTGGAAATGAAATAATAAATATTGTTCTATTTGTGCAAATGTGTAAAAAAAAAATTGCTGTTGGATTCTCAAATGTATGATTTCTCTATTTATTGTAAATATAAAGGCATAAGGGAGAGAGAGCATATATAAATCCAGTTTATTGATTTGAATATCAACAGTAATAGGAGATTATGACCATTTATTACATTTATACAAACTGCTTATAGAAAGTATTTCAACTCTATACTGTTAATATAGCCAGATATGTCATGAAAAAGGAAGTTGCTATAACTCCAACATACAATGTCCAATCTGCACCAAACTTCACTTGTGTGATAAGACTCCTTACGTGAACAGATCTACATGCCAATATTCAGTTATAGCCATAGCGCCACCTGCTGGCAACAGTAAGTGTCATGTTTTACATTGTACAAAACTACTCCTAGAAATTTGATGACACCAACATTTTATTTTGGTCAGCCTAAAGTTTTTTGCAATGTTACATTGTGAAGATCTTGAGTTTTTCGTAAAGGGCGTGTCCATGGCACTGTGACAAAATTTGATGTCTCGTCATGGGTATAGAGGTTGTTGTAACTTATGCATAAAATATCCAATCTTCTCCAAACTTAAGATATTTGGAAAGAGTCATAGCCTGAAGACATCTAAAGGCCAGTATTCAGTTATAATCATAGCACCACCTGTTAGCAATCGGAAACATCATGCAGGAAGATGGGCAAATATAAATGACTTTGACATATTCCACTTATATTTACAACTTCAAATGCATATTTCTCGCCGTTCACTTTTTTACTAAAGCCACTCGCTGGTGGTGAGCCGGGTGCGAGAGCCCTTTCATCGCTGCTTGCAGCGCACACTCACACAAGTTACGAACCAACCTACGATGCTAGGAGGAAAAGGGCAGCTTACTTAGCACTAAACGACCAATGAGAGGCTGCCAAAGTGTTTCGACGGAAATACGATAGCCCCTACGTGATCCAATGACTGTAAACCACAAATAGATTGACATAATCATCGACCAATCGCATAGTTCTAAATTGACGTCAAATTTCCTTTGTCGATCTCAGTGGTCGCCATCTTAATCAGTGGGTGACAGAAGAAGGTTGCATGGTAGGAGGCATACGTTTATATTGTTTAGAGAGGAAACATACTGTTTTTGTACATATACAAAACTACAGAGAAACCCCTGACGCCCAGAAATGGCAACGGGAGCCAACGCAACCCCGCTGGGGAAGCTGCACCCGAGTATCGGCGCTAAGCGAGGCTTTGAATCGGGCCCCGGCGCGGGGTTAATGGCTCCGCCCGGGCCTGCGGTGTCTTTCCCGCTGCAGAACTTACAGCAACCGCAGCTATCAAACCCAGGCTTCTCCCAGTTCCCCGGAGCCGTGAGTTCTGCGCTCTCAAACCCGGTCGGAGTGGGGCTACCGTCTATGGCGGGGAATACAGGTAAACAGCGTGGACGGGCCTGAGGCTCAGCACAACGGCCTGATCCTTTGTAGCTGTGCGCTTTGGTCTTTGACTCGTGTTTTGTCAGTAACGTTAGCATTCTCTATTGATAGCTTGAAATTGTGTAGTGCACTAAACTGTAGTTCATTTAAACGATTTTCAGGTTGAAATTGTCTTCATACTTGGTGGTTTAATCCTTTTTCCTCTAATTACTTGTGTGTGTATATATAACGTTTACTTATAGACGAAGCATTAAAATATTTTTAATAATTAAAAATATAAAACATAAAAATATATAACAAAAGACGTGTCCATGTGTTTTTTTTTCACACTCAAGGAGGGGAAAAAACACTTCGCAAAAGTAACGTTTTGCAGTTGGCTGGTGTTATTTATATGGCCGAGAAGTAAGGTGAAATAAATGCTTATAGTTTGCCATGCAATCAGTTCTTTATAACTGATTGTTTGCGTAAAATGGATATAAATATTAGTTGTCAATCTGTATCGGTTTTCTTTGTTTATTGGGAATTTATAAAATAAAATAAATCTATGGGTAATAAAGTAAACTTAAGTTGTTTGAGTCCAGGAAATGTTTATCTTGAAATATTATATAAAAGTTATTCTTAAATTTTACTTACCAGAGGGACGTGCACAGAGATTTTGAGGGACAGGGGCTCAAGTGGAAGAAAGGTCACCTATTCATATTTTTTTGTTGTTCTAAACAAAACTTAAAATATATTAACTCAACTCTGACTTGCTTACCAAATTATTTTAATTTCCCCTCACTTACCCAATTGTTTAATGATATTTCATTTTTCAACAAATGTGTCCAAATAATCTGCTCAGGTTTTTTTTTTGCTTTGTTTTATTTTTATTATTAAATAAAGATTTGCTTGCTTGTTTCACAGTTTACATTGGAGGCAAAATGTTCTCACATTCTCTGCGAAAGACACACTTGCATAATGATTCACCAAAAAAAAAAAAAAAGTGAATTGTGCACTTTTCCAAATGGAACATTTGGTCTGAAAAGAAAAGATTATAATTGCCTTCCATACATATTGACCTTTTTGTGATTGCATTTAAACAAAAACCAATAAATAAAAAAGAGAAAAGAAAGGGGGGGGAAGCTACTCTCAATGTTGTTATAATTCCTCTTACTGTACCATGAACTCACACACAAACTGATGATGACAATAACTTATGGTTTTACAGATCTGACAGCTTACAACATAATAGAATGGATAGTTATTAAATGAGGAACAGGAGTTCAAAATCATGAAATTATTGTGTCATGCCTTAAACTTCATGTACTATTCAGTTTTCAGATTTTGATCTATTTTGCTTCCATGTTTTCTTTTGCTTTAATGGAAAGAAAATTTCCAAAATACACATGAAGGTATTTGATTTAAGCTTACTACACTCGTCTGTTTGGTTCTGTAGATTTCTTCTAAATTAACCGAAACAAGATATCTGCATATTAAAACATAACATTTCAAAGTAAATGACTCTTGATGTAAGTCATAAATTAGTAACTGTGGAAGGTTTGTGGTGATATGCTTCAGTTATTTTGGTTATCCAATTCATCTGCAACGCCTTGTCAAATGTATGCAAATTAGCGCATTTTAATTACTTAATGCCTGATTTGCAAATCAATTTGGCGATTCTGATGACGCTATTAATTTTACTGTAGAGAAAAGGGAGACATCGGAACTTGACAGTCTCTCAACATTTCCCATTTCAACATTTGATATTTATATATAATTTTTTTTTTATTTGTTTGACAGGGAAAGCTCTGCGCCAACAGAAATGCGCACATAATAAAAAGTCATTTATTTAAAAAAAAAAGGCACTTTCTATCAAGGAAGAAAAAGGCCAGATGCTCAAGTCCCCTTTGATGTCTGCGTATGTTATGCACGTGCCTGCTTACTGACACTTATCAAGAATGTACAATCATTCAAAGGGCGGGAGCCTGATACTGTAGGCTTTAATAGACCATAGATTTTGCATGCAGTGACCTCTCGCTTATACCATTCCCTGTTAGATTTTGGCCAGAAGAAGCGAAAAAGGAGTCGCTGGAGCAGCGAAACCCCTGATCAGAAGACCATTATCCCGGGCATGCCCACCGTGATCCCTGCTGGGCTGACTCGGGACCAGGAACGAGCTTATATAGGTGAATATCTCAACTTACTGTTATTATAATGTGTGTCTTAAGTCATATAGTTTATTAAGTTGTGGAACATTCTGTTTGTTATTGAGGGGTCTATTTTCAACGCCCGGCCAACTCACTTTTTTTTGTCCCAGAATTTGTCAGTTTATTATTTCCTCACAGTTTGCACATCGTGTGCAGGATGTAATTGCTGAATTTCATTAATCTGACTTTGCTTATATAATTGAGGTCCGTTAATAGGATAACTTTGGTTATTTGCGAACCATCAAGCTGAAGGTCTCAGTGCAAAATGGCCATCTCTGTATGTCCCAAATGACTCTACTTAGGGTTGGTTTTGTCAAAAGTCAATCAATCGAAATTCAGCACTTTACCCCATGTTCACTAGAATGTACTAACTCCATTGAAGTGCAATGTAAGGACGTTTTCTTTGTCTAGGAAGCACTGGGGTATTAGTAGCACTGGCCACTTTTGCATACCATCTGAAGTCCTTTAGCAAGAACCCACAGTGTTTTTCTGATGATGCTGCTTGCTGTGAACTGTCTCCAGCTGCAGGACTCCATCAGTGCTCATGATTACAATGCAAAATGTCTTTTGAGTCCAATTTGATTGCAAAGCAATGCAGGTCCAATATTAAATTGCGAAAGTAATCTCCATCCCCAGTGTCTGAAAGCAGTGTGTAGTAATTTGCTTTCTCATTGCTGTCAGGCACTTGTTTTGCAATGGCATGTGGTGTAGTGTTTGTTCAACTATAATGTGACCTAGAGACCATCATCTCCTTAACTAGTCCTTTATTGATACCTCATGTCTCTTACCTACCATCAACCTGCACCATTAAGCGTGTGACCTGTGGGGTCTGATTCTCTTAAGCATGTCATAGAAAAATGCATGTGAAAACCCATCAAATGCTTCCATGAGTGATGCAGAACATTATTTGATTACAGGTCAGTTTTTGGTGTGGCTCGAGGCCTGAGTAAATCTAGTCATTTGCATGAAAAGAAACATCAATCCACTAAAGGCTGATCTGTTTGTCTGATTATTTCTAATTATAGCATCTGTTATTTTAATTGATTAGTATTGGTAACATCTGGTAAGTGGTTGTCATTACATGTTAATAACTTGAAGTGTTGAATAATATTGATGTTTATTAGTATTGTTAAAAGTTACAGTCCTGTCATGTAATTACACTGGTGTTATTTCAGTCTCATTGATGCAGTTGCTCAAGTCACATAGCTAATATGTTTATTTTCTTCAAACCCGTCTTTTTTTTTCCTGACAGGCCTTCGTGTTTTGCCACCTTTTTAGCTTGAAATGATTATAGTATGTTAAGAAATATTTTTAAATGTATGCTAAAAATGTGAATTTTAGTAGTTCCACTTATCGAAGTTGGTGGCATAAAATTGAAAGCCTGTTGCAATGAACCTCTTTCTGAAATAGTTATTTACTGAAATCCCTCCAGATTTCTGCATCTCAAATTGGCCAAACCATCAAAATTTTCTGGATTTTTGGGGAAATCTCTATGGGCTTTTAAGAATACTTTCAAGCTCGAACATTAGTGTGTTTTCCAGAAATCTGGGTGGGATTTTGGTATTTCAGAAAATTTCGTAGAGGATCAAAAGTCTTCAGTTCTCCTTGATTCTTAGTCACCTGACAATTACCTTGGTAATTGTTTTTTTTTTTATTTGTATTTTTTTATTCGCTGTTTAACCTTTAGTCACATTGAGTTTAACCATGTACTGTTTCTGCTTTTGTGGGGGTATTTTTGTTGTTAACCACAATTCTCTCCATCCTTGTTTTTTTCTTCCTAACCTGATTTCTTCCAGTCCAACTGCAGATCGAAGACCTGACACGTAAACTGCGTACAGGAGACCTGGGAATCCCTGTTATCCCTGAGGACAGGTCGGAATAACGATTTAAACCCACCAACAGTAACATTTCTTTTACCTTTTTAATGCGCCATTTTATGTGAGGCCAGTTTGTAAGTGTATTAATACGTATGTAGGGGTAAGTGATTGTTAAATGAAGAAATTCTAAGTCTAAATACCTTGCTTTAAAATTGACCTCATATCTTTGCCTTTCTTCAGTTGAAGAGTAAAGAAAATGTCTTGGTTATGAAATTGGTTTTGTTACATGCCTAAACATTCCAGTTTTTGAAATGCTTAGTTGAATTTGGATTTATTTACAGAGAGGCAAAGATATGATTGAAGGCTATTATGGTAGGATATTTTCAGATCATAGATTAGAATTATTTCGTTTAGTAAATGTTGCCAGGAAACTAGTCAATGCTACATACAAAATAGAAGTTGTTTTGCCGACCAGATCATAAAACATATCATGGATATTACCTGTTGACAATACACGGCACCTGACTTTACCAAAGAATAATGTGCTATCATATAAGCTATGGAGATCTTGATTAGTCTATCTTAAGTAAATAAAAAACATCTGTACTGTTCTTGTAGGTATTCTTGCATGTATGTTTTCTATGTGAATTTTTTATTACAAAGGCTGGATTTTATTTGATTATTCAAGTGTAGTTCCTGTAGTCTAAGATTTTAATAGATTATACATTGCACTTTTAATGCCCCTTCATTCTAACCTCCAAAATGAAGTGTTGACGAACACAATCGAATCCTTAATTATAAAATCTGAATGGTTTGTTAATTGGATGGTCCGTAATGGTTTTCCATTATGGGGCTACCACCATTTTGTTCAGGAACTTCCACTGTATTCCAGATTTCCGCACTGGAAGACTGCTTGGAGGAGACTCCTCTGACCTTTTCTTTCTGGAATAACCATAACCTTAACACTTAATCACTTTGGCCACTCATAGACTTCATAAGCATCCAACGTAGCAGGAAATGTCATGTTTCTGACGTCAGTGTGTCTTTCTAGTAGCCACACGCCTTGCTCTCTGAACAGCCTTAGGTTCTCCAGCAGAATCTTAATTCGACGTTTTTACATCGCCAACCCTAAAAAGGTTCTTCTCAAAGGTCTATCCACTCCAGGATTTAGGAACGATCGCTCATCCACTTCCAGCTCGCAAAACAAAGCTGTGGGGTGCTTCAGGGGTTCAGCGCTGGAGATATCAGTCCAAAAGAAAACCAGCAGAAAATTCTTTTCTCTCCCCCACCCACTTTTCTCCTCTTCGGGTTGCCTCTCATGAACTTGTCACGCTTGTGTGGCTGTCTTGTTTGAGAGCTGTTGAAAGTTAATATTTAATCCAAATTTATTTCTCTAACCCAAATTCCCCCTCTCGTAACTTTTTTCAAGCACAGAGCCTCATTGTGCAGGTTAACAGGTTTTCTCCACCATCCAAGGAGAAGGTAACAGTTGGAATGCTCTCCGAGAACGTGTGACGGTTTAGATCAGAATTCAAGAACAGACACTTTTCAAGTGTGTTGGTTGCCCCGTTTGCCTCAGATATTTGTCCTATTTTTCATGTCCAAGATAATATTGAGACTGAAGACCCATTTTAATAATGTATCAAAAATCTTTTTGGCGCCAAATTTTGAAGTCTGCTGATGTTCCTATTCTGAGCTTTAAGCTCTTTGATTTGTAGAATGTTTTCCGCTTTTTCAATGGTTCAGTAGAGTACATTTTTGTTGTAGGCATTTTTCTCGTCTTTCCCATTAGAACATGAGCACTCTGGGGCATCCCATGCACTTTTTAAATGACCACAGAACAAGTCGAAACTATTTCAGTCAAGAGTAGGCAAGCCATTGAATGTTTTACTGTTGAGGGTGTAAGTACTGCTTTAAGATTTTGACTTTATGCTGCATCTTTCTGTTGTTCATTATTTTTCTCAGGTCTCCATCTCCTGAGCCCATCTACAACAGTGAGGGGAAGAGGCTTAACACGCGTGAATATCGGACACGCAAGAAAATAGAGGAAGAGAGACATTCTCTTATTACAGAGATGGTGGGACTGAACCCAGAATTCAAACCCCCTGCTGACTACAAGTTTGTCTTCTACAAATGAACTATCTTGGTTTTTGTCTTCTCTCTGTCTCTGGTGTCAGATATTTACTGGTCAAATTTTTTTTTCTTCCCTCTATTTCAGACCACCAGCTACTCGGGTCAGTGATAAGGTGATGATTCCTCAGGATGAATATCCTGAGATCAACTTTGTTGGGCTTTTGATTGGCCCACGGTGAGTTGCATGATTTTTGAGCTCTCTATTTTTTTTTACTGTATTTCTTTGGTGGATTTGGGTCATTATGTCGCAAAGTTTTTATTTTTTATTTTTTTCCCCAGTGGCAACACTCTGAAAAACATTGAGAAGGAGTGCTGTGCTAAGATCATGATTCGCGGCAAAGGCTCAGTAAAGGAAGGAAAGGTTGGCCGTAAGGATGGACAGATGCTTCCAGGAGAAGATGAACCTCTTCATGCACTGGTCACTGCTAACACCATGGAGAATGTCAAGAAAGCTGTAGAGCAGGTGAGTCCACTTCAGACATTCTTGTACTTTGAAGTCAAAACAGGTTTTCAGAATTAGCACTGGCATCAGAAATCCGTTTCATGAAAATTAATAGCTGTCAGACTCGATCATTCTTTTGCATTTTAAGTGCTTTCTTTTTGTCCACAGATTCGTAATATCCTCAAGCAGGGCATTGAGACCCCTGAAGACCAGAACGATCTGAGAAAGATGCAGCTGAGGGAGCTGGCACGACTCAATGGCACTCTGAGAGAGGATGATAACAGGTGAGTGTCTCAGAGCAGCAGACGAGTAAATGTCGTAGATGTTTGATACTCATCAATGTCTACTTTCTCTCTCTCAGAATTTTACGCCCATGGCAGAGCACAGAGCCTCGCAGCATCACAAACACAACTGTCTGTACAAAGTGTGGTGGAGCAGGTCACATCTCATCCGACTGCAAGTTTACCAGGTAACCCCATCCACCAATGATGAGCAGTGATACAATTCCACCCCACCCCCCACTTCAAGTACTTTACCACCTCCTGGTTATGTCAAGTAAAGTTCAGACAGCAAAGTTCATTATATTTCTGTTTTTCTCAGTTCCTTTGCACAACGACCCGGTGAACCACCCCAGTCTGCTCAGGATAAGGCTAGAATGGATAAAGAGTACTTGTCTCTCATGGCAGAGCTAGGAGAGGCTCCAGTCCCTTCCTCTGGTGGGGGCCACAGCAATCCTCCCCCTAGTGGACCTCGTCCTTCAGGACCCAACAACAACCAGCCGCCACCAGTAAGTCCAAAGACATCCATTTTCCCTTACATGATGCCAATTTCTTTATAATGTTCATAAAGTCCCATGCTCACAAAGGCTGTGTTTATTTTTTGAAAAATACAGTAAACAGTAGTATTGTGCATATAAAATAAAGAAAATAACTTGTTCACATGACCTTTCAGAATCGTCCTCCTTGGATGAATTCAGGCCCTACTGATAACAGGAATTACCATGGCATGCACCAGGTTCCTGGTGGCCCTCACAACTTCCCTCCACCAATGCCAAACATGGGTGGCCATCCTATGCCACCAAACCCCAATGGAATGCCTCCACCCTGGATGCAGCCACCACCTCCTCCAATGAGCCAAGGCCCAGCACCACCCGGACACCCCATGGGTGAGTATATCCTGTGATGTTTAATGGAGCAAAAAACATTTACCTGGAAATATAGAAGCATATAGATGGATATTAGCTTCCTCTTACATTGGAAACATGTTAAAAACACATTAATTACAATGTTTACATTTTATGCCATTTATCTGCTGATTCTAAATCATTCCGATAATATCATGCATCCCTACTTAGTGATTCCTTCCTTTGTCTGATGATCAGGTTTATTGCCACCACCCATGGGTATGATGCCCCCACCTCCACCTCCCCCCAACAACCAACCACCACCTCCCCCCTCAGGACCTCTGCCACCGTGGCAACAGCAGGCACCTCCCCCACCACCCACCAGCAGCATGGCAACCAGCGCTCCACTGCCATGGCAACAAAGTAAGTGTATTACAGTAGGACACAGTTTATATCATCAAAGGGTTCCCTTTTGGCTTATGACTGACTTATTTTTTGTTTTCCCAGATACAACCACCACATCCACCCCTGCAACTGGAAACCTGCCACCCTGGCAACAGCCTCAGCAGACGGCCGCCTCAGCCGCTCAGCCACCTCCACCCATGGGCAACCCCTCTATGGTGCCGCCTCCACCTGGGGTCCAGCCCCCACTGCCTCCTGGTGCGCCCCCTCCTCCACCACCCCCTCCTCCTGGCTCGGCAGGCATGATGTATGCACCTCCTCCCCCTCCCCCACCAATGGACCCTAACTTTGTGACCATGATGGGGATTCCCGGTATGCCACCTTACGGGATGCCCCCTGCGCCTCCACCCCCTCCGCCCCAGAGTTAAAGGGTCCGTTTAGTATCTATGGCCCTGTGACCGTGCAGTGATGCCTAAAATATACATCACAGGACTGCACCTAGTTCTGTTCATTTAACAGCTTGATGTGATTAGTTGCTAAAGGTTTATTATTTTTTTGATGGCCTCGGTTCAGATTTGTTTCCCATGCTTGGACACAGAAATCGAGCTAGTGAGAGAGACAGACGGTGTGGTTAATCTTGTAAATTTGCTTCAATTGTTAATGATTTTTAACTGTAGTTTTTCTTCTGTTGGTTGAATATTTGTTGAAAAATGTTGATGTGCAGGGAATGTGTGTTTGGTATTGTTTCTGCCAGCTTGCTTTCATGTTTTCTCCAGTGAGTAAAAATGTCATCTGCTTAAGTTTCAGTTAGCAACATTCCAACAGGTGTATAAACAACCATTTACACTCAATTACACCAACTGTGCATTTGTTGCTGCATAGTACAAGACATTTATGTCTTCAAGATGTTGTAGATGATTGGCTTTCTCTATTAGTTGGTCAGTATAAGTTTTGTGCTCAACTTGTATCCCATCCCTCCCCAAACTGTTTTTATTTAAAAGAACTTTTCATTAATTGCCTTCCAAATGTATTTCAATATTTTTGTAATGAAGCATTCAACTAAATAAAAGTTGGCATGGCAATGAATTGTCATCTCTCACATTTGCTGCACTAACAAAGTCTTTCTGCTTAATATTAACCATCTTAACTCGAATTTGGTGATGATAAGGTTTTTTTATTTTTCAAGACCCATTTAAACTTCAATATGAACTTAATAGTTTTCTTTGTGCTCAATGCTCCTAGTGCTTAAAAACAGACTAGTTGTGTTATTTTTGTTGTCTTGCTGCAAAATGAAAGAACTTATGCTTTAACTTCATTTAAAGAAGTTATGGCTTTAACTCTCTCAGGCTCAAATTAAGTTTTAGTAACTTAGTAAATTTAGTAACCTATAGTAAAGATTTTAGTACTCCAGATTCATAAAATATGTATCTGGAGTAATAAGGTTTTTAGTTACTTTACTGTTGCAAATCTGCAACGCCTGCCTTGAGAGGGTTAATTTACTTGTACAAGATCAATACGCCTGTTGTGCACAGGGTATAAGAGATAGAAGTGCAGTCGCACAAAGTGGATTGCAGCTGAAAAAGCGAATAGGAGGTGGTTCAAGAGGACTTTTTAGCTCGATATTGACATCAAATTGGTTAATTTCGGGTGTTCAGCATGCAAATTCTGCATTGTTATAGCATATATCTGTTAGAAGCTTTGTAAGGTTGTTAAAATTTTATGAGTGCATTAAGTGCAACCGGCGCCCTCAAACATTTTCTCTTGGGTCCTGTCATCTCAGTTTGCAGTGTGCGAATTGGAGGAGGATGCTGGCCTTGGGCGACTGGCAGGTAAACTTGGTCTCTTTAAATGTGCTGATCATAAGATTAGATATTTCTGAAGGATTATGTGACAGTAAAGGCTGGAGTAATGACTGATGAAATTTCAACTTTGCCATAGTAGGAATAAGTTACATTTTAAAATGTATTAGGAGACTTTTTACAAAAAACATTAAAAACAATCTTACTGACCCCAATCTTTTGAACAGTAGTCCACATCAGGAAGGTCAGTAGAGCCTAAAACCGAACAACCAATATGCAAAGCAAGACCCAAATTGTGTCATTATTTCAGATGTACTGTATCTGTACATTTTCCAATTAGATCTGTACCTGTTTGATTCACCAGGTCATCCTTGCCCTTCCCTCATACACACCTGTCCCAGGACACAGGAACAACATTGTTAACACAATGAGGCTCTGGTCCATGTGAATTCCACCTCAAAGACTGTGAGTTTTCTCAGTCAAAGAATGATTGTCGTATATTCTAACAAGCCCATAAGCCTTATTATTCATTTATAATTCTGTAAATATCTAGTATTACATGTAAATGTAATTTATATATAAAAAAAAAATGTAATGGCGTTAGATCTTTTAACAGAATTTCTGTTTCCCTAAACAGTTAATGTTGGTGGTTACATCCAGGCCGTTCTGGACAAGAATCTAGCTGAGAACATCTCCTGTGTGCTTTACCCTAATGACAATGTGAATCATATTAAGAAACAAAACTTCTGAATCTTGGAGCCTAAATGTAAACAGATCCTCCTGTTTGTAAATGTCAGTTTTTTGAGGGGAAAGAGTTGCGTCTGAAGCAGGAGTATTTTGTGGCGGCTGCGACTCTCCAGGACATTATCCGCAGGTTCATAGACTCCAAGTTTGGCTCGACTGAGGTAGTGCGCATGGATCTGACCACACTGCCAGATAAGGTAAGACAGCTCGGGCGCTCTATGTTTCATGTTAACACACTGATCTGTAGAGAACATTCAACACAGTATGTGACATATCTGGTGTGATTTATTCACATTAATAATACTGAACAATAAAACTGAATGCATTGGCCTAAACAAAATTAGTACCAGTGAAGGAATTTCACATTTAAAAACTGTTACCTTCCTATGGCTGTTTTGGTCAGGTTGCTATACAGCTGAATGACACTCATCCTGCGCTGACCATCCCTGAACTGATGAGAATACTGATGGATGATGAGAAACTAACCTGGGACACGGTAAGCTGGAAATTCCTTGTCATCTTGTCATTTATCGTGCTCAAAAAAAATGACACATTAGATGACTATTAGATTGATTAATAAGGGTGATATGAGGACATAAAGTTTAAATTAGCTGATTTATAGAATGGGACCTTTTTACTGATTGTGATGACATGTTTAAACAGTTATTAAAATTGCAAATACATTTTTTTATATTTTAATTTTTGCATTGAATGTACATTTATAAATACTTTGTGTTATATTACCATGCTGCTGAGGGAGTGATGACAAATTTGACATCTTTCTGTCTTTTGACCACCGTAATCAATCCCTCAATACTTTTTTATTTCTCTTGTGGGAATGCAAAAATATATGTGTTGTAATTTCCTTTCACCTCTGTAAAAGTTTACCAAACTATGGGTATTTAATTTTACCCACATGGACCTACACCATAATGTATTCTTTTTGCTTCTTCTAATTTTCAGTTTCTCTCTCACTCTGCCTTCACTCTCTCATTCTCTTTCTTCTCAGGCTTGGGACATCACTGTGTGTACTTGTGCTTATACTAACCACACTGTGTTACCAGAAGCTCTGGAATGCTGGCCTGGCGACCTGTTCCAAAACCTTCTGCCCCGTCACCTAGAGATCATCTACGAGGTTAGCCGACGTCACCTGGAGGTCTGTTCTCTTCATGGCACATTGCATGTGAAATTTATTTGCAGATCAGGAATTAATGTTTTTTGAGGGGGGTTGGGAGATCAGTAACTACATATGGACTGTAGGACTGTATTCACTCCAAATAAGGAGTAAACTGCACAGTCTGGTTATATAAACAACCTCTTCTGCTCAACATGACTCAGCATCCAGTAAAAAGGAAATAAATTTCCCATGTACTTTCTCGCCTGTTAAACTCTGTTTTGACCTTGCATCTTCTGTCTTGTTTCTCAGAGGATCTCTGCGCTGTACCCTGGCTATTATGGTCGTTTAAGACGCATGTCCCTTATTGAGGAGGACGGACAGAAGAAGATCAACATGGCTCATCTCTGCATCGTTGGCTCTCACGCAGTCAATGGCATGGCACAAATCCACTCAGACATTATTAAAGACACTGTGTATGTCTCTTAACACTTTATATTACACCACAGTGGCCCCCCCAAAATAATTTGGACACTTAAGCCACATTTAAGATTGAATACAGTAAGATTTTTAATGCATCTTAAAAATGTTTCTCATCTAAGCTGCATTTATATGATCAAAAATACAGTAAGAATAGGTATACTATGAAATACTATTACAACTAAATACATTTTCTATATATATATATATATATATATATATATATATATATATATATATATATATATATATATATAACAGTCATATATACATATAACAGTCATAACCGATATCAAATACATAATATTAAAAAAATGAGATGTCCATCATGTATTCTGACTGCTCGAAACTACCTGCCTTAACCGTACGAGGGTTGTTTCTGTATGTTTAGGTCTATATCTCTTCCCGTCTTTCATTGGCCTGTTGATGCTCATAGCTCCTCACTTGAGCACTTTAGGTTTTACTATAGTTCTTTCCTGTTGCAACTCTTGTTTTCACATAAGACCTGCAGGAATGATGGGGTCCTGCAAAAAACTTTGATTGAATCCAGTGAGGCAGCAAAACTAGTATAGCACTGAAGTGTGATTCTCCATACCGGCCAGGCTGTGATCAAGATTCAGAAGTGTATTTACTCAGATATGTTATGGTAGACTTATTTGGAATAGGAAACAAATGTGTGGTGCAGTGCTTTTAGAATTGCAGGAAGAGGCTATTTAGTAGACAATACTTCAAATCTGCAACTAAAGCAGGCATCAATTCCTGGTTTTGTGATAATGGATGGTGGTTTATTTATGTCTCCCCTACATGGACTGGATCTAACCTGCAACTTATTTTGTTCACAGCTCCAGCTGCCACCATCCCCTTCATTCCCCGTCTTTGTTCTCTCTGAATGTTTTGTCTGTATTGTGGGTGACAACACACACCAAACAGTCCTGCTGCTTCCCTTGAAGAGTGACAAAATGAAATAAAGTGATTAATCGCTGTTTCTGATATTTGTAAGTATTCTTATGGTTGTCTTTCAGGTGACTTAATACAGAATGGTTAATGTACACTATCATTGAAAAGTGAGCTTATGAATGCTGCATTTATTTAATAAAAATACAGTAAAAACAGTTATATTGTAAACAATTATTATAATTTAAAATATATGTTTTTGTTTTTTATTGTAAAATATTTAAAAATGTTATTTATACCTGTGATGGCAAAGCTAAAATTTGTTACAGTATATAGTATTTTCTCTCACTTTTGATCAATCCTGCATCCTTGCTGAATGAAAGAATTAAAAACTTGACACACACACACACACACACACACACACAGACACACAGTGTTGGGAAGGTTACTTTATAATAGGTTACAGATTACATGTCACCCTATTGAAAATGTATTAAGTAGTGTAACTATTTCAATTACTTTTCTAAAATAATGTACGGTAACTGATTACATTTGATTACTTTGCTTAATTTCTAACGAATGTTAATGAACTGTTAATCATTTTCAAACTTTTAAACCAAGCAGAGCTAACCCTACAGTAGTACTCAACACTGATTACTTTCAGACTTTCAAAATATGCAAAAATCCTCTCCAATACAGATTAGAGCTGTCTATGCATTTTGGGAAAGAAATAAATTAAATCTGAAACTATTCAGATGTAACTCCCTTTGTAATTGTTAATACTTTGTTAAGGCCCACAACTGAAAATTTAATCATTATACAATAATAAAAAATAAAAAAACATGCTTAAAACAGTTTTTCTGAAGGACTTTGTTGTCACTGTCACTACACGATTTCAGTAATTCCTCAAGACGTTAGATGGAGCTATTGACCTCCAAACACGTGATGTTCATCCGTTCACATTTGAGGAAGGGGACAGTTATTGAACTAAAAAACCCTCAGCGATGCATCGGTACTCGGACACCTTCCTCTATCATCTCTATCACATGCGAAAGGTCTGTGCGATCAGACTGAAGACATTCGTGGTGAAGAGCTTGTGAGATGCTTTTGCCGGGAAAACTGTGACGCACCAGCTGACGGAGGTGGCGGACAGCTGTGGAAGATTACGTCGGCATTGCTTGTCTGAGGGACTTTAAAATCCAAATCACAGTATTTGGTGCATCAGTAAAGTCCACTGCTTAATAACAGCTACAGCTATTACGCAAAGACCCACAGAGGTACGTATCAAACTTTTTTGGTCGGATCCAGCCAACCGAATCACTTGGACTGATCGAATCATTCACAAGAATGGATTAGCTTTAGTCTCGTGACAGATAAGTATGATAAATGACAACTTGTTTAGATGATGTATTGTAAAACATCCGAAGGGAAGAAGTGTTATCAGCTACTTCAGCTTATAAAACAGAATACATCAATAACTCGGTCACATTATTGATCTAGCTCTGCAATAATTGACAAACTATCTGATGACTTTAAAGTGTGGTCCATAAAATGAGAGGAACTACTCCGAAGCCTTTATACGATGATGGTGTGGTTATTTTTGTTCATTCATATTTGTTGGCTAGTAAAATGTTTGTGGAACAAGATAAAGGAAGTGGTAACGCGTTAGTGTTTGAACTCTTAGTGAGTTTAACTGTCATCATTTCAGAGAAGTCCAGTCAAAATGCGGTTGACCGAAGCCGCACTGTGCAGGAGGTTAAAAACCGGGAAAAACGGTTGTTACGAATTTTAAGTCTGACAGTGTTTCCTGCACTACTTACTCGATTTATACTTATTCTTACACCACACTTACTCACTCTACAATGTAGAAAGATTGACGAACAAATTTTTAGGCAATCAATAAAAACTATCGTTGCCCGAATCCTGAACGAATGACTCGAATGAACCGATTCTTTTTAGGAATCAGAAACACACACCGCGACCAACGTAGCTCGATTCCTGATCGAATGGTTCGATGGAGCCGATTCTTTTTAGTGAATTAGAAACATTCAGCGTGACCAGCGTAGCTGAACGCTAGACTTGCATGAATCAATTCTTCATATATCATCAATGACCTTCCGCGTGACTAACGTAGTCATTAAAAGTCGTGATAAATACACAATTTACAAGAATTGCATCAGGTTTATTAGTGATTTGTAATATCTGCTCTGTTCAATGTCATAATTTCGCAACAGACTGAGGGCGATAAATGACGAAGAATAAAATTTTTTTTGTTAACTCCCCCTCAGTCCTCTATGACCTTATGTTCTCTCTGCTCTGACAGGGTTGATGATGGACGACGGAGGGTTTTGCAACGGTTACTATCCCAGTGGAAGCAGTGATGATGAGCTGGTGGATATTTCAGATGTCACAGAGAACTTCAGTGAGGATGTCCCGCCTCTGGACCTAGATAACAGAGCGGGTAAGGACACAGGCACTACAGAAGATGATATTAACCAGTTACAGTGGACACGCTGTACCTTTTTAACCTCTTTCTAAGACCTTTATGCTTTTGCATGATTAACTGGTTTGTTTTGATGTTTAGGTTTTTTTGTTGTACAAAAATGTGACATATAAAGCATAGACATTTACAGTTTGAATGGAGTATCACACACAGGTTCTGTAAAACATTGGTCTAGTCTTTCAGCCGTGTCAGTTTGGTGGTTGGGTTTCAGATCACTCTTTTCTCTGCTCAGAGACAGATGATGCTGTGTGTGATGTCACTGACAGACTGTTAATGTACCGGGAAGTTCCTTTTTCATGTTTGTATTTCACAGTCTCTACCTTCTTCCTCTTTTCACTCTTCCTTCTTGTCTGAAAGTCTTATTGTGATGTAACTGTTTTACCTCAACCTTGCAAAGCTTGATATATGGGACCCTGGACCACAAAACCAGTCATAAGTCATAAGATAGGACAATATTTGGCCAAGATACAATTATTTGAAGTTTGGAATCGGAGGGTGCAAAAAAAAAATAATAATATTGAGAAAACCACCTTTAAAGTTGTCCAAATTAAGTTAATAGAAATGCATATTACTAATAAAAAATTAAGTTTTAATATAGTCACAGTAAGAAATGTACAAAATATCTTCATGGAATATGATCTGTACTTAATATCCTAATGAATTTTGGCATAAAAGAAAAATCTATAATTTCTCTACGAATATAACTTAACTTAAATAATGACTTGTGGTCCAGGGTCAAATATGAAGTAGCCTAAATGTCAGAAAATCTAGTTTCTTGGAAATGGAATTGTTTTATACATAAAAAAAATCTAAATAAAGTTTATATTTGTGTGTGTTTTTTAAAAAAAAAATAAGTATCATCTTTGATACAACAGGTTTTTATGGTATAGTATGATATAGTAAGAATATGTTGCTCTTACTTAAGGAAGAAAAAAATATTCAAAGGCCCAAACTGAGGTAAAATATGCAATGTGCAGTTGCTGATATCTAAACGGCCAAAAAGATGAAATTCTGATAGCTTGTAATGTAACTCAGTGAGATCTTTATAACAGTATAGCAGGCTATTTACATAAAATGCATATAAACATCACAATAATATGGATTAGCAAGATGATATTTAAATGACACGATTATCAAAGCTCTGTAGTTCTTTTTATTGTTGGGGGCAAAAAAAATGTAATGCAAGATGATGATGATTGAGAGATATACTAATAAAATCGCCTCCAAAGCCTGTTGTATAATTTTTGATACTGACTCACATTTGAACATTTGTTTTGTGTGTGTGTATATAAAAGGTGTGGATAATCAAGTAATTATCTATTTTGTATCTGCCATGCATGGGATAAAATAAAAAAAAAAGATTCATTTTTTTTTTCATGCAATCTAAGTATTAATTCAGAAAATAACTCCAAGTTGCTAGAAAAATAATAATTAATTTTGAGATGATGAATTCATTATAAAATAATTGTCAATATGTTTTTTCACACTTTTCGTGTTCACATCAAAATTCTCCGTTTATTTTCTCAAAATTATGAGTTGCAGATTACCTTTACCTTTATATATTTATTTTTTTATCCTTTTGGACAAGCTTCTATAAATATTCATTTTGAAATGGATACCAATATAAAAGTTATTCTTAAGTTAACTTTAAAGGTCAGTGAGAGATCAGTGACATTGAGAATATAAGAAGTATTTTGGAGAGTCTAGCTCATGGAGACCGAACCAAATTGTGTCACCTCAGTTCTGTCTCATGTTTACAGCATGCATGATTTGATTAAACTGATAATTGTACGAGGCAGACATGAGTCACTGTGCTAGGCAGGAAATGTAGTTACAGCCACTGTGTGCATTTTACCACTTCTTGTTGAAGTATGAAGCTTGTCAGAACAAGTCACATGACCCATTGCTCAATATTCATACGAATTATGTCAGCACAGTTATCCTTTAAAGATTTTAGCAACGTTTGCATAAGTTCATTTCTGATTTGAACATTTTAAAAACTGAGAGGAAATAGGTTGAAAAATCATTTTAGGTTGAGCTGCTGTTTTTCATGGTGAATGTCTCTATCCTTCTCTTACTCAGTCTTTACTCTTTCTATTAATTTTGGTTTTGTCCTTAACTGGATCAGAAGTGAAAGACCCAACATATCAGATCAAAGTGAACTGAACGAGACTATATACTACAGAAGAAGCACACAGACTCGTTTTACCCAGCTGCTGGTTCCTCTGAAACCCCCACGCTTTAAACATCTTTTCCCCTTTCAAGTTTTTCCGCTTAGTCAAATCAGACTCAAATAATGGTTTATGGGTCAAAGCTTTACTGATGGATGGCAAACGCTTTGATTGCAACATGACCTTCTCTTGCACCTGTAATTAGTAATGAAATATTCTGATAGCAGAGGTTGCACCTTATAGCCAACTGCATTACAAATATCAACATGCTTTTGTGCTTTCAGAGGCCTTGCTTACAACTTGAACCTGAAACTATGGATTTGTGTCACATTGTATTAGAGCCAGTCTAAAGGCCTGGTGTGTTTTGCGTAGTGAGCTGCAGCGGGGAAAGTACATAATCCAATTTATCTTAAACATGAGACATGCTTTATATTAATGGCTTTAAAACAGCTCGTAAGTTAAAATCAGTTGCCCAGTCAGATGCACTGACAGACATGTGCTGACAGATAGGATACTTGCACTTTTTAATGCATTTCAGACTTCAGTGAACGAGCGCGCCAATAAGACCAATAAGCAATTGAATTGGAGTGCAATAATTCTGACTAAAATATACATTTTGCTAAAATATTTATAGGACAATAAATGTGCCATATGAAGAAGTTTAAACCTACGAGTAAGTCTATTTTTATGATTGCACTAACTATAAAGTGACAATTAAAGTAATACAATTTGTCTGTGCTTTTTTTTGTTTTGGTGAATTCTGCATTCAAAAGCATTATTTTGGTTTTTAGAAATTTAATGTTACAATGCTATAATGTAATGTGATTTTAACCCTTTTTGCACGTAATATATAGCATAGCCTACAGGGTTACATCCACTTTATATTTCATATTCTTTAATATGTACATTGTTTGTTGGACAACATTGGGCAGGATGTGATTTTTTTTTTTTTTTTTTAACTACATTTTGACAGAGATATTTTTTTTGGCCATATTGCCCAGCCCTATGTAAACGTAGACAAAAGCAACTTGTCTAGTTATCAATTCCTGTCCAGTGCGATTCAATCACTTAAATCATAGTTCTTGGAATAAAGAATTTTGTGTTTTCAAGGTTAGTCATTGTTTCCAAGTAAACATGCCAAAAGTGCATGTATTGTGTAAACACATGTAACATTCACGGTGTATCCTGTTCTAACTGTCTTGTATTTTGACGTTGACTTCATTCAGTGTTATTTGTGGTCAGCGTTTGAATTCAACTTCAGCCCTTTTCTTTTTGTTGCGTCTGTCTGCATTAGTTCTGACCTGCCAGCAGTATCACACACACTAACAGCTCTGATGGACAATACATTAGTGAACTTGTTGTTATCTGTAATTCCTTTCAGACCACAATGGGAATTGTCCATGATTAACTGGCATTTTATTTGCACAATAGAAAAATGGCATAGGCATGCAATGCTGCACGAAAATATGCAGTGTGTCTGCTGGTTTCCCATGAGAGTTTGTTGTTTTGTCCCTGTAGGCAGCTGTAAGGCAGATTGGAGGCCGTACAGCAGTCCTAAGCTGATAGATCTACTGGATGACACCGTTCCTGCCATTGGCACTTATGAGGACTTCAACACCATCGACTGGGTTCGGGAGAAGTCTAAAGACCGAGATCGGCATAGAGAGGTGAGCAGGTTATTCCACCTGTTTGTGAAACATTACCCCTCAGTTCCTGCTCTAACACCTCATCGTTCTTTCAGATCACCAATAAGAGTAAGCATTCCACCACAGCCTTGCTCTTCAGCATCAGTGATGCCTTTTCCGGCTGGCTTCTGATGCTTCTCATTGGACTCATGTCAGGTCAGCCCACATCTTGCCCACTTCCTGTTGACTTGCCTTCTTAAAAGTCACAAAGTGCCTTGAAAAACAAACTTTTCTTCAACCTGCAACTGAATCACACATGAAAAGTGCTCCTTTTATAATCACTTCAGTTCCGTACAATAGAAGAATAATGGTACGTTTAAAAAAAGTAGAATATATAATTAATTAATATATTATTATAATAGATTTTGCACGTTACTGTTGTTAATAAGTCCATTTTGTATATATCCCAATTCAAGATCAGTGCTTTACTGTCAGATGTGTATTAACAAGAAACTAGATAAAAAAGTTTGTCAAGACAAACTTTAAGTTGGCTTGAGAAAGCCTAGCGTGAAAGTTTTAAGCAGTTGTTGCCTGACTAGAGAGTTTGAAAAAGTTTGAAAAGTTAAGACAGTTTTAAGTTCGATGGCAAGTTACAAGCATGTCACTAGCATGTTTCTAGCATGATTAGCAAGTGACTAGCATGTCGCTAGCATGTTTCTAGCATGATTAGTGTGGTACTAGCATTTACCTAGAATGCTTAGCAAATGATTAGCATGTCACTAGCATCATTAGCAAGTGACTAGCATGTTCCTGGCATGATTAGCAAGTGACTAGCATGTTGCTAGCATGATACTAGCATGTCATTAGTATATTTAGCAAGTGACTAGCATGTTCTTAGCATGATTAGCAAGTGGCTAGCATGTCGTTAACATGATTACAAAGTTACTAGCATGTAGCTAGCATGTTTCTAGTATTTTTAGCAGGTTACTGGCATGTTGCTAGCATTTTTGTAGCATGATTGGCAGGTGACTAGCATGTTGTTAGCATGATTATTAAGTTGCTAGCATGTCGCTAACATGTTTCTACCATTATTAACATGTTCCTAGCATGATTAGCATGTTAGTAGCATGTTCAGCAAGTGACTAGTATGCCGCTAGCATGTTTAGCCAGTTACTTGCATGTCAATAGCATGTTTCTAGCATGATTAGCATGTGACTAGCATGTTTCTAATATTATTAGCATGTTGCTAGGATGGATGGATAGATGGATAGATGGATAGATAGATAGATAGATAGATAGATAGATAGATAGATAGAAAAAGTCAGATGATAGATAGATAGATAGATAGATAGATAGATAGATAGATAGATAGATAGATAGATAGATAGATAGATAGATAGATAGATAGAAAAACTCAGATGATAGATAGATAGATAGATAGATAGATAGATAGATAGATAGATAGATAGATAGATAGAAACAGTTATTAGATAGATAGATAGATAGATAGATAGATAGATAGATAGATAGAAACAGTTATATGATAGATAGATAGATAGATAGATAGATAGAAATGTCAATATTATTATAAATTACACTTATTATTGTCAAAATATTATTATAAATTACACTTGTTATTGTCAAACAATAGTAATTTTATGATTTAATTATTTTTATTTTTAATACCTGCACAACCCCAAGCGCTACCAAATCTGCTCCTGGCGACCTGAGTATAGAAGCATATGTCTGACATAAAAAAAAAAATTCTAATTATTAAAAAATGTTTAACATATGAAATCATAAATAATAATAAAAAGATGACCACAATTTAGAATTGCTGTTAATAATTATGCTGTTGTATCTCTTAATGAATTTGTGTGTCGTAATTGTTTTTATGACTGTAAAAGTTATAACTTTCCAAAGCATGATTTGTGTTTGTGTGTGTGTGTGTGTGTGTGTGTGTGTGTGTTTGTCAGAAATGGGCTTCCATATAAAACTAAATTCCTATTCAAGTACACAACACATCACACAGCATTTGTGACATAGGGAGAGTAATGATACCTCAGATGTTGATGAGAGGTGATATTACTTTTCTTTGCTGTCAGATCTATGATTTTAGACTGGTGGACAACAAAAAAATTGAAAAATTTAATAAACTTGCATTGAAGAAAGGTACTAGTGTCATATCTAGGAGCCAGAATATCACAGAAACTTGAGGATGAGCTTGGGCCAGTAAGCAACCACTGAGTTGTGTGCTAAAATCTGCACTGAACAAACACATACCAACACTCTGGCAAACTCCTATAAAACCCGAGCATTGTGATGGATAGTTTGCATTGGACAAACACCACTTACATTCCCTTTAAAAAAATTTAAAAGCAGTGATTGTGTATGATGTGAACTGAAGGATTTTTGTCCCCCGTCTCACCCCTCACCAGGAGCCTTGGCTGGAGGTATAGACATTGCTGCCCATTGGATGACGGACCTTAAAGAGGGCGTGTGCCTGAATGGGTTCTGGTTTAATCACGAGCACTGCTGCTGGGCGTCCAATGAGAGCACTTTTCACGAAAGAGACAAGTGTCCCCAGTGGAGAACGTGGGCAGAACTCATGGTTGGCGTCAGTGAGGTGGGTTCAGGCACATTGCGTGACAGAGATCCATGTTACCAGAGCAAGAGTACAATAAAAAGAGGAGAATATTGCATGAGCAATCATTTCATCGTTATGGTGTGGTTTACGGCTTTGAATCAAGTTTTGCATATTTTTTTCAAGTGACAGTGCAAACATTTGTGGTTATTGTTTTCGTGAAACATCACATTGTTACTGACATGTTTGACGGATGAAGAACAGATGTATGTTTCCTTTTTATTTTCTGTCTGATTATTGTAATAAGTGTTTTCCTGTTTAGTAGAATCCAAGATTTACAGGCCTGTTTAGCTCAAAGATTTTCAAATAAATGCATGACAAAGTGTTTTGCAAATTCGAAATGAAATGAGTTCCAAGTGCCTCTCTTCACTCTGGATTACAGTTCTTTGCTTGTCGCTGGTGTTGGGATGTATGTACTACCGTTCAGACGTTTGGGGGCTGTCAAATTTTTAATATGCTTTTAAATTAGTAATTGTTTTATGGTTGCCAATGGTTAACTTGCATCACTTATTTAAAAATCCAGTAGTGGTCCATGATCCTGCAGAAACCATTCTAAGCTGCTGATTTGGTGCTCAACAAACAATTCGTCTTGTCTGTTGAGCAGTTTAATTTTGGGGAAAAACAATGACACTTTTTTTCAGGATACTCGTATTTGAAATAAAATAGTTTATATCATTAGAAATGTCTTCGCTGACACTTTTGATCAATTTAATGTGTCCCTTATATTTTCAAATATCTGACTGACCCCAAACTTCTTTTTGGTAGTGTATATTATACACACCCTTGTGGTACAAAGAGAAAGCTACAATATTCTTTTTGGAAAAGTGAAAATAAAAAACAATTTAATGTATTTCACTAAAAATTATATATATATATATATATATATATATATATATATATATATATATATATATATATTTTTTTTTTTTTTTTTTTTTACTATAAAAAAAAACTGGCAGTATATGTTTAAATTGAAACTTATTCACATATCCTGAATTTTAGCAGCCTTTTTAAAAGTAATTTCTGTAGATATTTTTTTAGGATGCTGTCTTGCATAAATAATGCTAGGCATTATTTTAAAGACTTTTAAACCAACATATCATTGGGGAGGGAGCTTCAAGCCTTAATTAGGATGTATGCCTCCTCAAATCTAACAGTATTCAAATTCAATTTTTTTTTATTGTTTTTTAGACCCAAAATTCTGAATCAGGGTTTCATGTGGAATGTAAGAACAATTGTGGCCTCTTAACTCTAGATATTTCCTGCAGGGGGTGTCAGTGTATAAGATCCTTATGTTTCTCTCGTTTCCTGTGTGTGTCCTGCAGCAGGGTGGTGTAAATGTGCTGAATCATTTCATGTATGTGAGCTGGGCTCTTCTCTTCGCCTTCCTGGCTGTGATTCTTGTGAGAGCTTTCGCCCCTTACGCTTGCGGTTCAGGAATACCAGAGGTGAGATGATCCTCAAACGCTCACACACACAATGCATCATGCATCTTTCCCCAACAAACCACTCCTTCTAGGACTTTTCTGTTTTGTCACTTAAGCTTCACATTAGTTGTGACTTCAGAACCCCCCCCCCCCCATTAAGTAGTAGCCACTTTATACCTCAAACTCTTTCTTCAGGTTAATTTCAAACTGTCTGAGTAAAGTGAGATGGTGAATGGACACAAACAGTTGGATCGAGATTATATCTGTATATTGCACCGTTTTCGACAGTTCCACAGTTGCACCGTTTTCGACAGTTCCACAATTTTCTGTAATGTTTTCAGATGTTCAAAACGTTTTCAGATGTTCGACCACAATTGCTTACCCTGGCAGAGAGAACAATGAAGGGCTTTCTGTCAGAACCCCATGTTAGATTATTGTAGTTGTACTACTGATTTAAATTCATGTGGAGGAGTTGTTAGAAGAGAGACATTTCTAATGCCTTTTTCTAAAACGGTCCATTAAGTGCTGTTTATATGCCAAGAATAACTGCTTAACCTGCGTTCTTTAACTTGTGGTCGGGAAAATGATTTTGAATCCTGACTAACCAGTCTTTAATTCTTGCAGATTAAGACCATCCTGAGTGGCTTTATAATTCGGGGTTACCTGGGGAAGTGGACTTTGATCATAAAGACCGTCACACTTGTGCTGGCCGTCTCGTCTGGCCTCAGTCTGGGGAAGGAGGGTCCGCTGGTTCATGTAGCCTGCTGCTGCGCAAACATCCTCTGCCATTTCTTCACCAAATACCGTCGAAATGAGGCCAAGAGACGAGAGGTTAGTGGAACCGGGAGATAAGGAGAGGAGTGATGGAGAGATAAGGGAGAGGGGAGTGTGGGATAGACTGACGGAAAAGTAACAAAGTATTTTGCGACTTGGATCAAAACTTGTAATGTAATACGCTGATATAAGCCTCTTGGCTTGGTCTCTGTTAAGTGATGTGCTGGAAGTTTCCAGTGCCAATTTGGTAATAGAAATGGCGAACAGACAAGGCTTTTTCTAGACTATCCAGGGTGATGTATAATTCATTTTTCTTGAATTTAGGATGGTGAATGTGCTCTTTATTTTATTTTACTTGGGAAATAAGAATGCAATGGAATGTAAATGAGTAAATATCAGTTTTTGTTTGTGTATCAGGTGTTGTCTGCAGCATCTGCAGTGGGAGTGTCTGTAGCATTCGGTGCTCCCATTGGAGGGGTGCTTTTCAGTTTGGAAGAGGTAAGCATTTTTTATTTTATTTCTGTAGACCTTTCATAAACATTGATTCTTGTATATTTCTGAATTGAATGTTTATGTTTTTTTTTTTTGTTGTTTTTTTTTACCTTTTGGAAAGGTTATTAAACAGTCAGCTAAGTAAACCCAAAATGAACCCAGATGGGATCAGGGATCATTTAGAGGGGGTTATTTCAAGATAATGTCCAACTAAGTGTCTCGGTATAGAAAAGAATCACCCCCTTTAAAATAATCCCATTGTGTTGTTTTTTGTTGCGGACACATTTTTTGTTTTATCCAGCTGTATTTAGATATAACAGCAACTTGTCAGAAAAATAAAAAAACAGATTCACACTGTGTTGGAAAAAGGATCACCCGCCCCATCCTAAAATTGACTCAATCATGTGCATCTAATCACCTTCTCAATGGCACACAAAGCCATTTAACTTTCAACTGCAATCCGCTGTGGTCATTTTGATTGGCTCAGCATGAAAAGAGCGTTTCTTGGAGCGTTTCAGTCCTTGGTCGTGCAACTGAAGCAAACGATCAACTATGGGTGGCAAGGCACTGTCAGAAGATAAGGTTTTTTATTTTTTAATGTTCTATTTATACTTACCAAGGTTGCGTTTATTTACAAGATACAGTAAAAACTGTAATATTGTTTAACATTATTATAAGTAAAAGTAAACAAAAATTGTGATCCATTTTTTTTAAGTCTCTGATGAATATAAAGTTCAGTAGGACCACCTTATAGCCTTAGTGTCACTTTTGATCCACTTAACGTGTCCATAATGAGTAAGTGTTAATTTTTTACTGACCCCAAGTTTTTTTTTAACAGTTGTGTTTGCTGAATTATAAATAAACTGTGAAAACATCAGCTGAATGTTCTTTGAACATCTGACAGTGACCGTATTTCTCATGCATTTCTATTTCAGGTCAGCTACTACTTCCCTCTGAAGACTCTGTGGCGTTCGTTCTTCGCTGCTCTGGTCGCAGCATTCACCCTTCGCTACATTAATCCCTTCGGCAACAGCCGACTGGTCCTTTTCTACGTGGAGTTCCACACTCCTTGGCATCTTCTAGAACTCATCCCTTTTGTGCTTCTGGGCATCTTCGGTGGGCTTTGGGGTGCTTTCTTCATTCATGCTAACATTGCTTGGTGCCGTCTCCGTAAGAACACCCGTCTTGGCCACTACCCTGTCATTGAGGTTCTGGTGGTCACCCTGCTCACAGCGTTGCTGGCGTTCCCAATCGAGTACACTCGGATGAGCAGCAGCGAACTGATCTCTGAGCTGTTTAATGACTGTGGTCTGCTGGACTCATCCAAACTCTGCAACTACACCGTCAACAGTGGAAGCACATCTGGAAGTGTTAATGCCACTGCCGCTAATGGTCTGGGGGCTCGGCTGGCGGGACCAGGTCTCTATACAGCTATGTGGCAGCTAGCTCTTGCTCTGGTCTTTAAGATGCTCATCACTGTGGCTACATTTGGCATGAAGGTAACAGACCTAGATGTGTTTGTGAAGGCAAAACCGAATATCGGGGCAGTTCGGAGAATAAAACCACAAAATAAGTTAATATAATGGTTTTATACAATAACTCCACAAATTGACTATGGTACAATATGATTTTGGAAAGGTTTTTAGTTTCATGGCTTTGTCATGTGACAACAATATGGTTTCCTAAATGTTGGTAAAGTGGGCTTTTTTAACTCAGAAACTGAGTAATTATTATGCCCGTTTCAGCCTTGTAATGAGGAAAAATAATATGAAATATTATGGCTCTGCCATCTTTATCTATTAATTATGTTTTGTTCCTTGTTCTCTCTCCAGGTGCCTTCTGGTTTATTCATCCCTAGTATTGCGGTGGGGGCTATAGCAGGCAGACTTCTTGGAGTGGGCATGGAGCAGCTAGCCGTACACAACCACGAACGGGACATTTTGAGAGGCTGGTGCTCTCCAGGGGCAGACTGCATCACGCCGGGCCTGTATGCCATGGTGGGCGCAGCAGCCTGTCTGGGTGAGGGGTGATCCAGATGTGAAAATCTACTGAACATTCATTTTCCAGATGTTTTATTTTTCACTTCGCAACCAAACTGCCCTGCACAGTCTTTCATGCAGAAGCATTTAATGGTGGCTTTCAGGAGCAACGTAGCCTGACCTTGCTTAGTCATTGACTCTATTGACATATTTCCTTCATACATTCTAATAACTTGCATAAGACTGTTAAATCACTATATCTAGCTATAATCTTGCTGAATTTTCAAATTAGCAAGCAAGCATTTTTTCTTTTCCTTGCTAGGTGGTGTGACCCGTATGACCGTCTCTCTGGTGGTCATTATGTTCGAGCTGACGGGAGGTTTAGAGTACATTGTGCCCCTCATGGCTGCCACCATGACCAGCAAATGGGTCGCTGATGCTCTGAGTCGCGAGAGCATTTACGAGGCCCACATCCGCCTCAATGGTTACCCTTTCCTGGGGGCCAAAGAAGAATTCCACCACAAGACTCTTGCCACGGATGTGATGCGGCCGCAGCGGAGCGACCCGCCACTGTCTGTGCTGACGCAGAGCAGAATGACTGTCGAGGAGGTGGAGAGACTCATCGCAGACACCACCTACAGCGGCTTTCCTGTGGTTATCTCACAGCAGTCTCAGAGATTGGTGGGCTTTGTGTTGAGGAGGGATCTGGTCATATCCTTAGGTGAGTGTCTTTTTATTAGTCGCTCCACATATTTACTGTTTTTTTTCTTTGACTTAGAAAACCCTGTAAATAAAGTGTGTACAAGGGCAGTCCCGAAAGTATCCAGCCATGTAATATGAAAAATAAGAGATGAAAAATGTAGTAGGATGCTTTTCCAAACCTTATAAGTAGTTTATATAAACACACACACACACACACACGTTTGTTTTTGTGAAAAGTGGGGACATCCCATAGATGTAATGGTTTTTATACTGTAGAAACTGTATATTCTATCGCCCTTCACCAACCCTAACCCTCACAGGGAACTTTGTGCATTTTTACTTTCTTAAAAAAACTCATTCTGTATGATTTATAAGCATTTTGAAAAATGGGACATGGGTTATGTCCTCATAAGTCACCCTCTCCTTGTAATACCTGTTTCATACCCATGTCATTATACAAAGTTGTGTCCTGATATGTCACACAAACAAGAGCACACACACACACACACACAAAAACATACTTCAATTCAAAAGGTTATGGTCAGTTCTTTGAAAGAAACCAATATTTTCATTAGTGTTCAAAACCATTGTGCTGCTTAATATTTTTGAGGAAACATAAGTGTAATATAAAAATATAAAGTGTAAAATTATTTTTTACAATATTTCTAGGTTGTATATTGCTCTCTGTTAAAAGTTACTTGCAGGCCATCATGACATCAGTAGGAGTCTAAACCAAGCCAAGTGACTATAAAGCAACCGACCACATTCTGAAAGCAATTTTTTTTCTTCTTGCTACTAAATGTCTCAAACCAAACCCTTGATTATCAGTCGAAGAGTTGATACCACAGAGATTTTGTCAGCCTGGCGCCTTGTAAGTGCAACTTTGTTTCTGGATGACTGATTAAAAACCAGTGTGCCCTGAATCCAAGACATTTTAGAGCGGTCCGCCAATCAGATTGGAACCAGTGATTCCAGCCAGTTCCTGCCAGTTTTGTGTGCAATATGATGATTTCTGAACCATCCATGGGCTGCCACAGAAGTGTGGTTAATTAACCCTTGTTGTAATTGATAGATTAGTTGAGTTTATCCAGCTAATATCCCTGTGTTTTTTTCCCCTCAATCATCTTAGAAAATGCACGGCGGTATCAGGAGGGTGTAGTCAGCGTGTCTGCTGTCCTGTTCACTGAATGTGATCCGCCCGCGTTACCCAGCGCTCCTCCTGCAGTCAAACTGCGCAGCATCTTGGACCTCAGCCCCTTTACGGTCACGGTTCACACGCCCATGGAAATCGTGGTGGACATCTTCCGCAAGCTCGGCCTGCGGCAGTGCCTCGTCATTCAGAATGGGTGAGTCTGTCGACATGCATGATTTATATAACTATGTGGTCTCTTTAAAGAATTAGATGAGATGCCAATGTAGAAGATTTTAGTTTTCTCCCATGGGAAGCAGAATGAAGCTGTAATTTAGTTTTTGCCATCTCAAGCTAGATTCGACCGGGCCAAGGAGAAATACACAGCATTTTAGTGATCATGTCTCATTTCTAGCTGTATGAACGCAGGTCTGACTGAAAGATTTTAATCTCAGCTCTAAAGTTACACATTAGTTCTCTTTCAAAACCTAGTGAGCTACCAAGCATTAAAGGCAACATGTGGCAGCAACACTACCTAACCTTCTGAGATACAGATTTGGACAGCATCTGAGACGGCTAGAACCTAGAATAGCTTGTAAAAAGTGTGATTTTTAGAACTGGAAATTGTGGAAAATTTATAAAACCTTGCACATATTTCATAATTGATATAATTTTATAGTAATATCAAGTGTAGTTGTATTATTCTATTTCTATAGTCCTAGTTTCTTTAAAAAAAAATAATAAAAAAAAATAAAAAAAAGCTTTGTCAGTAAAGCAGAACTACCATAAATATCTTGATGGGCCTAGGAATATTATCTTTGACAGTGAGGGACCTGGGAGTTGTTCAGATGTTAGAACCACTGCTAAAGTACAACAAAAATTAGTACAACTAAATAGGTTAGCTTAGCACCATGCTAATGTCATTATCTGTTGGAATCAATTGAGTCAACTCTCCCATATCTGTGTCTTTGCTGCCCATGTTGAGCATTTCAAATCAGAAATGTATAAGGTTCAACATCAGTTCGAATGTTGCCTTGAGGGCTGTTCATGATTTGCAGTGTCAAAAGTCAGCCAACTAGGTTTAAGAACAGAGCTGTTGTCTCGAATTTGCAGTTAAACTATGTTCGTTAAACCTTATGTAAATAGACACCAGCCCAAGCAGGAGGGCTGTCGTAGCTCAGCCTTTGCTCTTCTTTGATGGGGGCCTTTATACTTATAAAAGTCCACATTGAGTTTTTTTGTTGTGTTTTTGTTTCCACATGTCCTTTCTCATATGAGTGCTCCCTATTATATTTGTTCAAAACAGCTGAAGCTGATTCCTCCTGGAGTTCTTTTAAAGTGTGCGTTTTAATCCGGTCCCGATGTTGAGTGAATCAACGTGGCTGTTTCTCAATGCCTGTGATCCACCCTTCAAGTCTATCTAGGACAATAAAAGGAAATGACATAATATAAAAAGAGTGCGTGTGTGTGTGTTTTCAGTCTTCTCTAAGAACATGTGGCATTGAATCTTTACACAAACGCAGTCTCTCTCATGCATATGCTAACTAGGACCATCTGTTCAATAATTGTCTGTTTGATTTGTGTGTCTTGACAGATCAATGATCTGTATTAATTAAAAACAAGAATCCCTTTTCTCCCTCTCTTTCTGTCACTCACTCAGGCGTTTGCTGGGAATCATCACTAAAAAGGACATTCTTAAACACATGGCGCAGATGGCCAACAGAGACCCGGAATCAATCCTCTTCAACTGAAGACTCTTAAGACTGAACGGACAGGATAAACTGACTCCTGCACACACACACACACACAGAGGGCTGAATCATCCTGCGATGATGCTGACAGTGGTAGGACTCTGTGTCACTGAGGTACTGCTATATAGAGTGGTCTGAGAGTGGCCTAAGGCAGCTTTTCGCAGCTCCAGAAGTGGACATGTTCAGACAGGAGCTGTTTATCCTGTCCGGAGGCTACAGAGACAGCAATGTGAGAAATGCTGTCCCCTCACACCTGTGACCCTCATAAAAGCTGATCTGAATTGTTGCCATCAGGACTTGCTGCATGTGGACCAAATGCTTTTCCTGTCTGCATTTATATTTAAATTTGGGGATCAACGACTTCTTCTTTTTTGTGTTCTTTATTCGTTTATGGTGCTTTACTTTACTAAAAGTAGCTTGAACTAACTTTCCACGGTTGCTAGTCTCTCAGGCTTGTCTGGGTTGCTGGTTTTGGGGAATTTTGGGTATTTATTGGGCTGGGAGACCCAACTGACTGAGACCAGCCAACAAAAGGTAGCTTAAGCTATTATTAAGCAGGATTTCCATCCCTGGAGTGACGTTTGACCTGGAGAGGAACTTCAGAAGGGTGAGAACATTCCTGAGATGATCTGGCAAACGTGCGTTAAGGGTGTCTTGTCTGAACCTGTGTGTCGAACGATCCCTGTGGGAAGATGTGTGTCGCCTTTTGTCAAAGTGCAGTGAGATTTGGTGTATCATATTGAAAAGTCATACAGACGCACTTACTTTTTCTCATTTATGCATATTAGCTAAACGCCGCCAGTAGTGCTGTTCCTCTATTTCTCACTCTAAAGAAGGAAGTTTTGAAGATAACGCGCCACTTTTGAAGCGTTTATATATGACTTCAACAAGACAGAAGTCAATGTTGATTTTTATTGTGGATAGTGCCTTAAAGGAATGGTTCATCCAGAAATTCTGTCATTTACTCACCCTTTTAATGTTCCAAATCTGTATGATTATTTTATTCTTCTGTAAAACCTAAAATAATATATTCTTTTGAGAGAGTCTTAGTGGGGGCTTTTGTCGATTGCAGTGATTGCAACTGAAACTGTTTGGTTACCAACATTCTTCAAAATCTGTTCTTTTGTGTTCTGCAGAAGAATACAAAGTCATACTGTTTTGGAACAACATAAGGGTAAACAGATGACAGAATTTTCTTTTTTGTATGAAATATGCCTTCAACAGTTATGTTGAAGTGCCCTGGTTCTCCCTTTGTCATTCTGCTATTACAACAAGCTATTTGGTCTTACCAGTGGCATATGATTTCCAAAAGTTTGTAGTGGCTGCTAAACAACTGATTTCCACTCAGCTTCCCAAATGAACCAAGCTGCAGTTCCTGTGTGGCACCACCAGGCGACACTAACTCACAGACTGTTCATTCTGGACATTGTGCACCATCTGATTGATTCTTGGCCCGGTTCGCTTGCTGGGTGTGTTGCGGCATTCTCTCATGTCATTACAGTTGGGACTCCTTACATTTCTATGCTCACAGTGAGCACCTGGGCCCCTCCGTTCCTTCATCCATCACCTCGCTGTCCTTCTCATGTAACCAAGCTATCATCCTCAGACAACCTCAGCGAAGCATCTCCAGGCAACTCCCTTGTTTGTCCGTGAGGACCCAATCATGACATAACAAGATCC
Source organism: Carassius gibelio (assembly GCF_023724105.1). NCBI lineage: Eukaryota > Metazoa > Chordata > Actinopteri > Cypriniformes > Cyprinidae > Carassius > Carassius gibelio. The sequence goes on along the minus strand of NC_068377.1, from coordinate 30,325,455 downwards.
TCCCTGTAGTGAAAGGGAAACACTCATACTGTAGTCCTCTTCCTTGCTCGACTTTTATCTCTGTGCATTTTAAAACCTCCACCCTCTAGTTTAGTGCATGGTATTTTTCCCCTGCATTGGCATTTGGGTGGTTTATGACCTATTAAAGGCATTTGATTCTTTTCGTGCCTGTTCTAAATGCTCTTTCCCTACTCGCTGTAATTCCCGAGAGCTGGATTAGGGGCAGGGAGGTCGTGGAGGGCTATTGTTCCCATTCGCTCCTGCTCGTCTGGGCTCCCGGTCGCCAGGATGTCCCCCGACCGCTTCCCTTAAGCACCGTCACGCAGCTCCGACCGCCTTCCACTCTTAGAAAGACAATTTCCGGTCCAGTCTTTAAACAACGGGCGATTCTGAACTATATAATAGAGCAGGGGAAAAAAGAAATTCTTGCGCTGTGATTATTGAAAGAAAAAGGTGTGTGTATGTGTGTGAATATTTGTTTGTGGGGCCATAGGGGTGTTGGAAGGAGAGATTACGCTTTTCTCTTTTGCCTTCCGTGGAAAACTTCGAAATATGGGAGGAGGGAGAGCAGAAAAGATTAATTAAACAGTGTTCACTGGTCAGTGGAGGGAGCGTTTCACAAAGGTCCCCTCTGTGTCACAAGGGGGGGTTATTGGAAAGACTTGGCATGAAGGACTTTCACTCATTCCTGCAATCCGGGTGGGTGCTGAGCCTCTTTGAGCTGTAACCCAATACTCGATTGGTGCAGAAGGACCCAGGCCAGGACAGGACCAAATGAAATGGGCAAGGACATGCAACAGACCTCCTATGTTCTTATCTACAGAACGTAGGCTTACAGAACGCAACTTTTCAACTCAGGAAGCAGCATGTAAACAGCTGTTATTTGGTGTCTACTTGCCTTTTTCTATGCAAACAGTTTAGGGCTGAGGACAAATGCTTAACCTAAGTAAATTGCTTTTACAGGTGTCAATGAGCATGTATATCCAAAGAAAACTGTTTTTTGTTTTGTTTTTGCCAAAAATACTATACGGTTATTACCAAATTTATTCTAAAGCACTTATCGGAGATGAAGTATGTGTCCATTTTATGGATAAGAGATGTTAGCTTTAATAGGTATTTATTTGCACACAAATGTTTTCCATTACAGTATTTGTATGTCTGTGCTTATATCATATTGTCAAAAGAACTTTTGTCCATTTGAAGAGACCTGAATGATGCATTCCATGCAGACTGCATTCATCTGGAGGTCAAAAAGTATGTTTATGTATTAAATATAAATATAATGGCTTATGGCTTCAAGTTTTTGGTTTATCTTACATACTCAAAGACTCCAGGACTTGAAAATTCCAGAAATATTAGCATTCACCCCCAACCCAGAATCCCAATAGACTCTGGTGGCTGTAGAAACAGATCCACGCTGGTTCGTGTTCAGTGTGGTATTTGAAGGAAATCGCTGAGGGTCTCTTAAAACGCCACAGGATTGTGGGTGAGTCTCATCTATTGCTTCAGAACTTTTTTTTTCCCCACAACTTTTGAAGGCCAATGTTTTAATAGCTATTCTTTTGCAACTTTATTATCAGGAATATTGTCTTTTGAAAAAGCACAAATGCTTTTTAAAGTAGCAACAATGTGAAATGATCTGTCTAGGGCGTGTTTTTGCTTGTTTTTTTTTTTTATTGTTCACAGATGACTTCGAGAATAATTGTACATGGATCTGTAAACAAAACACACCCTTAATTCTTCAGCTCAGGTTCATTGTGCTTGTAGCGTTTGTTAAAAAAAAACACTGCTTTTATGTAGCGCATTACTTATCCTGTGCCATTTTAAGATGGGTAACGTATGGAAGTCTGTTTCTGGGTCGGAGTTGAAGAAATAATGTAATTGCAATGATTTCGGTCGCATTCGTTTCTCACAATCTGATACTATATCTCGAAATGTGAGATAGCTACAACTTTGACTTAACATCTTACATTTGTTCCTATATATCACATAATTTATTTGAGCCTTTCTCTCTTATTTTATTTGAAACTGGCCTCATTTCAGTGTCTCAGACAGGAGAGGAGATGGCTATGGGACTGAGGGATGATGATTGTCTCTCAGGAAGGAGGTGATCCAGCCCCGCCGCCGCTCTCCCTGTGCCAGCTGTCCCATTTGTTTACTTGTGTTTACTCTTTTTATGAGATAAGTGAATCCTGTGTGTGTGTGTGTGTGTGTGTGTGTGTGTGTGTGCTGAGATGTTTCGATTCGGAGAGCATTTTGATTCTTGTGACATTCCAGTGTTTTCTGGTGGATTCTGGGTATTGGGGAGGACAAGGTTGGGTTTGTGAATAGGAATGCCTGGTGGTCTTCATGAATGGCAGAAAAGTTTTAACGATGACACATATGAGTGACGGATTGCTTGGGAGCGCTGGCAAGGGGAATGTGTGATGGAGTGTTTCAGTTGATGTGAGTGAGGGTAGATATGCTCAGGGTGTGTGTGGCCACATCTAATAGTGAATAGATTGGTGTGTGTGGTCAACGCTGATTTAGTAAAATGGTGTGCTTGTGAGTGTACTTTCTTTTTCCTTTTTTGATGGTGAGACATCAGGATCCTAAGCAGACGTGAGAATGATGGTGACTCGTAGTTGGTTGTCTAGAAGACAGAAGATGCTTGGATCTGAGTGCATACACTTTTATGTGGGTTTTCATATGACAAAATATCCCTTAAAGGGAAGGCCCCAGTGGTGAGTATATGCTTCGTAAGCAAGAGTCGTTATATATCTGGCATTGTATTTTAAGAGCTTTGTTTATCTTGGCCATAGTGCAAAGATAAAAAAAATTGTGAAATATTGTAAAATGTCAGAAGCCTTGCCAACTGGTTGAAATTGTCAATTGGTAAAGTGGTTTGTTAATTGAACAAACTAACTTCCAGTCAATTAGTGGAGATACTAATAATAAATTTGCATCCTACTTACCTGATTTTTAGCAAAGTAGTAATTACTACATGGTGAGCATTATGTATTACATTATGTAATATTATTGAGACATGCTTAAGAGGTTTGCAATGTGATCCCACATTTTGAAATCATGTCCTGTTCATAAATAAAATATATAAATTATTTGTTATTGTTTTTTTAATAATTGTTTCTGAGAATTTAATACACACACACACACACACACATAATAAATATAGTGCATAAAAAAGTATCTTATACTCACCAAGAACACATTTAACCAAAATAAAAACATAGATAATTTTTTGTTTCTATTTAAATACATTTTAACATGTAATTTATTCCTGTGATGCCAAAACTGAAATTTCATTAGTCTTCAGTGTTACATGATTTTTTAAAAATCATTGGTGCTCAAGAAACATGAATCATTATCATCAATATTGAAAACAATTATTCAAATTATATTTCATAACATTATACACATCTTCACTTTTGGTCATTGAAATGCATCCTTGCTCAAGTATTGAAAAGCAACAATGAAATTTAATTTCTTAAATTCAAAATCTGAAATATGTGTGTGTATAGACGTTTTTTCAGTTTTCATTTAAAAATGAGTAAAAAGAAAAGAGTATAAAATAATAGAAAAAGACCACTTAAAAGAGTGCAAGACAATAGGAGCCAATGGGAAGTCCCCACCATGATAGAGAAACAAACATTTTTTGTCTTTGAAAACATCTTTTGTGTAAGAGCACCATGTGTGTCCGTGTGGGTGGGTTAGTTGTGGTATTGTGAGTGTAAGTTTGGCAAAAGAAAAGTAAAACAAATGGCGCATAATTCATGGTGGAACTTAGTGGCATTGGCACAAATGCACAAGTTAAAAAATAAATGATCACACTATGAGTCATGATTCAAAAAAAGGCACTTTAATTGTTAAAAATGACACCTCGAACTTATGTTTTAAGGACACTGTAAAATGATTCAATAAAGGGAGAGTGCGAGAGATATCTGTACATTCTTACCAAGATAGAGATGCAACTTTGGTAAACAGTGCATAGCATCTTTTTTCTAAATGGAAAACAGTCCCACAGATTGGTGGTCAGAGAATTTAACAATCACAAAGAAAATAACAAACTCTCTGTGGAAAAGGAAATACAATAGCCCGTTTGTTTTTAACTAACAGTTCACGCTGCTCATTGGATTTCACTGTTCTGCCCCGCTCAAGTTTTTCACAGCAGTCCCGTAAAGCCTCCGAAAAGTATGCAAACCATCACGTCCATGGTTTAGAAACCAGTCAAGCATTTAATTCAAAAACAAACACACTCTTATGTACGCACCTAACGTACATTTGTCTTCTGAGTTCACGCTGTGGTTCTTTGTGGTTCAGAGGGCAAGTCCTGCTGTAATTCATCTAGAGCCGCTGGAATTCAGCCATATTTCTCTTTCCTGGCCACCCCTCACTCCACTATGACCCCTGTGTTGAACTGATAGCTACATATTTCAACTTGTATACACACGTGCACACTCACACAAGACCCTGGGCGGGCTGGAGCAGATTGACTGGGATAATGAGCTCGCTTAGTGCGAAATCGGTAGGATTATCTAGACTCCTTTGGGGAAAGTTCACCCAAAAATGAAAGTTCTACCATTTACTCGCCCTCATTTCAAACCTGTTTGACTTACTAGCTTTTCTTTTGCACTGGACTCCCGGAGCCCAGTGTTGCTTTGGAACCCATTGAATTTCAATGCCAACACACAAACATTTTAAAAAATAGTTCCTTTTTTGTTCCACAGAAGAAAGTCGTACAGGTTTGGAACGTCATGACAAAATGTTTTTGCTAAGCAGAGCAAGTCTCACTGGGCTGCGAAATGATGGGTGATAAGCACTGATGAGGTCATATCTAACTTCAACACTGATCTAAAACATACTTTGAACCTCACTAAACATGATTAAACTTAGTGTTTAGATTGAGTGTGGTCTCCGATCAGTGCATAACGACAACCCAAAGCACTCACACATACAGACCCGGTTTCACAGACAGGGCTTGGGTTAAACCAGGGTTAGGCCATTATTCAATTAGGACATTTAAGTAGTTTTTAGAAATATGCCTTAGATAAAAACATTACTGTGCATCTTGAGATAAAACAATGAATCTGACATATTTTAAGATCAGTCAGTGCAACTTATTTTCAGTTAAAACAGCCCAGACATGCATTTTAGGTTTAAGCCTCGTCTATGAGACCGGAGGTTTCAAAGTCTAGTGCTTTCTTACATCATATTCCCTTAAAACATAAAAAAAGCACCCTGTATAGAGAGATTTTGCCATTGCGGCATGTTATACCAGTTGAGAGAAGTGCACTTGCGCCAAAAGCATTAACCTGCTGAAGAATAATTAGTTTTGGATTGATTCAACATCCAAATTTCCTAATCCAGACTAACTGCAGATAAGAGTCAGACAGAATTAAGTTTTGTAATGTGTGGTATAACTAATATTATGAACATAGTTAAATGCCACAAAGAGTCTTGGCTCGTTCGCTCTCGCTGTATGATGTGATTTAAGGCACTGTCTTGGCAGGGGCCTCACTGACTTTATCAGTAAAAACTGGGGCAGAGTCCAGAGAGAAGAAAACATGCTCGGGGTTTACAATGAATCCCAAGCGAGTGTTTGTTCTCACTCTCAGAAACACCACTGTGACAGCACTCAATCATTTACGGTGAAAAAAAAAAATCACCCTCACCCACTCCTACTTCGAACACTTTTCCCTCACAAAAAAACATTTCATTTGGAGAATGCCACCACATTACATTTACAGCGTGAGGCGCATTTTGTGGCATTTTCATGGGAGAACATTACAACGCTTCTACATTCATTTCCAAACCTAATGATTTTGAATTAAATACAATCTTATATACACAGGTTGAACCAAACAACCACATAGAGAAAGAGATGGATGTACAACTAAGAAGAGGCACTTGTCAGGCCACTTGGAGAGTGGTTTTGGATGTGTGTACAGCACACTACAAAAAGGAAGCATTATATGGCAGAGACATTTCAACAAACCATGTAGCGTAGTGTTTATTTAAGCTTTCATATGTCTGGCACCACGTGAGCTGGGAAGCATGTGTCTCAGTGTGTCCCTCCCTGACAGTACTTCCTCCTGCACCCCAGACTAGACAGCAGAGGGAGACTTGTAAAAATGATATGTATCTCAGACTAAACGTGTATATATATGCGTGTTGTATCTTATCGCTGTTTTGTATGCGTTGAAGCCATAAATGCTCAAGAAAGTGAGTGCTCTTAAATGCGATCTATGCAACAAGCTGAATTCCTCTTTGTTTATGTGTGCGTGTGAACTTTTTTTTTAGGTCCTTTTCTTGTCCGGGCATGTTGCTCCGCGGGTCCGACAGGACGGGGAGAATTCCACAGTCCTGCACACTGCCAGGATGCTCCTTTGAGGCTGGCAGAGCTGCATACTTCCCCTCTCATCTTTCATTCCTCCACATTCCCGCTGTCATCATTCTCTTCTCATATCTCGGTTTTTAAAACTGTTTTAGATCCGCTGTTCACAAAGTATTCCCCTCCAGCGGGTTCACACGTTAAACCCTATACACGATTGGCACTGATTCACTGTATGTGAGTTTTTGTCTCTCCTCTTCTTCTTTTTTTGCTACCGTTTCAAAGGTTCACATCTTAGATGTGATCTGTAGAAATATACATACATTCCTCTGTCTTTAAAAGAAATAACCTTGTCTGAAATGTCTCTCATTCACACATCCTTCACATATTTGAAGTCTTAAGGAAAGGGAAGTTGAACGATGAAGTCTTTTCTCTTTGGGTCACGGCCCCAAAACTATCCACCCAATGGGATAAGTCCTGGTTTAGCTCCTCTGGTATGTTCTTACAGGTCCAGACGGAAAGCTCCAAAATAGCTAGAAGAGTCCTCACCATGCACCATTGTTGGAGATGAGACGGACACAAAGACCTCGTCGCCTGCTTGCAGCTCAAACAGGCCGCCTTGGTACACTGAGTGAAGGGCGTATTCTGCGTCCGGAGCCCAACATTTGGTCCCCACTCCCTTCAGCAGCTGAATCGGCCTCAGGTAGGAGGTTTTCTTATAGATGCACTGAACCAGCTGGTGGCTCACGCTGTTTTGATCACCCTCGCTGGGAGAGGGGTAGCGGAAGTACACCTGGGAGTACAGGTAGTAGCGGCCACCCTGGGGTACGCGAAGGCGTCCATTAGCCAGTGTCATGTTGTGAAGATGGGCGCCGAAGCTCTGGTTGGCCCAGGAACGTACAGGGTGGCGGCAGGACTGGTGCAGGTCTGGTTGAGGGGTGAAGTATTGAGCACCAACTGAGAAAAAGAGAGAAGGCGGACTTTAGGGTAGCATGAAACGCCATTCAGAAATCCAGTTTACTTCTGTAAAGTATGTATTTTTGAGGGAAACATTTTGATATTCAATGCAACCAGTGTTGTTATTGTTAACCAAAGCTAAATCTAAAAATAGATTTCAATTAACTGTCATTAACTGAAATAAAGCAGAAATAAAATTGGGAGGAAAGTTAGAAATGTTGCCTTTGCAACTAACTGAAATGACAAGGTTAAGCTGAAATACTGAAATGGAAAAAAAAAGAATAAAATAGCAAGCACATAACAAAATTACTTAAAATGAGGCAAAAATTTCGATCTTATAAAGCTGAACATATAAAAATAAAAGCCAGTTCAAAATATTAATGAATTATAATATGTAGATGCTAAAAGAAAAATGTAGAATGGGACTGTCATTCATCGGCAAGTGATTAGATTGTTAATTGACGAATTGCAAACGTTAATTATGGCCAGTAACGATAAGCTGATAATTTTCATGTTATGGCTGATAACCGATAAATTACTGATATTAAAATGAAATAATATTTTGTGCAAAAGAATTTTAAAAAGCAATAAAATCTAACATAATTTTAAATGGTACAGGTGAATTTAGGTATCACATACATCACAAAAATACAGTATAATTTATATGAATTTAGAGATTTGCTAAAAATTACATTAAACAGTGTTATAAAATTATTAGTGTTTTAAAGATTACTTTTAAGTGAGCATTAAATGATGTCAAAGGTAATCTGAATGTGAAAAGACAAATAATTCATGACAAAAAAAAAAATTGTTCCAAGACAAGGAGCAGGTGCCAGTTAAGGAAAGGCACATAATTCACGAGAAATGAAAGATTGGTGGATTGTCTTAGGAGTACAGGAGAGACCAGAACAGGAAGGTATGGCTGCACAGGAGAGGAAGTCACAGAGTGAAAAATCGAAGAACAGAGAGAGAAAGAGGAGGAAGGGAGGTGTAGATCACATGGAGGAGCGGGCGGCATGTTCCTCAAACACAATGAGCACACATTCCTCAAAGAAGATCAATAACACACTAGACCTGCTCTTAGATTTACTGCTTCAAAAAGTTTTAAAAGGGCTGTTCTTCTGACAAAAGTTGATAAAGCGATACACACATGAAGTACAGATGTGTATAAGCCCAAGTTAATATAGATGTTCTCATGGATTAAACAGTTTCGGCTTTTTGAAGTTAACGGCACGTGCAACTTTCATATTGTGTGTATGTGATCCATCATCAAGCACTGTGCAGACAGGTTTGTGAATAATGTGTGCATGTGTAAAAAACTAAAAACACTCCCTTGTAGTTTAGCTGACAGACTTGTGACTTGTGCTCCAGAAACAAAGCTGGTTTGACTTGGTTTCATTTCCTTCTGGGATGCGTGACTGAATAAATCTCTTTTTTGTTTTCTGGCACGCACGCAGTAAACAGGACTTTGATCCGAGAAACTATAATCGAACTTCAAAGGAGCAGACAAGATTTTGGGTATTTAGTGATATTACTTTACAGTTGCTAATTAACTAATTTTTTTTTTCTTTGCATCTGTCTACCAGGCATTTTTGACACCGGGATCTCATGGATGGATCCATGGATGGATGGGTCATGAACAGTCAATGGAGGGTACAAAAAGCATGTGCATGTACGGTACTAGTAACAGTGCTGCATGAAATACACTATATGACTTTTAAAATCTGTTCAAAATATAATATAATACCACATACATTATAATACTAATACAAATAGTAAAATACTGTAGTACACAGATAATAAAAGAACACTGAACACAAGACAAATCCAGGGCAGGACTTTCATAAATCAGGAAGTGATTGGATTGTAAAAGATGAGTGTTAAACAAAATACGTTTTTTTCAAAGAGCTTAAGACTGATCTTAATGATTAAAAATAAGCTTTAACATTATATGCTCAAGTTAAATTATTTCTACAGACTAATTTTAATTTACATTTATTATGTTATTTTTATATTATTTTATTAATAATAGAGTTTTTCATTTTACTTATTTAATTTTAGAAGAATATTTATTAATTATTAATAATTATTATTATTTATATTTTTGCTAAATTGATCAGTGTTGTTGAATCTAAAATGTAAAAATAAAGAACAGATGGGTATGTCCAAAGTTTTGTCTGGGACTGTACACACACACACACACACACACGCACACACACAGAAGCTCACCTGGTATGCTGCTAAGAGTCAGGTGGGCTGACGGTCGCTGTGTCACTGTGGTCATGAACTTTGACCCTGATGTATTATATGAATGAGGTATGGCTCTTGCTTCTGAGAAAGGGACAGACAGTAGACAGTCAGACAGCACATTCAGACAGATCATAAAATATTTACTGGTGTTGCGCAAGACATTTTAACCCGTTATCAGAACCGCACTGTGTTTTGGTACAGTCTATTTGAGTCATTGTTCCTGGTGTCTCTAGCATTGTGCTGTTTGCTGTCATTGTGACTATGGTGATCACAGGGAAATGACTGATCGTACACTCACCGTGGAAAGCCTGTTTGGAGATGATACTATCTGTAACCTGTGGCAAAAACACGAAAAAGCTCCCATTAGTACAGTGACATATGATGATTCTTCAAATTCTAGATTGTTAACAGGAATGTAGGACTGGATGATTCAGTTTTATGTCTTTGTTCCTTTTCGGTTTTTGTTTTGTTTCTTGTCTCACAGGCAGATGACTAAAGTTAAAACTCACCTCAAGTTACAAAACAGCAATATAAGTTAAGTCCATTTGATTACAGAAACATTTCTTTTATTTTCAGCCTTTGAAGACGGCGGTTTTTAAGGACAGAAATGATGGTTTTGTGTTGAGCTGGAACAGCTAAGAATAGTTTTTAAGGTCACCTTTCTCAAGGGTAGTTTTTCAGAAGTCTGTGACGGCCCTATTTCAATCAGTCAAACCCCAGTATCCAGACCACTAGTCCCACCGGCTGGGTCTTGAACTAAAAACTGATTAGCGGCTGGTTTCCATCGCCTCGGGCCAGCCTCAGCTCTGGGATTAAGTGTGTTCCAAACACCGTCTGATTTACACAAATGATCCTAATTGACTCTGATGATTTGATAAAAATGGGACTGGATCACTGCATTAATACTATTTAGCAAAAAAATACCATGCTAACACAGAATTTCATCAGGAAAGCAGCGCAAAAATATATTCCATATGATCCAAAAAGTTAAAAAAATAACTACTCAGTTACAAGCCAAAGTTGAACCCAACTCCTTCTGGTTTTGACCTCTCCTCACACTTTCCTTCCACTCTCTTTAATGCGTATTGGATAAATGCCTCTTAAATACCATAGTTATGAGAAATATAAAATTTGCCATGTACGTTTTACAATATATTTTAGTCTATAAAATGTATGATGTTTTGCCTTTCAGTGTTTCACAGTACATTCAGTGGCGGCTCCAGACAATTTTGATTGGGGGGGCAATGGGGGGGTCCTGGTCTTTTCAAGGGGGGTCTCATGAAAACCAACAAAAAATACAGTGGACATGGCTAATAACTGCATATTTCTGCTACTAAACAACAAAAACACCTTTGCAATGTAAACAAATGACAGGCTACATTTGTTATTCATATCCTTCATACTGCACTTTCATGTCAGGTATATTATGCATTTTTGTTGACATTGATATTTTTACATTTATTTCCAGATAGATATTATTGAGTTTACAGGCTAAAGTGGTCTTGCTGTTGTAAACACTGTTGCTTTTGTAGAAAAAAAAAAAATATTTGCATCACATTTAAAATATAATTATATTTTAATTCATTTCTGAATTGTTTTTATTTTTATAATGATAATTCAGAGAATGAGAAAATCTGAATAAGCCTTACCAGTGTTGTGATAATTATTTTTACGTGTTAAAAATAAATAAGTACTGTAATATAATAAAAGTTTATTCAAATAACATAAAAAAGACCAGACCCCTCGATGCCTGTGAAACTTTTCTCCCTCAAACAGCACGCCAGTGTTACTTCTACACTACAGGCTACACACAGCAATATAAACAACGTATCTGCATGTTCTCACATCACATCGTTCTTGTAAAATAATAATAAGTAAATAAACACCAAAATCACTTCGCTGAGAATGAAACACCACTTACCAGCTGCCACGATGTTGAAAATATCCTCTAGCAATTAAAAAATGCGCGTGCAGCATGAGGAATCTTCCCGGTTGGATGAGGTCGTAGTCAGGTGAATGGTCATCATGTTGGTCATTTTATTTACGGCTAAATTATTATTAATAAATTGTACTAGTATTATGATTGGAAGGTGGGCAGGCGTTCACAAAAGTTTATGTTATTACAAAAAAAAAATTGAGGAAATTTTGCTTTGACAAAAGGGCACTTAAGGGGCAAAGGAGCAGGTGCTCAAGTGAACCGGTTCTTTCGGACAATTCGATCAAATAAACCAGCTGAAAAAAAAATGGTTCACCGGTTCTTTTGCGCTCGATGTAATGCCGTCATTGGCGATGATATCCCTTCATTCAAGCCTTTGGTTTACCCGCGCTTATAACATTAGCAAAGAATCAGTTCAGAATCAATCACCAAAAGAATCAGTTCGGTTCAGATGCGCTCTGTGTCAGTCTGCTTCGCGCTGAATCACGCATGCGCAGTTATCATCAGCTCATCGGTTCTCGAATCGGACGCGTCCGACAGAAACGGTTCTCGGTTCAGTGTATGAATAAATGTCGAAATAATTATTATTTATTATTGTTCTGTGTAGTTTGAAGAGAAACATTTTTGGATCTTTATCCCGAATATATATATTTTTTAATCAGGAAGAGGCTGGGGGGTCAAATGGGGGGTCAAGGCATTTTTTGGCAGGGTCTTGAGACCCCCCAAGACCCCCCCTGGCGCCGCCGGTGAGTACATTATGTTGTGTATTAATGTCTGCGTTAAAATATAAACAGCATTTTGAAGCAAACACTGTAATTGTAGCTTTCCGGCATGACTGTGTTTTTTCTTCTTCTTAAGGAATAACAGTTTATTCCCTTCTCTCTCTGTCTGTCCCCAGCTCCCCGGTCCCTCTCTGTCTGGCATCATCCAAGAGCGAGTGTGTGATGGAGTCTCTGTTGTTCTTGGCGCTCTCTCTCTCTCTCTCTCTCTCTCTCTCCATTCATCAGACAGCCGAGCGCCTGCAGCCTTTATATCATGACATAATCTCACCCAGGCCACAGCAGAGATGGATTTGACTTTTTCACCATAATTTCTGGTAAATGATCCTGAAATCAGTTCCACATCTCACATATGGATCAGATAAAGGGCCATTTTACAAGCATGTTCTTGTACACGCAGCATGTCATACAAGAAAGACAGAAGGAAAAAGAGGACAAGACGGATAGACCGAAATCTTTTCAGTTGTCTTTATAAATATTTTCATTTTCCTGCTATGCTGCTTTATTTTATTTACTCTGCTATGTAATGTTCTACTTTTCTGGATGGATGGATGGATGGACGGACGGATAGCTAGGATGTTGCTATGATGATGTACTGTAAGATGGTTACTAGGGTGTTTGGGGTGGTTACTAGGACGAAAAGAGAGACCGATAGCTCCTGATGGAATCCAGTTGTGCTTTCTGTTATAACTGATGTTATAAAGGATCCTGACTTTCAAAAAAATGTGACCCCCAAAATTTATTTAAAAATATCTTTCAAAATTTTAAAACTCCTTTCTGGACAAATGTTCTGTAAGGACTGTAAGAATCATTTAAGAATCTAAAACTCCCGTAGGACTTTTGGTTTATCCAGTCAGATCTTATGGGATTCTTAGTTGATCCCAATAGGATCCATTTGGATTGGTTCCCATTTATGACAGAAATTACAATTACACTCTTAAAAATAAAGGTGCTTCAAAAGGTTCTTCAAGCGATGCCATAGAAGAACCATTTAGTCATCTCTTTTTATAATCTGAAGAACCTTCCTTCACCACAAATAACCTTTTGTGAAACAGAAAGGTTCTTCAGATGAACTGCTATGGCATCGTGAAACAACTTTATTTTTAAGAGTGAAGAATCCATCACACAGACTTTGTTTTTTTTATCTACGGACTGAGTGAGGTCTAGTTGAAGTGACTGCGCAATCTGTTTTCTGGAAAACAAAACATAGTTCAGAAAGTGGAGGCCAGAGAACAGACCCATTCAAAGACCTCAACAATAACAATAAACACACCCAACATTAAACCTTTGGCCCCCTGCACTCATGCGCCAGAAAAGACGAACGACCAAAGAAGATTTCTCCTTCATTCAAAGAGCAGGAAGCTGGTGAATGCATGCACACAGTCATTAGCGTCCTCTCCAGCAAAGCTTAGTCAGGCGGCAATCCAGTACTTTAAAACAGCTGTAATTGCCAGAGTTTGCTCCGCGGCTGAGATTCTGAAGCACAGCATGTTCTCTTCCTCCAGGAGGATTATTAATATATAACTGTTGCTTTCCTTGGGGCATATAGCACGGCAAACAATAAATCTCAGAGCGCTAGACTTTGCTCAGTGTTACTCAGGTAAATGGCTAATAACCCACAGCATACACACACTATATTTTACTGTACGCACACACTGCTGGATAAAATCAGTGCATGCCTGTTATGGGCCTTTGAATGAATGGGGTGTGTGTGTATGCTTACAAGTTGTTTCCTGCCATTCTTGGCTGCTGTCTGAGGTCGACCCCATTCCTCTATACCCCAGCCCCCTTCACCAGAGCCCTCCACGTTCCACTACAGAGCACAACAGTCTGATCTTAAGCATTATGAGAATTCATCTCTCTTTGTATCTCTTTCTCTCCCCCTCTGTAAAAGTCTTCATCTATTAACCTGGGACAGCTACTTCAGCTGTGCGTAAGTTACAACTTAGTTTAGCTTAGCTGTAGCGGAAATGAATGCTACATTACAACCAAAAAAATTTGATCATTGGACTGTTACACTTAAATCAAATGTTAGCCTTTGTATGAACTAAATATTTATGAAACCTTTTGACCAGGAGGATGTAATTCAGTTGGTCTGCCAGTAATATGACCGACTGATTGGATTACATCAGTGAGAGCATACTTTTTGTGACATATATATATTGTTCTATAGTTGGGGGTCAGTACAAGTTTTTTTTAAATGTTCTTTGAAAGAAGACATCTCATATGCTTAAGATTTATTTGATCAAAAATACAGTAAAAAATGAAATACTGTGAAATATTATTACAATATATAATACATATATTGTTTTAATATATTTTAAAAAGTAATATATTCCTGTGATGCAAAGCTGAATTTTTTAGCAGGCATTACAATTGTCACACAGTACTCCATAAATCATTCTAATATGCTGATTTGGTACACAAAAGTAAAACATTTCTTATTATTATCAAGGCTGAAAATGGTTGTGCATGCTTAATATTTTTGTGGAAACGGTGATAGTTTTATTTCAGAATTTTTGATTACACAGAATATTCAAAATTTTTAAATACCGTTTTTGCTTTTTATTTAATTTAGTGCACCCTTGTTGAATGAAATTATTAATAAAAAAGACATTTATCTTGAATATATAAATAAGACATTTATCTTGGTATACCGTTCCTAAATAAATAAATATATAGGTATATAATAATTATTTATAGCATACATTTTTCACGATTTATGTATCACATTTCTATGAAAATTGTGTTAAAAACAATTGAAGACAACTTTTTGGATGAATACAGTCAGATGTCAGTTTATGAGACTACACACTACTAATGGTGCATCCCATTTATAAACAAATTACAATGTGAACTTTATGTCCATATTTAGCTTCAGGCTGGATACGAAGATCTGAGATGACCAAACACCTGTAAAGAGAAGATGCCAACCCTTCTGAGGACCTCAGATGACGACAACCCTGAACCAACATACAAAACTACAAAATTTTGCTACACATTAAAAACAGCAGACATGATTAGTTATGTTTGTGCCGGTGTCTTCCTCCTCTTTCTCTAGTCAGGGCTCTCTGCTACAGTGACACTTAATGGGATTTTAAAGATGTGGAGAATGGACTTGAAGACTTCCGAGGCTTTAAACCCAACTTAATCTCTCTTTCTTTCTCTCTCTCTCTCTCTTTTTTTAGTTTTTTAGACGGAAGGTCACTGTGGAGCACTCGCTGAAATTCGACTCTTAAGTAATACCAGCTTTCAGAGCTCAGCACATTTTTGGCAGGAGGCGAGCCATCGTGTAACTCCACGCAGCGCAACATGAGAACACCAACTGGACAGCCCTTTATTACTTTATTAACGTTTTTCTCTTTTTCTTTCTTTTTCCCCTTTTTCACCGTTGCAAATCTCATGTTTGCTTGTTATCAAATCTAATCCACATCCCCAAGCTAGTAGTTTCCCATAGATTTCTGAAACAAACAATACATTCATCCAGAGAAACCGCATGTTGTAAAACCGACCACACCATCGAAAACATGATTACAATCCTTGAGCTATGATCATGCTGAAGATAAAGGTTAGAGGGCACACAGTGATGGCCTTTGTGTTTGTTCTAAGGTTGGCGGAATTCCCCGAGTATGATCACTGCTTTCATCGTAAATCTGTTTCAGACGCAGACGGTGATGCAACGCTGCGGATATGAGCCTGAAGCCGAGATGCTTCCTTATCTAATGAGTTATTAGGAGAATCCGAGACAAGCGGAGAATGGGGACAAAACGTCCCATTTAGCTTTGCAGGAAACTGAGGAGGGATTTAGGGATATTGAGAGGACTCAAGTGGCTGCTGCGGAGTGTATAGGTTAAGCATATAATATTCTTTGGAATGCTGATATTATTTCTAGACTGGATCGTATCCATTCTGGCCAAGATGTTGTAGTGTTTTTGACCAGGTTAGGGGGCATACAGTGTTACACCAAAGCTCAGGGAGCAACGATGGCCAGCGGTTTGCATATACTGCACTTCTGTATGCTGTTTGTGTGCTGAGTCCGGCTAAAGTCGAGAATCTGGAGGACATCTGAATTTGCTTTCTGCTTTTTTTTGAGCCCTCCATAATAACTACCAGGTGTTCTGGCATTCTCTGGATTCTGAAGCCTTCACTTCAGAAACATGCATTTCCTTCATCTCTCTTCACTCGCTCATTCACGGCCTTTGCCGCGAACACTCCTTTCGTTCCTCCTTGTCCTCTTATTCTTTCTCTGTGTGCTTTACCTCTGTGCTGACATGAAGCTGGAAAAGAGCCTGAAGCCTCAGCATGTGCTTGTTTGGCCCGTTTCTTTCTCTGCGTGAAAATATCTTCCTCCTTTATCTCAATCTGAATCTCACCCTCTTATTCGTATTGACGCGTGAACATGCAAGCAAATACATGCACGTATACGTTATGTTTTCTCTCTTTACATGTGTTGAAATTCATGTACTGGTCTAACCCTCATGTTCTCTTTTTATTTGGCAAAACTCCATTATTTGTTTACTTTTTCCACTGACCGATCCTCTAACATGAACAGGGAATTCTTTAATGCACCATAATTGCATCTCTAAGAAGTGGCGCATGTGTTTTTAATTATGAGGCAAATGCCTCTGTCTCTGAGTGCCAATAAATTGTTTGCAGCCTCATTCAATTAGAAGTGAAAGATTTGACGGTACGCACGGGCTGTTGCACATAGTGGCAGGAGGGAGGACGGGGTAGACATGCTCCGTAAATCTGATAACATATATTCCCAGAGCTGAGGGACTTGGGTAAACAAAGAAGTGGCACGGAAAATTACTAAAGAAAAATGGCAGAAGTTTGTGACACTTCCACCATAATGAAAAGCAAAGTCAAAATGAACCCTATTTACTTTCTAATGTTTCCTGGTTTATTGTTAATGATTCATTGGTGCAGGTTGTTCCAAACAAAGAATGTCTTTCTCCTCTGAAACAACCTTTTCTTTTCAGCTGATGTCACTTAGGACATCTAAGCTATTGGATAAAGTTAACCAATAGCTATTTATTCAGTCTGACACTGGATGATAAAATCAAACAGGGACACACAGGACGCACAATATATTGGTACCATAACAGTAATCTTCTGATGTTAAAGTGCCCCTATTATACAGTTTTGAATATTGCCTTTCATGCTTAACGTATAATACTAGTGTTAAAATGTTTGAAAAACATTTTTATAAAGAAATTCATATTTTTATTTACCAAGGATGCATGGTGAAAAATACTTTTACATGGATATAGTTTATATTTTAAATTAATGCTGTTGTTTTCTATTCATCAATGATCCCTGAAAAAAATAAAAAATAAATAATAATAATAATAATATATAAATATAAATATTTCAGTTTCCACTAGCGTCCACATATTTCAGTATCCACTAAAATATAAAGCAGCAAAAACGTGTTTTAAATTTTAATGATAATAATAATAATGAATGTTTCCTGAGCAACAATTCAGCATCAAATAAATGCAGCATTGCTGAACATAAGAGCTCTATCAAAAACATAAAAAAATTGTACCGATCTCAAACATTTCAACGGTATTGTGTTTAATGTAAATATGTGTTTGACTTTACTACTGGATGCTCTGTAAGTCTAATCACACCTTTAGAACAAGACTTGCTCAAAACCAAGCCCCAGGCTTTCAAACATGTCAGTTTTATTAATGTAACCACCACTGGAAGGCTGTGAGGGGAAAAAGCTAAATGCTGAAGGGATAACCAGCCACGCAAGGGGAAAACCAAGCCATTTCCTTCAAATCTGAGCTCTGACTGCTAGGCTGGTTCATGATCGGGACAAGGGGCTGACTCACCCTCTACAACGGTGCATATACAAGCATAAATGCCTGACAAACTCTCCCATGACTCAACCACCCATTTGTTCTTCCCTAAGGAGATTGTAATCACTTGCCGGGACACATTTATGGTAATAGCATGTTGCTTCATGCTGTGAGGAGCTTCACTTAATACTGTTGTCTACAATTGTGCCCAATGCAATGTAAAGGCAGATTATGTTTTTAATAGCTGTTATTAAGACACAACCTGCCTCAACAGAAATCCCAACAAATGAAGGCAGAATGTTGTGCAACAAGTATAATCAAACAGAGACGTGAACTCACCTTGGAAATATAGGCTTTGATACCCTCAGCCAGCTTGATGCAAGGTTCTCCAAACAATTGGGCCAGGTCTTCGGGAATGTCCCGGTCTTTATCCAGGGCGTTGAGCAAGCCCAAGCACCGCAGCTCTTCTGTAACCCCCTGATTTTTAACCTGCCAATAGGAAACAAGTTTTAAAACAAGCCCAATTCAGATGCAATTGGAATCAGTACATTAAAATTAGGTTTGAATAAAATGTCACCCCAAGGAACAATGAAAACAACACTTTGGTTGTAAATTGGGAAAAAATCAACAGGGAACTGAAGGCATGCTCAATGAGGAAACAGTCTGCTCAAGGCCGGAGCATAGGCTGAAGTTCAAAATGAGGGCATGTATCCCTCTTGACCCTTTCCAGGAAAGTAGATGAGAACATCTGCAATGGGGCTTTCTATGGAAAGCCAATGGGTACAAGTTCAGCTCAAGACCTTGAGCCAGCTGGAGAGGTATGTCCTACATAATGAGGTGCTTTCAAATGACCTCGCTCTGAAACCCTTGCTCTTATTTTCTGTGATGCTCACTCTCTTTCTGTCTCTGTTCAGAAACTCGGAGTCTCTCCTAGAAATATGTCGCCAGTTAAGGATCTCTGCGTGCAATTTTGATGCCTTGAGTCACGGTCCACCAAATCTCTTAACGACTCTCCAGTTGCCAACAGAGCGTGGCAGCAGAAGGTACGTTTTGTTAATTTTCACCACGTTATGGTTATCAAAGCAATTCGGGCAGGTAATGAGGGTCCCACATATTGAGCAGGGCTGCCAACACAGGAACCGCTCAAGACTGATCTTAAACCCGTTTTGCAATTTCTTGTGTGACCACACAAACGAGGCTGGTCCTAGTCCTGGAAGGACTTACAGTATTGGGGCTAGGCTCCTTCATTTGTGTTGATCGACAACCCATTTGCGGTTTTGTCTCATGGGTAATCTTGGGCTGCCCACTGCTCCGGGTGTGTGTTCACTGTGTGTGTGTGTGTGTGTGTGTGTGTGTGTGTGTGTGTGTTCACTGCTGTGTGTGCATGCTTGGATGGGTTAAATGCAGAGCACAAATTCCGAGTATCGGACACCATACTTAGCCACACATCACTTCACTTCATATAGGGTAACAAGGTTATATTTACCACCTGAGCTATATCTGATCATCTTTTTCACCTCTGACAGGCCATGGTTTCATGCGTCATATTTTGTGCTTGCATGTACATGTTCAAAACCTTTTTAGCTGTAAACAACTACTTGCATTGTAAGTGCCTACTTCCTCGTATTTCTCTTTTAGAAATGGGTCAGTCACATGTGCCCGGGATGGAATCTAAAGTACTGTGCGGAGAAGTGTGAGCCAGAAATGTATCATTTGTCATCATGAGTTACACCCAATAAATTAAAAACTCTGGGTCAATGCTGCTACATCCTTAATACATGTTAACTCTGACAGTATTGCTATACGTAATCGTTCATAGATGGGCTGACTCACAAAAATCATGTAGCTCAAAATCCGCTAAATGAAGTAAAATCAACATAGATGGTGGTATTGAGTCATTGGTTGGGAGACTAGTGGTTCTGATCTCAGAGAGGGCAGCAGGAAATGGGGAACAATGCTTCAGTGTTAGCCCTCATTTCTGTAGCTGGGGAAAAGAAGCCACCACTGAACTTTCTGCTTCATTCCACATCCATTGCTTTTTTGGGGAAAGGATTAAATAAGAGAAACCAGGCGTGTAACTTAAATCCATGCTATGTCTCTGCATCTCACTATAACGTCTCACCCTTCCTCTCGCTTCTCTCTTTTTATGGTTACTCCTGATCCATGTGTATGTTTTTTCTAGTTCCCCCCTGCGGTCTCAAAGAAAGGAAAGCAGCCTGAAAGTTGGTCATGATCTAAATGACTGAAGCCCTGCATCTTCGGACGATCTCCCAGAGGGCTACAGGTTTGTCTAAGCAGGTCTTCAAAGGAAATTCCAGACAAATATTCAATTTGTGCATTTGGCAAAGAACCAACTCTGAGGAGATTATTCTCTTTCTTTTTCGTTCTCCAGAAGACCACACTGAAGTCAAAACCTCTCTCTCTCTCTGGCCTAGGGTCGACTAGTCTCTTTAAGCAATAAATCATGTTAAAAAGCAAACCTCCTTTTTGAGCAAAGTTTGTTTTTTATTTAGACTCGTACAAAGAAGAGTATTCAAACAAGTTCAGTAGGTGCTTTACACACAATGACGAGTTTCTCTAAAATTAGCGCATGACTACAAGTGATCCTTGATATAGGCGTGTTGACAAACAATGAGTTAAAGTTTCTGATACAGTGCATAGTCAGCATGCCATTGGTCCTCTAGTATGCACCTGTACATACACGCATTCGACTTTACAATGACCGGTGCCATTGTGTGTGGCAAAAGCCCCGGTTACCAAGGGTAACAATCCTTTTTTTTTCTTATAATCGCCTTTGTCTTGGCTTCTGTCATTGGCTCATAAATCTCTGGTAAATCGCCACTGAAGACAGGCCTTATTAAGCGTCCATTGTGATGCGTTTTTAAAGCCACCGGGTGTTCTACGAAGTCTCAGGCCATCGCCGGCACGTTCTGCTCTGTCTGTCTGAATGTTACACTTCTAGAATACTAACTATGTGCCTGTCAGTAGACCCCGGCTTCTTTTCCCCATCCAAATGGGGCCCCAACAGTCGTCGCGCTCTACTAGAATATCTAAGTACTTCTGAGAAGCAGGATTTGTTTAGTTTTTTTTCTCCACACGTAATTAATACAGAAATTAAACATGACATGGACAGATTGGCATTAACTCAAGTTACTTGACTGAATTGCACGTTTTAGCCTCCTTTTGGGGCTAATCTCATCAGAAAAGTACTTTTTATGTTAAATTTGATTATTGTCAAATAAAGGCTGATAAAATGCCCCCATGTGTCGGTGGAACATTCAGTCTGCAGAGTTTTCATTACTGCGCTAATGGCGCTAAATGAGGGAGTAGCAACGTTTGGTTGGTGTTAACCAGGGATTTGTTTGTCCTTGCAGACTCTGATAATGGGGTAAAATGGAGGTGTTTACACATCTTTTAGGACAACACTGTGAGCATCCCATCTGGTCAGTGCAACAACAGTGAGCACAGGATATTTATGTTACTGCTGGAGAATGCTCATTTGGCAACAGCTGTGTGTGAACTAGAAAGCCGGGTATATATGTGTCTTTATTGTCAACATCTCACACAATTCTATTCGTCTTTTCTTGCTTTTTCAGCTTGTCAATGTGTTGAATTGATGACTGTCCCTTCGGGGAAAAAAAGATATTTAATCCTTTAGCAAACACCACAGTGAAGTTTAATCCTTAAAAATATTTTCCTAAGGATTTCTATTCATGTACAACTGAAACTCCATCATAACCAGGGCCTGTGAAATAGGCCAGGAGATATGTCAAACCCTTCTCAGATTTATTAGAGAAGTAAGCGTCTTACGCGTTACGCAAAATTTATTGTGAGAAGTGAATCATTGCTTGGCCTAGTTTGATTTATTTAGGAACTGCAAAAATAAAAAGCTACCCTGTGCTCCCTACTCAATTTAATTGCAGGACGACAAATTCTAAACATTTCTTAAATATCTCAGTCACTTTATATTGGTAAAATGTATCTAGAGCTTTGTCCTCATTTTTGTATTTAAGGTTGAACCAGTCCGTGTAACACTGGAAACTATCCATGCCTTCTTTGGGCCTGGCAAAAATAACGTAACTTGAATCCGCAAAGAATTATCAGAGAAAAGCAGCCACAGTTAGCTATAATTATATGTTCTACATAAAAACCATGATATTAAAATGAGAACTAGAGGGAAAGACAGAAGGAAATTGAATAAGAATAAGGACAGAACAAGAAGGAGAGGGAAAAAACAGAGGGGTGAGAGAGTGAGATGTTGTGGATCTTGGCAATGGAAAATGTCACAGGAGGTTTAGCAAGGGGAGCCCGAGAGGAGACACACATTTGGTTGCAGGGTATTGCTTTACAGTGAATATCTGTTATTGTTGATGAAAGGGCTCTCCAGAACTACATGTATCAACGTGTGAGGGAAAAGAAGATTGGGGCTGGTATAAACTAAACTGTTGTCCCAAAAGCAGGCACCAGTCAGTCAGCTCAGTCCGACACCTAATCTAAATGGATTTTGTCAATCACAGTTACTTATAAATAGGTCAGCTGCAACTCTGTTTAAATCCAATGGTGACAACTTGCGTGGGAGCTTCTGCCATTACCCTCCCTGTTGTGTTTACAGTCTCACAGTGTGACCGTGAATTAACCTAGCTTTCTTTTTCCTTTCAGAGGTAGAGCATTTATTTTAAACAATCAGTCTTATCTCACCAAGTGGTATCGTTTTACAGGTTTTGCTGTTCAAAGATCACTTTTATATTGAGAGTATTCCAGCTCTGTTAGAAACTTCATATATATATATATATATATATATATATATATATATATATATATATATATATATATATATATATATATATAGTCTTCATATTTTATGTAATAACCTCAATTGTAATAACCTCAATATGGGTTCAGAGTTTTTTTTTTTTTTTATATTCAACTGAATTTACAGAATCCTACCTCAACCTTCGGTTTCTCCACTTGATTAGCTTTCAGAAATATGGCTCAGAGTATGATTAAACGCATTATTTCATCACAAAAGGCAGAGAATTATAGATATGCACTACATGTTGAGCATATTTGACTTTTTAAAAAATGATACGTATCCATTAATCTCAACATTGTGATTCTGATTTATAGAAAATTGATGTTGTATTCTATGCTGCTGTGTGTAATTCAAGCACCTGTTGTTATCCATGTATCGTGCTGAATCCAGACAAGGCAGTAAAGCATGCATATGAACTTTTGAAGACAATGTAGCAAAACAACATGACTTCCTTGTCTTTTGATTGAGTAATCGTGTTTTAGTTTGTGTGTGTGTGTGTGTGTGTGTGTGTAGTTTTGCCAAATTAATGCATGCTGTTAATAATCTGATAGTCACACTTGTATTTCTTTTTTAGAAGATTTCCCACAAGTACACATTAAAAGTGATTTGATTCTTCAAACAGTTTGATGGAATCATTGTGTTGATATTTTGTGAAAGCCTTTAACGTGTAAATCCCCAATAAACAACAAATGGTCCGATTAAATGAAAAGAAACAAAACCCCTTTTCCCATCCCAATCTCCCTACATTGCTTGCCTAATATCCTAACAGCGTTCCCTCTGTATCTTGGAATATAAACTGATGCATGACTGCTGCTGGATCTGCAACTTCGTAGATGTTTTCATCTGCTGCAAACCGTGTTTCAAAACTGCCTTGACAGCATTTTGCGGCATCATGGGCACTGGAAATAAGAGTAAACATGCTGTCTATGAAGTGCACTGTGTTTTGAACGCGCCGTCTCCCCGAACGCGCCTGTGATGGCCAAAAATAGTGGCACGAAACTCACTGAAGTCATGGCCTGTGCGACAAGAAAAGAATCAATGCAACTTAAATGACTGTGCCTTACCTGCGATAAAGACATGTTTAAGTAGACAAAGAGTCCGGTGGTCGAAGCGATCTGCAGCACGACCACCACGATCACCACCATCGCGATCCATAACTTTGACGGCGCGTCTCGACCGTGGCTGTTCGCCGGAACCATCATGTATCTGGTGGACTCGCTGCTGACCGACCTGAAGTAATCCTGGTTGTTCTGAGTAGCCATGGCATTCCTAAGACTGAGTGGATACGCGGTTAGAGACAAACAAATAGAAATCAGCAACGGGACGTTGAATAAACTCCTTGTTGACGCAGAGCGGCCGTGGGAGGGTCGAGTCTGTCCCACACTCGCATGCGCTCACAAATAATGCTGTAGACTTGGGTTATTCGTGCGTGTGTGTGTGGTGTGTGTGTGGTGGGTTGAGTCTTAAGAGTTTCGAAAGGTAGGCTACACTTTACAACTCATGACTTCCTTAACCCTTTTCCTCATACAAGATGACCAACTGAGAACAACTGCAATAGGAATAAATGTAATAATAGATTTATACTGAACATTTAAACCGTTATTGTGTCAAAATAATAATATTGGTCATATTCTCCCAACCTATACAGAAAAGCCCAGAATGCTCTTTTTCCATGCTACAGAAACCCGTTAAACTGAGCTCGTACTTTTTTACTCCAATACGATAACAATATTTAAATGGCCCCAAGTTTTCCCAGTTGTTTATTATTTACTGTATGAGAATAAAGAAAAGGATTAAATATTTATTTACAATTTCTTCATGATAAAATATTTACAAGCTTTGTAACTATAAAAAAGTGCATATTCATTATAAAAATGCACATGGAGTTATAAGAATGTATTAATTTAATTAACATTTCCAGGTCTATAAATCACACTTTTAAAATTAGGCGGCTACTGTAGGAACCATCACAACCGTGTTGCCAAATCTTAAGAAATACGTTAAGATAAATAATTATAAGAAGTTCTTTAAAATTTTCTTATATTTCATAAATTATTTTATGTCATATTTTCTTAAAACAACTCTTTTTGTGTGTGTGTGTGTGTGAGAAGAAAATGAGTCAGATGGTCCAGCAGATTATCGTAATAACCACTGTAAACGCGCACACAATTTCCATCATGTTTTTTTTAAATGACCTGCATTATTTTTAACGAGTCAAAATGTAGCGGTCTGATCCACTTATTTTGCGCTCTCGCTGTTACTGTGTGTGTGTGTGTGTGTGTGTGTGTGTGTATGTGTGTGTGTGAGTGAGTTTCTGACAGCTGCTATAGTGCACGTGTCTCTCACACATTCTTAGGTTCTTCATTAGCATCTATAGTTCCTCGAAGAAAATGTTCTTCATATTATTAATGAACTACTTAATTATTTATGATGCTTTAAAGAAAAAAAAATACTTTTGAGAGGGGTAAATTAGAATAATAAATCTTTATTTGTAGGTTTTGTTATTAGTTATTACTTATTTCCCATTACTTGTTTTTGTTGCTTATTTAATGGTTGTTTTGTCTTATTTTAAATCATATTTGGACTCCCTTGGAAGTTTTGCTGTTGGAGCCAGCCTCCTGGTTAAGAACTCTTGGTTTAAATAAACCTAAACTGGTTTGCTGGTCTTCAAGTTTAAGATGGTCTAGACAGACCAGCTGAGAAGTGTCCAAAACCCCTCTATAGCCATAAACCATCTTAGGGTTAGGATGTTATTGTGAAGGAGGTTGAGTAAAACCATTATATTTATATAGAACTTATTTATATAGTCCTTAAAATGAATATTAGACATATCCGGATTTGAAACATGCAGATGCATGTAGATTATTAGATATTAACAAACTGAATTGCTGGTGGGCTATTTGTGTGACTGAGCAGAACAAGATAACAAATGCAGACCTGGTTTGATGACCTTTACTTACTAAACAGAGCCTTGTTTTTGTAAAGGTAAAATATCTTAAGTGGGAAAAAAAGGAAAAAGAAAAAGAAAGATGACTGTTCTGTTCTATGTACATCTGACTAAAAGAACTGAAGATGAAAGACTTTGAGTATATCTAATAAATTGCATTTATCACTTGCACTCTTCAGCTGTCTTGAGCAATCAATTTGTCTTGAGATAAACGGTCCACGATAAAACTGAAGGGACATGAAACTTCACTCCTCTCAACAGACTGTAAATATATCTGCAGTCTTTGTCTGTTTTAGCCATAAACAGCAGGAGACGAGCATCGTCTGTGAGCCGGAGCGTATGTTTGTCTATTTTAGCATCTAGTGGAGACGGCAGATGTCTGATGTCAGATGTTCAGTTGGTCGAGGCCTATGGTCAGCTGGAGAAACCAACCAGACTGATGCTCTCACCTTGTCCGCAGATCATCTCTGGTCTCTGCTGTGGAAGTGCAGTGAAAGGGGTGAGCAGTTAAATATATATATGAGACAACTCCTCATGGATGGATATCTCATGCCTGCTACTGAGGGTATTTAGTGCTGGTTGCATAATGCTTAGAGTAGTCTTAAAATTAAGTCATCTCATTTTTTGTCTTTAAGACTGGTCATAACTTTGTATAGTAAAAAGGTAGTCTGGTCTTATTTGAATTGGTCATCTCTACAGCCCCTGAGCTGTAGAGATGAGATACAAATCACAGTACATCAAGGCAACTGCAGTTTTCTGAAATGTTATATTTAAGTATGCAAACAAGACCCAGGCCCGTCGCAACAAGGCAGGCAAACCAAGCAATTGCTTGGGGCCCCGAGCTGGCCTGGGGCCCCAAGACAACGACTGGTTAAGAATAAAATGCAACGACACTGTGTGAGCGCCCCTTTGATCTTCAATACAGTAACGTGTAATGACACTGTTATCGGGATACCCCTCAAGGGGCCCCTCTCAGTAGGCTGACAGCAGCCAGCCAACCACGTGATCTCACGTGATGGACTAATATTTGTAAATATTAAGCCGGAACAGTCTATTTATATATGAATCCTGCATGTTCTGTGTGTCTCTGTTAATGAATGGAGCAGAAGCGCGACTTCCTTTATTAACACACACTGAAGCGCACGTGATGCTCGCGGTAATTTCAGCATCTGCTGTCTCACTAAATAAGGACGTGAACACATGAACAACATCTCCAGAACTGCTCTCACAGTCACTTCATGAGCATTTCTTTTACTGTCTATGGCATTTGACCGTTTGATTTGAGTAAAACTAGCGTCACATCACATACACAGAACTGTAAATGTACGTCAACCCGTCAAAATAAAAGTCCCGTTTTAGACAAGTATTTGCCAGAGATGTATTACTATTGTTCAGCAGAATGTACATAGCCTACTACTAAAAAAAAATCTAAAGTTTTTTTTTTTTTTAAGGTTTAATCACACAAAATTTCTTCCATGTTTTATTTTTAATAGTAAATCCCCATTGTTTACCAAAAAGCTAAGTTTGCTTAATTTTCAATAATTAAAATATAAATTAAATTAATGTTTTGTATTTAATGTTAAATGTGCATCTTAGAAAATGCTTTATTTAAAACCCCAAATTAATGGCACTTAAATGCACTTAATTCATCTGTCAACTTTATTGTCATTGTTCACAGTACAAGTACAGACAGAGAAACAATGGATAATAATTAAATGTTTATTTTTGATGTATGCATTGCGTTCTATGCATTTAAAAAAAATTCTAAAAAAGGAAACTTAGTTAATTTTAAGAGACCCAGGAGTCTTATTTTCTCTTGCATAATTAATATTAATAAGCAAAAACACATTTTATCCGATTACTCGATTAATCAATGGAATTTTTGGTAGAATACTCGATTACTAATAAATTTGATAGCTACATCCCTAGATGAAAGTGGCATAGCAAATAGCATGCTATACTATTCCACCGTGACCTTAATTAAACCAAGCAAATTATATACGAACAAACCCCTCTTTAAATTACTTCATAAAACGTCATTATATATAATATAAAAGTTATTTGGATTTTTCCTCTTCACTAGTCTGAAAGAAGACATGTTATGGAAGCAAAATCACCCCAAAATCTTAAAACAGAAAGTCAATGGGATTTTAAAAAAAGAAAAAGAAAAGAAAAAACAGGTCAATAAATATGGACAAAAACACCTTTGAGCCAATTTTCAGAAAATTTTCTTCTTCTTTTTTCATTTACAGATGTTTTTTTTTTCAGTTTATTTAATTCATTTATTAGTTAACTATCCCTTTAATTTTTATTATTATTATTATTTTTTTGAGTTAACTATCCCTTTAATATAGTGTGAGACATCGGATCATATTACGAACTGCAGATCACAGAGAAAAAGTCATGTTTTGCACACAATGGGCCTGCAAAGAGAACAATGTGAAAATTCTTTAAAAACCTGAAACACGTCCCTATTCTCTAGAGCAAACATGTTCAATGTATTGTACTCATTTGAATTTATTTAGTGTTTTATGCAATTCTCCATCAGCTCCTTTGATCTTATAAATACAAGGCTTGTTCGCCATCCCTGTTGACTTAAGTCGCGCCACTTCAGTGCTGCACTAGGCTTGAATGATAGGAATAGAGAATATATGAGTACATGAAGTCTATGAGGCCTGTTTAGTGTATGGAATTCCTTTACATGTGTCTGGCTCTCATTGTAGAAAATAAATCGATGTATCATAGCTTGGGGAAAAGGGTGGGAGGAGGGGGTGTTAGGAGATTTTCCAGAACCCCCATGATCCATTTGACCATATATGTGTTCGCTCTGTTGCAATCATTTCTTCCCTTCACTCTCTTCCCCACTCCCTTTTTCTGCTATCTTTTTTTTCCTTATGCACGTTTTTTTCTTTTTTCACCGTCTCTCATTTTTGGCAGTGATGGTTCCTCAGACATCAGGACAAACACTTCTCCAGATGCATATATGGGGGCTGGACTGAAAGCCACTGTGTCTTCACTGACACTGCAGCTGTGAAGTCAGTCCCCCTTGTGTATGAGAATATGCATGTGAGTGTGCGGGAGAGAGCATGTCTGGGAGACTGATAGAGCGAGACAGAGGGTCACAGAATGAGTATGTGTGATTTTGTGTGTGTATATCCCTGATTTTCAAGCTGTGGTCGCCGCCAAGAGCGGGAGTAAATGGGATGCAGGTTTTGGTTAAAGCACATTCCTGCCATGTTAGGGATCACTGCTTGGGGAGTATTAATGGGATGCCGAAAATGGGATGCAGCTCCATCATAAAACAGCTTTAAAACATCATTCACTGTTGATCATTTTCAGTCACACTTTATTATAGGCTCTGACATATTTTTGAAAAATAACAACACGGAACATACAGAATACAGGATCTTTGGTCAAGAATGTGTCAGTGTGTTTTGGATGGTATAGTAACTTCCAAAGCTGATATGTAGTCAGATTTACGCTTACCTTATAACGGCTGTGGTCTGAGCACTTGGACTGGGAGAGCAGAGCTCATATAAACAGACAGCGTGCATGCAGCTGCTTCGTCTTTAAAGGCTCATTTTCAATGGCTCAGAGTGAAATTGATTATGACTTCTTCTACTTTGTAATGACATTGTGTCCTTTTATTAATGTTTGAGATGTGAACGATTGTGTGGATGAAGATTAATGTAAGGCATTTTCTGCCTTTGTTTCAGGGGATGCTGCATGGATCATTGACCAGTTCTGCAAGGGTAAGGCCTCAAGATCAGTTTAAACACACATTGTCAATCAGGTGCTGCAGATGCTCCAGGAGAGAATCGGAGCTCTTATAGTGCCCTCCGCTGGTCTCTTGCTGCATGTCACAAAACTCCTCGAGAGACACCATCAAAGCACCCACCGTCCAACCATTCAGACGGGCACTCCGAGAGAGTCTGCAAAGCTACAGGGAAATAATAAAAAGTAATACAATTATTCTATGATAGAAATGATAGAAATCACTGTGAGGACTTCTAATGAAGCCGATTGGCTCTTTCAAAGCAATTCAGCTAGTATGGGTAGGTAGTATGATGAATGCCATGTAATTCAATAGTTTGAGTTTATTACAAAAGTATAAGGTATAAACTCAAACCTATTGTGTTAGATGGCGACCAGGACTGTTGTAAAATGAGATGTAGAACTGTCAGTTTAACCACTTAGAAATGATTAAAAATGATTTACAGGACAAAAATCTTTTTTGATTTGTGAATATGTTTCCATGTTTACTTCTACTGGAATCTCAATACAAACATTTTTAATTATGATGCAGTCGTTACGGACATGTTTCTATTTTATTTATTAAATCATTTTGTTTTGTGATAAAATGTTTCCTTTTTATTGTTATTATAATTATAATTCTCAAAAGTTGTATAAACTCAAAGCTGATGTCTCAGACAACAACTGGAATAATTGTAAAACTGGGTGAGTTGAAACACTGTTAGTTTAACCACATATATACAAATGTCAGGATGAAAAATCAGTTCTGGAATTTGGTTTGCCCATTTACTTTTACTGAAACCACACTCCAAACAAATCTTAATTCTTAGCCAATATTTTATGTTTTTTTGTTATTGTTTTAGGATGAAATGTTTCCTTCCTTTTTTCCTCTTTTAAATTAAAATGCTTAAAACTATTGATTGGACTTTGCTATAAAAATATTGATGGATTTCCAGTATAAATGCTTGCACAAATGTAACCTGATGTCAATGTCCTAGGCAACCTATGAGATACCTTACAGCTCACCTAAAAAAAACAGCGTCAGTTTCAATAATCATTCAAATTCTATGAGAATGGAGAATTCCACACCATAGCTAAAGGCCTGTTCTTACCAAGAATGTTTACTATATTAACATACATACCAATAGACGCTAACATCCTTATGTTTATTATAAGCATGCGCTGCAGCAATGTCATCTGCTGCTTTAAATGCTTGAGCTTGTTAAAACCGGGTGGATTCTGATTGGCTGTCAATTGTTTTCATCACTCTTGAGCTGCAAAAATTCTGAGAGTCATTCTGATATTGTTCTTCTGTGTCATTATCATTATAGCTGTAGTGTGGACTTCATTATTCTCATAGCATTTGAATGATTATTAAAACTTCATACTAATTGTTTTAATTATTGTCCTTGCTGTGAACATCCTTCAGACATTAAAGCAAACCGTGTTACAACCAGCCACATTTTCCTCTATTATAGAGGCAATATAAAATTCAGTCTGTGAAAACTGTAATATTCTTTATGTACCTTTTGCTGAAAGCTTTTGTCTGGTAGATCAAACTGAAGTGCTTTGGTCCCTTTCTGAGAGGCTGCGGCCCAGAGTAGAGCACATTGCAGTTCCTGGACAACACTTTCCCCAGGACACATCTTGATTACCCATGGTGTAATGTCTTTCTCTGGGCCAAGTTCTGCTCCCTGAGATTGCTTATAGTTAAACAGTAAGCTGGAAGCTTCACACACAGAGTGCTGAAGCACGTCTTCTGCAAAGTTGTTGGCAAATGTGTGTATCGATGATTTCACTTTTATGGCGTCATCTGTAATGGGGTTCAGTTCTGATTTATCGCTGCAACATCTGAAGGTTTTGGCATTGTGGGAGTTGACTGAGTCTTTACACAATGTGTCTGAATATCTTCTTTCTTCCCATGGCTGTGGTTCGACAGCTTGGCCCGAAAGATGTGGCTGGGTTCCATGTTTAAACGCACCCTGTCCTAGCTTAGCAAAAGCATGAACCATAGCGTTAATGATTAGCTCACTAGCTAAAACTTTCACCCTGTCTGTTGCAGAGATCATAGCCCTTGTGTCTGTGGCCATGTCTACCTCATACAATGAGTATGATGTTGTTTCCTCCTCCGAAACCTTCCTTTCTCCTCTTGCCATCACCTCTGCTAGAGACGTTGTGACAATTTCACTCGCTAGTTGGTCAGCGATAGTCCACATGCTTTTCACACAACCCTCATCCATTACTTTTCTTATCTCGTTTGTGGTGATAAAATGAAGGATATCCGCAGAAATTTGAGCTGCATAGTCAGTCAGACCGGAAACATCATTTTGGAGCCTGTCATCATCAACTTCTCCATCCTCGCTTTCTTCTAAGCCTTCGTTTCGACAGCACTCCAGTGAAAGTGAGCGCATCAGTCTCACAATGAAGTCAGCGGACAAGTCTGTCATTTGATTCTCCATCAGTGGTTGCATGTGGTCTTTGGGGGTTGATGGAGGGGTTGAAGGAAGGAATTCTTTAGCCAGTCCTCCCTTTAGCTTCCTTGTGAAACTGGCTCGACTCCTTATCATCTCCGGAAGTAAAGGGGTGCTTGGAGGAGTATCAGGGTACTCAACAGAGCCCAGATTAGCCATGCTCTTCAAGGAGTTAGAATATGTGTCATCATATTCCTCCATCTTGTTGTCTGTTTCCATTTCAGTCGTGTTTTTATCATAGTTGTCCCCTGAAGGGCACAGGACAGATGCATTTCCATAAGTCCCCTCCACAACCCCCTGATCATCCGTACTTTTGGATGATGGATCATCACAGTGATAATGCCTCTCCATCTCTTCCAATGCTTTGCAACAGATTTGTAAGGTTAACTCTTCAGCTAGCATCTCAACATCATCCCCTCTCACTTTGACGGATTCTCTTGAGGTTTTGATCCTGACGGCTGAATCTATAATAGCTTTGGCTGTTGTCTGTGCAAAGTGTAGAATGGGCTCTAAATTCTGCTCTAATGTTACATCCAGCAAATGGCTGTATGTTTCCAGAGTGTGTTGGATTGATGATGGGTTATAAGCAGGTTGTGGGTATGATTCACCATGAATTACCACCTGAGCAGATTCCTGAGAAGGTCATGACAAAAAAGTGAAGACTTGACTTTCAAAAAGTAAGGTTGCTAATACAAGTTATACAGTAAACAATGTATACTTTATTGCTGTTTTTTTTCTACGGTGTTAAATATTTTTAAACTTAATTTAGAAGAGATCGAAAAGTCTCACGAGTCACGACTGTAAAGTATTTTCTAACCGGCTTTTAATATACTATTGTACTAAATACTATGCTAACATTTCTGTACTTACGTCAGAGTGAGCAGATTGTGAAGTGGTGACTAGATCACACAGTTTAAATGAGCTGCACAGCCAATCCTCGTTAATCATCTGGAAAAGAGATTGGACAAGATGTAATTTAGGGTTGGACAATATATTGATCATATACTGTCCATATAGGTTATTCAATATAAAAAAAGCTACTTTTTAAATCCACAATAAACTTTACTTTGTATCTCAGGACAAGGCTGACAGCAGTTCATTGATATTCCAGTGCAAGGTTTCTTAATGCTCCTGGAGATAAAACACCCTGCATAATTTTCTTCCCACTCTTTCCTAACACACCTGCCAATGATTTTCAAGTGAAATTGAAGGTTGTGATTCTTTGGAGGTTGATTTTCAAGAACATGATTGAGCAATCCTCTTGGGGTACATGGTATAATTCAATTATCGCTGAGGACAGAAGAAGCCCTATTCTCTATTACAATGTGTGAAGGTTTGACTGGTATCTGTTGCACCCCATAAACGCCCTATTTGCTCCATTGAAAGTGTTTGAATAGTATATCCTGAGTACTGAAATTTTGATAAAGGTAACATTAGAATTCAGGAATAAAAATAAGCAAAGGAAAGTACATTTAAAATCAAAACTCTGATATGTGACTAACTAAATTAATCCAAGAACAACGGAAGAAAAGCATGTCTTAAATGAGCAGAAAAAGAACTGAAAACCACAAGTGATCACCAGATGGAGTGCTCTTACAGGAACTAAGTCATGTGACTGACAGGAAAGTATGAGGTTAGATGTTCCAATCTGCATTTTTACAAACTGATACTGACTGATATAAAATGCAACATATGAAGAGAAACAGAAAAGAGGCTTGTGAGGACGTATGTTTAAGATCTGATGAACATCTGATCAGACTAACACTTGTGAAGGATTTTGAGTCAGCAGCAGCGCCCACATATTTATTTAATTTGGCAATGAAAGCAACAACACATGCATAACCTGTTAGCTGCAGTCAGTTCAAGTTAAATTTTAAAAACATTTTAAAAAATTGAAATAAAATGTTCATGTGAAGTGCTGTGGAGGACTTCACCTTGTAAAGTCTTCGGCTGTCTAATCTGTTGTGTATGATTCATAATTATTTGACATTTTCAAAGGAAACATGAAACACTTAGGAAATTTTCTGTTAAACCACTTAACACTTAAACACTTGGTCCTTGAGTATGAAAGACATCTTACCGGTAATCAGATGTAAACTAATGTATAAAATGGCTGATAATTCGATTTTCAAACCCATGTTTTAGAGCACTGACATAAAATTGAATTTATCTGGCACATAATAAATCATTTTCTTTTGCTGAAAGACCAGAGGGCAAAAGGCTTAAACTAGGCTTATTGAACATATTCAAACAAAAAGGGGAAATATAATTTCAAACAAAAAACAAAAACAATCCAAAATAAAAAAGGGAAAATAAATACTGCAGGAAGAAGTAAATAAATTAATTAACTAGTTAATATATATATATATTTCATACCTTGTTGAGGAATATAAGTCAAACTAGTTCGTCTTGATAGACTTGAGTAAGTGAATGATGGGGCCACGGGCAGTTTGCAGACTATGCTGATTTCCTGTGTGAAAGACATGTACTGCGTAAGTGTGCGTGTGGGTGGCTGGGAGGTGTGGCTTCAATGCAAATACAACAGTATAAATAATGTGAAAGGAGTTACGTAACATTATTACAATTATTTTATCTAATAAGCAGAACTTCGGATGGTGTCAGTACCAAGCACATTCTCTTCAACGTCCGCTTGCTCAATGCTCAAAAGTCAGTGGAACGCGAGCGTTCTTCCTATTGGTTGCTAGGGTGTTTTGAATTTTAAATTCTATTGCCCCGCCCCTTAACATCGGCATCCCAGATCGACGCTGATTGGCCTACAGGGAGTTGCAGCCGTCCAATCAGATCGCCTCGTGTGGTTTCGGACGCATACAAACAGTAGTGTGGTGTCTCTGTTTCAGTCTGAATTGCTTTTCGCTGTACTTTTTGTGAATGTTTGCACACAATCTGTTTAAAAATATTTATCTGCTTTAATTAAGGATGTTCAGCGTATGGTGAAAGGTAAGATCGTTTCTGCTATTAGATTTCTCGCAAAACTAAACGAAACAGTCGCATGCATGTTGTTGCTTAACGACCGACTGCTTTCTGCGATCAAAACAGTTTCTAGTTAACTTACCGAGTTTTGTTCGAATGTTTAGTAACCTTGTGGAGCAAATCGTGTGTGTGTGTGTGTGTGTGTGTGTGTGTGTGTGTGTCGGATTGAACTGTGCACCACTATAATAGTACATTCGGCTTTTCACTCATTCTTTGTTTACATCACATTTGAAACAGGATATAACTGTAAAGGATCAGAACAA
Source organism: Carassius gibelio (assembly GCF_023724105.1). Taxonomy (NCBI): domain Eukaryota; kingdom Metazoa; phylum Chordata; class Actinopteri; order Cypriniformes; family Cyprinidae; genus Carassius; species Carassius gibelio. The sequence goes on along the minus strand of NC_068377.1, from coordinate 30,290,157 downwards.
CAAGATGCCGTTTTCAAGAGGAAAGAAGCCCACCACCAGTAAAATCCCCAAACTTCACCACAAAGGACTGGAGAACCAGGTAAGTTAACTGTTTTTTTTTCTTTTCATTTACCAGGTAAATGAGATTAGGTCAGATCTGAAAGTGAGTTAGTTTTGCGGGTTTGATTCATTGATCTGATCAATATTGTATTTTCTGTGTTTGAGCAGGATGGCCCTCAGACCAAGCGCTCCTCATCTTCTCCTCAAGGGGCCCCTAAGAAAAGAACTGCTTTTGTGGACATCACAAATGTAAGGGTGCCATTTAAAAAAAAAAAAAATATGTGTGTTTTTTGTACACATGCACCACAGTTTTATTGCTTTCGTGTTGCCTGACTAGGCTGTCTATCAGTGTTTTTCGGCCCCTCGGTTTGATTCTGATGGTGTGAAACCAGTAAGTGTTGAATGTCCATCTTGAAACGTTAACCCCACTAACACCAGGAGTTTGCTTGAATGATGCAAATCAACACCGATTTAGCATGTCTCATGAGCTCATTGAAATCCTATTCATGCTCGAGCTGTAAATTACAGATTGAATGGGCTCTCCTTTGGTTAGTCTGGGTTTCCAGGTGAGGTGCTGTCATGTGCAAATTATAATGATGGCTTATTCATCCCTATATTATAATGATCGGCTTATTTTTGGCCGTTGTCTAACACCTTGCATTCATTCTCTCGGTCTCAGATCAAACCGATTTGATTGATATGATTCATGCTCGTTTTAACAAATTAAACCCAAGTACAGTGTTGTGTTGTGAAGTTTCTAGGCTGAATTTTGACCTGAAATGTCAACCGTAAAAAAAAAAAAAAAAAAATATATATATATGTATATATATATATATATGTATGTATATGTTAGTGAAAAGCCACTCTTAAAATGCACTTTTGTTAAAAGGCACACAAGATTGAGCTAAGCAACCCCATCAAGAAGAAAGATCCTGTCAAGAAGCTGCAAAAGAAGGTCTCAGTACTTTCTAAGAATGATGTCAACTTAAAGTAAGTCATATATTATTGGCTTTTTATCTTTACCCTACTTTACATTGAAATGTTTTAAATGTAATTTGAGATGATTGGCCCAGAATGTGTAGATTGCTTATCTTTTCTTCCCTCAGATCTGTGGACAATTCAGAGGAAAAGTTAGAGGAACTGAAGAATGTGGAGTCAAATATTGAGAAACTGGAAGAATCCTCTTCCAAAACTCCAATTCCTCCCCACCTACTGCCTCCGGAGGTAAGGCCTAGGTCTGCTGGACTGGTGCAATGCTTATTAAGATCAGGAAATTATTACACCATTACAGAATTGGCATGAATGTGGCTATTTGCTGCTGGGCATGTTCTTTAATATTTTGGGGGTAACCCTTTCCTTACAGACTTCAAAAACACTATCATATCATATGTCTTTCAGATCCCACCTGAGTTTGACATCGATTCAGAGCACCTCAGTGACTCTGTGCATGCAGTGGAGTACGCCAAAGATATTTTTGACTACCTCAAGAGCAGAGAGGTTGGTTTAGTAATGATGAGTTCATTAATGCTCCTGCAAGCTGAGGAACAGAGAACATTAAGCTAAAGTGTTTACTTGTATTTACAGGAAAAGTTTGTCTTACATGACTACATGCCTGATCAGCAACATCTGAACAACAATATGAGAGCAATTCTGGTGGACTGGCTGGTTGAGGTCCAGGTAAGTGTCAATGTTTGTCATCGTTGTGCTGTTTTGAGAAGTCTGGTAAAACCTTGTTGGTTTTTGGTGGATAAAGCACCGACGTGACTTTATTCTTGCTCTTTACTCTGCAGGAGAATTTCGAGCTGAATCATGAGACTCTGTACCTGGCTGTGAAAATGACGGATCATTATCTGGCTGTGAGCCAGGCCAGACGGGAGTCTTTACAGCTCATTGGTTCCACTGCTATGCTCATCGCTTCTAAATTTGAGGTAAGACATATGCTCTCTCATGATAGCTGAAAGCCATTCTTTTAAACTCGCACTTTTCTGGGCTTAGACGTAATTATTCAAGGACTTAACCATTCGCTCATTATCTTGCACACACACTTACACAACCTCATAGAAAATGTAGTTACTCGTTAAAAGGGTGCACATAATGTCTAAATCCAGGTTCTTTCAAATCCTATAAAAATGTATAATATTATATTATCCAGAATAATTGTTCAGCTCTTTTACTATTTTGATATGCAGGTCTTTTGTTATATATTTGAAGTAAAGTATATTTTTATTATTATTATATAAGCTACAATATGATGCTTATTATCACTCTTGAATGTTGAACTGCGTAAATGCCATCCATTTATCATTTCAGAAAAAATCTAAATTTTTTATTGTATGTTTCTATACAATTTTGTTTAAAAATGCCTTTTGCCAGTTCGATCAAATAAGTCAAGAAAGTGATATTAAATATCTCCACACTCTCACTACACAAAGAAATTCAAGCTGACACCGCATTGTGGGTTGCAGTAACCGCACAGTGTGCTCTGTATTTTTGCGTACTATGCACAATATACATATTGCATGCTTTAAGAAAAATAGTGAGTACTATGTGATTTGTCAGATTTGACCCATCATCTCCCTGGTGTATCCTCACAGGAGCGAGCTCCACCTTGCGTGGATGATTTCCTATATATTTGTGATGATGCCTACAAGCGTTCTCAGCTCATCGCCATGGAAATCTGTATCCTGCAGGCACTGAACTTTGACATCAATATTCCGGTTCCATACCGCTTCCTTCGTCGCTACGCTAAGGTGAGCGGCAACATATGCCTATACCCTTAAAGGAAAAGTTTACCCAAACATACACAGTCAAAACCAAATTGAATCCTTTAGCTCCTGACGATACATCGATGTGTAAAGACACAAAACGATTGGCCTGTACAAGAAACTGAACAGTATTTATATAGTTTTTTACTTCTGATTCACGCAACGTCCGAACTGTTAGAACTCTCTTGAGTGCGTTCTCAAGCAGGCATGTGAGGAGATGTCGTCGCCATCTTTCTTTATGGTGGATTGCAGACAGAGTGCATTACTGCCACCTATCTCTTAAATGGACCATTGATACTCCTAATTGAGACTGTAGATAGCGTGTCATTAGTCCATCTGAGAGATAGGTGGTGGTAAGTCGATCTGCCATAAAGCAAGAAGAAGATGCCTCACACGCCTGTTGCTGAGAACACGCACAAGAGAATGTGCTCAGGAGAGTTCTAACAGTTTGGATGTTGTGTGAACCAGAGGCAAAAAAATATAAATACTGTTCAGTTTCTTTCACAGGCCGATAAACACCACATTTTCATTTTTGGGTGAACTGTGGCTGCAACCACTAATCGATAAAATAGATTATTCTCAATAATGAAAATCATTGACAATAATTCTCATTACCTATTAGTCGGGCCTGCCCACAGTGCACATCCAACTTCAGCCGGTCGCGTCAAATTACAACACTGAATAACGCATTTCTATAGACAAAATTGTATAAAAAATAGTGGAGGAAACCAAATGAGCTTCTGCATGAAAAGTATGTGATCCAGGCTGCCCAAAACATGAGAAGTCTTCAAGTCAAGCTGATGCATTAGTGTAATGTCTTGCCCTGTCAGGTGCTTTGACAGATACGTGTGTACGTCCTCGGCACAAAAAAACTATCAGTTAACGGTCATATCCTTATCTGTAAATGTTACAAATTCACGCAAGCCTTTCTATTTTTGCATAAAGGCCCATCCTGACAGTCTGCGTTAAGTTAAAACGGCGTGGCAGGCCTCTTTTTTGATCCAGAGATTTAAACTATATTGCCTACAAATTTATAAAAACTAATCTATGTAAGGTTTTAAATCAATTTTGTAAGGTTTGTGCCACTGCTGCTCTTAACTAACAGTACTGGTAATTACCAAAATAATTTTTTAGCTTTCTGTGTTGGTTAGTCCTCTAATATGCGTAAGCTCTTTAGTTACAGTAGTAGGTTATTTCTAATGCTATAATTATTGCTGTTATCAATGAAAGAAAGGCAGAAAAAATAGTCGAGTGCTTTATAATGTTTTTTTTTTATTATTATAATTCAGATACACAATTAGTTAAAAAGTACATAAACAATGGCAGCAAGCATGCAAGCTGTTATCAAAGGCAAAGAAGGCCATTTTTGTTATCATGTGAATAAATACTATTTAGTTGTTTCAATTTGTTATTTGCCCAATAAATGATGGTAACATTTTTAGATGTACATTTTTTTTTGACATAAAAATATTTGCGTTTTCTCTATTATGACAGGTGGTTTAATACATTAAGCGCTGTATGTTTTCATAGCATTCAGCTGGCACACTTATTGGAAGGACATTGGGAAGAATGTGGAATAATGTGCTTTTGTCAATAAATAAATGAAAAAATCTCTCTCTTTTTTTTTTATCGAGTAATCGAAAAAATAATCAGCCAACTAACTAATCAATTATCAAAATAATCGTTAGTTGCAGCCCTATGGTGAACTATCCCTTTAAGAGACAGGTGAAACTCCTTTGGAGTCAGCTGACACACACCAGGATTAAGGTCAAGTGTGTGTGTGTGTGTGTGTGTGTGTGTGTTTGTCAAAGTCAGAAAGAAAGACCATGCAGGGTAGCATGATTTGAATTTCTTTGTGTTTGTCAGGTGTGACCTGTTTGTTTCCTGTGTGTGTGTGTGTGTGTGTGTGTGTGTACGTTTTCAACATTGATAATAAGAAATGTTTCTTGTGCAGCAAATCAGCTTGATTTCTGAAATGTGACTGGAGTAGACATAATGCTGCTGAAATTAAGCTTTGCCATGACAGGAATAAATGACATTTTAAAATATATTCAAATAGAAAATTTTTAATAATAATATTTCTCAATATTACTATTTTAACGTATTTTAATGTACAAAAGAGTTCAGCCTTTATTGAGCATAAGTCTTCTTTCAAAAGCATTAAAAGTCCTACAGACTTCAAACATTATAATGCTTGTGTATATAAGAAGAACTTTTGAACAATCTTTGTGCAAGTATTTTCCTTAGTTTCTAGTTCATGGTGACCTTGTCTGTTAAGTTCCAAAATTACAAAATCATTATTCATTTTTGAGCTTAACAGCAATAGTCAGTCACTATGATTTGTATAAGAGCAGTCTAAAGACTCTTCAAAATATTGTCCTTTTGTGCACAGAAAAAATAACAGCACTCTGCTTTAGAACAATGAGAGGATTAAGAAATAATGACAGATTAACTATTCCTTCAAGAGTAGAACATTCAGGAATCAAGAGAATCAAACTTTACATTTCAGATGTTTACATTAAAATGCTTTCCTGCTATGGCTTACTGAAGCACTTCCTTTAGTAATTGTGAGCTGACACAATTGGCATTGCTACTGACTTTGTATCTGTGTGTGTGTGTGGTGTGTGAATAAAATGTATAAAACTTGACTTCTCCTCTCTGCAGTTTGGCAGTGTATGGACGCTCTTTCTGGCTTGTTTGTGTGTGTGATGATTAATTGTCTCTCATCTCCCGGCAGTGTGTGAATGCAGGTATGGACACACTGACTCTGGCGCGCTTTATTTGTGAGCTGAGCTTGCTAGAGATGGATTTTGTGCCCATACGAGCGTCTTTGCTCGCTTCTGCCTGTCTGCTCATCGCTCTGGTTACTAAGGATCTGGGAGGATGGGTATGTGTTTACATTTATGCTTTTATAATGTATGCACGAGCACAGAGCTCATGAATTATACCATTTATTTTCACAAAATGCCACCATTCCGTGTTTGACACTTTCACAATGAGTTCATCATGCCTGTGTGCTATGGTTTGAATGAGCTAAAGATGACGACAACTCTGATGGCCTGGTAACTGCTCATTATGGATGCTAATTCTGTCTCTATGCACACACACGCACATTCACACTCAAACTAAATAGTGGGTTGGTTTGTCCTTTAAGACCGTGATAAAGGTATTTTGGTTAATTAAAGTGAAGCTGGACTTTAAGTGGTTTGTGTCCAGTGTGGTTCTACGGACAGGTCATTGATGAAGAAGTTCAATTACCTTGAAGCAACAACGAACACACGCTTACGCATTCATTTACAGTTTCCATCATATCCTCAGATTATTGACAGCTTGAGGGTATTTTCTTCTAGCACCATGAAATATTTGGCAGACGTATTAAGGTCTCACTTCCGTTACGTAACACTCATTAGACTCCTCCAAGCTTCACAGATATCTGGCTGCACTTCACAATTGCAGTTCAATGTTTGAGTAAAGGTTCTGACTGATGTTCAACTTCTGTTTCCAGACACAGTGTTTGCAGTTCCACTCTGGATACAGTGTGGAGGATCTGGCACCTGTGGTCAGAAAACTTCATGATATGCTCATCGCCCCGCAGGACAGTAAACTCGCTGTCGTCAGGAGCAAATATGCACACAAGTAAGTCATCAATGCAGTTTAAATTGTGTATTTTAAACCAGAATAGTAGGTTCTTTGTGTCTACTTTTGCTCTCTGCTATTATCTCAGTATTATTAGGTATCTGGGATAACTCTGCAATACTAAAGTAAGTAAAAACTGTGGTAAACGAACTGAAAAGGTCTAAAACTGAATGATTTTTATATTTTAACTTAGATTTTTAGTTAGCTTAATGCAGTACACGTAGCAAGGTTTTTTAAATGATATAACAAAAAAAATCGATAGAATAGAAAAATAATAGAAAATATTTAGCTTTTGTTAATTGTGATAATAAAAGAAAATATTGATAAAACAACGGAAAAAACATTCTAAATACAAAAAGTGTAAAAAGCTAGTGTCTTTTTTTTTTTTTTTAAAGATTAGAATTAGAAAAGAGAGTGTTAGAGTTAGAGGGTAAAATAAAAATGCAAGAGATGTATTTTTAGCTGATTCTTGACAATGGATAAGGATTCCCTGGATTGAGTTGGGCATGTCATTCCACCAGGAGGGAACATTTAATTTAAAAGTCCGTAAAAGTTATTTTATGCTTCTTTAGGATGGCACAATCAAGTGATGTTCACTTGGTGAACGCAAGCTTCTAGAGGGCACACAAGTCTAAGTAATGAAATTAGGTAAAGGGGTGCAGAGCCAGTGGTAGCTTTGTAGGCAAACATCAATGCCTTGAATTTTATGCGAGCAGCTATTGGAAGCCAGTGCAAATTGATAAACAGAGGTGTGACATGCATTCTTTTTGGCTCATTAAAAATTAATCTGGCTACCGCCTTCTGGATTAATTGTAATGGTTTGTACAAATGGTTGGAAGAGCTGCCAAGAGGGCATTGCAATAGTCCAGCTTGGACAGAGCAAGAGCTTGAACAAGGAGTTGGGAAACATGTTCCAAAAGAAAGGGACTGATCTTCTTAATGTTGAATAAAGCAAATCTGCAGGACCGGACAGTTTTAGCAATGTGTTCTAAGAAAGTAAGTAGTTTCTGTCTGTTATTGAAAGAGTTATGGTTGATGTGCCTAACTCGATGCTGAAATTGTGATGAAACGATAGGTTTGCTGGAATCACAAGCATTTCTGTATTGGCAAGGTTGAGTTGATGGTGATAGTCCTTTATCCAGCAAGAAATGTCTGTTAGACAAGCTGATATGCGAGCAGCTATCGTCAGATCATCAGGATGGCATGAAAGGTAGAGTTGAGTGTCATCAGCAATGCAGTGGTATGAAAAGCCAAGTTTCTAAATGACAGAACCTAATGATACCATATAGACAGAGAAGAGAAGTGGTCCAAGAACTGAGCCCTGAGGCACCCCAGTAGTTGGATGTCATGACTTGGACACCTCACCTCTTCAAAATACTTTCTATCTGATAGGTAAGACTCAAACCACTGGAGTGCGGTTCCTCTGATGCCCTTTGCCAATAGGGTTGACAGGAGGATCTGGTGGTTAACCATGGTATTGAAGATTTTGAATCCGCTCTTGCCAGTCTTAGGGCTTCAACAAGGCAGTCTTGGTTGAATGTCCACTTCTGAAACCAGACTGGTTGTTGTCAAGGAGGTTGTTCTGTCTGAGAAAGGCACTTGGATGAACACAGCTCATTCAAGTGTTTTTGCAATGAAAGGAAGAAGGGAAATTATCTGTAGTTCTATAAAAGAGATAGGTTAAATGATACTGTCTAAATGTTGAGGAAAAAACACCACAGTGTAGAGATATGCTAATGATGTGAGTGAGTGCAGGTACAACTGCAGGAGAAATGCCTTGAAGGAGATGAGATGGAATAGGATTTAGCGGACAAGTAGTAGGATGATTAGAAAGGATGAGTTTGGAGACTTCTGCATCAGTGAGTAGAGCAGAATGTATAATGAGCACTCTTAGTATCAAAAGATGCTAACAGTTTAGGGGAGGGATGCAAAGATGAAAACATAGCAGATAGCCAGGAGGGTGAGAGGGTGAGTAGTTTGTTGAAAGATGACATGTAAAGGGGTATGTGTTGTGTAAGGAACCATGTTGAGGTTCATAGTGAGGAGGAAGGGATCCGAGGTGTGCAGTGGAGTAACCAGTACATGATCAGTGGACCAGTGAGGAGTTATATATAAAAAATTCTAATCGCCCCAAAATGCTAAACATCAACGTTCAAAGACATATCTTATCTAAGCCATTCAAATAAACTTTGACTTACAGATTTTTGCTGGGTGTCCTTATGGTGTAAACATTTCTTATGTGTGTGTGTGTGTGTGTGTGTATGTATGTTTGATTTGTTCATATTTAAATAGTTCAGATTGTGGCATTTTATTATGTCCAAGCTATTTATGTATTATTCAATTTACTTTTTATTTTATTTTTTACAGGGTTTTCTTTGAAGTTGCGTTGATCCCCACGGTGAGTCTGGAAACATTGGAGGGGTTTTTGAAATAACCTGAAAAAATACATGTAAAGTTTAGAAAATTGTAAATTATATTTAATGTTTTATTTGAATCTTTTGGTTGATTGATTTTGATTGAAGTGTTACTTCTGTAAATAGACGTTATGTATATGCGTGTTTTCCATTGTATGTTTAGTTGTTTTTACCAACCATGTTATTCTTGACCAAAACACTCACCAGTGACCATAGCAGTGTTTCAAAAACTGATAAAAGTACAAACCATTCATTGGTTGAATACATTAGGTCATAAGATTCTGTGGTTATTGAAAGTTGTAACTGAAATGGCATTTTAATGCTAATATATTTTGTCTTTTTCGTACTGCTTTGTATAATTTTCCATATCTGTATGTTTTCTTAATCAATTGAAGTGTATTTTTAAACACTGGTCGATTAAAAAAAGTATTTTGCATATTTACCTGATTCTTGCATTTACTTGCTATTTGAAATCAATCCCTTTTTAAAATTTAACAAACTTACCAACAATGCTGAATCTCAGTTTAACCAGTAGGGGGCAGCGTGATCCCAGATCCTCCTTCACCACATTGATAATGTGTCTGCATTCAACTACATGCACTGAATGTCTTTTCAACCACACTCAATCATTGCACCTATAGAAAATAAATAAATAACCTCAATCACACTCAGCCCCAGTGATTATTGAATGTAGGAAACCACTCTTGTTTATCAGAAGAGATTGTCTGGCAGTTCTAATGTCCTAACAGTCTCTGACGTCCATTGGTTGTTTTCGGATGCAGCTTGAGTCACAGCTGTGAGCCAGTCCAATCCATCACAGCCAATCGAGAACAACAAACCTCTAGGAGCAGTTTCTAATGTTTGCTCTTTTTGCTGCATTCTTTTAGTTTCTCTTGTGTGGTTTAGATGTGGATCAAAAGGGGAAAAGACAGACTTTGATTAGCATAAGTCTTCTCGACCTGATCATTGGGATGTCAGAATGCTGATTGCTTGTCCTCCAGGCTTTAAAGGCCTCTGTTTCTAATCCTAGTTATTATATTCATTCAACTCATTGACATTCTGCATTCCGTCCCAGACGGTGTGTTTGGCGGACAGCAGCCTTTGATCACTGACCGATTGGATCCTGGGCATTGTTTTCTGAGTGCTTCACATGAATGTGAATCCCTAAGATTGACCGCAGAATTGACATTCAAACCTTGATTTCTCATTAGTGGTGGCAAAGAATTATTTTACTGCTAAAGGATACCATTTATAAACTGGATGCTTAAACATTTGTGGATAAATGTCTGTGGTGACTCCATTAATTGGGATAAGCAGGCCAACACATTGATATCTGGCGGAGTAAAAATGGAAGAGACCATCGGTTGAATAATACTTCATCTTTATGCCATATTCTGCCTGTCTAATGCCAGTTCATAAATGTCCTAGACCACATTTCAGTTAAATCAAGAGACAAAGACAGAAGCTTTTCTCTGCCACAGGATAAATGAATAAACAGGGTAATTATGATTTTAATTTAACAAATCTTTCTTTTTTTCAGAATTGTGAGATTGAAACTCAGAATTCTGTGGGGAGAGGTCAGAATTGGGAGATAAACTCGATAAAGTTTATCTCGCTGTTTTCTGACTTTTTTTTTCAGAACTGTGAGTTTATATCTTGTAATTCTGACTTTTTCAGAATTTTCTATACAAAGAATCAAATCTGTGTTCTTTTTGAGGAGATTAAAAAACATCATTGCTCATGTCCAGACTGACCATTTGGCTTGAGCACATGGGCCCTGCCTCTCACAGTTTTTTTCAGTTATGCCAGAAATAAATTATTAGCCAATTTCCACTGCTCACACATGGGTTGAACAGGCCAGCCGTCCAACTGCGACCTTGCAGTAGGTCCATGTGAGTAACCATGTGACGACAAATTAATCCGCGATAAGTGTTCAATAATTCAATACGTGTCTTTCTTCCATGTGAAATAATCAATATGGTGTATGATTATTTCACACGGAAGAAAGACACACTTATTGAATCGTGACTGCGATTAATTTGTCATCACATGGCTACTTTAAACATCTCCATTTAAGGGGTCATTGGATGCAATTTAAATTTTTCCTTTCTGTTTGGAGTGTGCAAGCTCTTGGTGCATGAAGAAGATCTGTAAAGTTGCAAAGACTAAAGTCTCAACAAAAAAAAAAGACTCTGCTACCCCCCCTAAAACCGGTCATTCAAATACACCCAACGTCTACATCACTATGTGGAAATATTTGCATAATGCTGTCCAAATGTTCATGCAAAGAAAGAAGGCATGGTTTCAGTAACCGGAGTTTGTTTTGAAGCAGCCGTGTCTGAGAGATGCTGTGTGTTTCTAGGCCAAAGCAAAAGTGCTTTATTTGATCTTCCGAAAGTAGATGCATTTAGGAATCTTTAAGATTACTTACAGCAGAACAGCAGCGCATTTTATGGATGACCGTTTCTTAAACCTAGAAGACGAGGTAATTCTGACTTTGCTATGACAATCTGGCGCTTTCTGAATCAGCTACTGGAAGTATGTTTTGTTATCCGTTTAAGTATTTGCTATTGAATGTTCAAATGTGGAGTCTTGTGCATTGTGAGTGTGTGTGTGTGTGTGTGTGTGTGTGTGTGTGTGTGTGTGTGTGTGTGTGTGCATAAGAGAGAGAGAGAGACGTCACACAGTGTAGTCAGCTGTCTTAACCGTCAGTGGCTTGTGTACTGCAAACGCATACGAGCTTCATCACTGTGTCTGTCACACCACACTGTTCCCCTTTTGGGCTTGAACTGATGGTAAAATAAGGACATTATTAAGTCACCTTTATTTATTTATATTCTGCTTTAAACAAAATACATTGTGTAAAAGCAACTGAACAACATTCATTAGGAAAACAGTGTGTCAATAATGCAAAATGATAGTTAAAGGCAGTTCATCATTGAATTCAGTTATGTCATCACAGTCATTAACTGTCTTTACATTTATTTGAAAGATGAAACTCACGATTATGGAAAGGGGTGTTACATTTCCAACAAGTGCTTGCAGTGTTCGGCCAATCACAATGCACTCTTTTACATGTATGTAACATATTGTTACACCAAATAATGATCTTTAAAAAAGCATCATATGACCCCTTTTTAAGCCTTTAGCCCAAAAGAGTGCACATTTAGAAAGATAAATTCATAAGTCCACGCCTAATTTATTTATTTATTTTTTAACAGAGGATGATTCTATATTATATTAATGCCCCACTAAATTATGTGACCTGAAGAGTTCTGAGTGCTTTCTCCCATCTCACTCAAGGGGCAAGGAACTCGACCGGAAGTTGAAGTCGGGTGGGGGCTGCCATCTTTTAGCAGAACTTCACTTCCGTTAGCATTCCCATTGACTCCCATTCATTTTGGCGTCACTTTGACAACGAATAACTTTACATCTGAGGCGTTTAAAGACTCTGTTTGTCCATTATTTATTTCTAAAGATACACGACAATGTATAAAGGGCTCCATTACCTTCTATGTTACATTATGGTCCCGTATAAACAGTTTTTGTAAAAAATAGGCTAACGATTACATCATAACCACTCGACTCTCTGTCGCATTACCGTACAGACAGGAGGAGAAGCTCGCAGGAAATTAACTTAATATGGCGTACTGGCGTTACATTTTAAAATACTACACAAAATAATTAATCAGAATACTTAATCCTGCTCACTCACGACAAAGAACTCCCCGCTCAAGCTCGCCGTCTCTGCAAGATTAACGATGGCAGTTTGCCACTTAGAAAATTTACATCTGTCAGACAGGTTGCTGACGTCGTCAAGCTTCGTTTGAGTCTGCGCGTCAGAAACGGCATTTAGTGCTAAAAAACGCTAAAACTGGGCTTCATTTGTCTCAATTGAGTTCCAATGGGGTCGCTGTGTCCATTTCTTTTACTGTCTATGATCTCACTGCCATCACACATGCAGAAATATCATTGTCAGACTCTGGTCCATGTGTTTTGCTCCTCTTGTGACTCCATTGCCGTTATATGGTCCTTCATGTTCCTGTCCTTGTGTTAATTGTTTCCAGCCGTGTTAATAAATTTGTTCCCAGGTGTTTCCCATTGGTGTCCGTGTATTTATTGTGTGTTCTGTCTCCAGTTCTTGGTCTGCTGGTATACGTCATTCTGTTCTCCTGATGTCTCCAGTCCTGTAATCCTCAGCTTGCCTTTAATAAAACCCTTTTGATTGATTTACTCCTCGTCTCCTCACTCATTCATTCCGTGTTCTGTTTTTACATGCCCAGGAGTTAGCCTGTCACACAAACAAAAGTCCATGGAGTTTTTCCAAATATCGTAAATGTATAAACAATAAACAAGTTACTGAGAAACTTTCAAACACAAAATTCCATTTTGCTCCGAAAAACAAAACAAAAAACAAAACCCAGAAAAAACACCAGAAGCGTTGCGTCTCCGAGCAACAGTTTAGTTTTTTTCCCCAGCATTTACAAGGACCAGTAAATGATTTGATCAGGATCAGTTCAGTTGCAAAGTTAAATACATTACCTTTTTAAACAAATCAGTTGATTTAATGATTCAAGTCACTCATTAATACAGTCACTTGCTCCCACCAACTGGCAGTTGTAGTTTCATATTTAAAAAAGTAGCTTACAGGGCACTGTGTGTAGGTGCCAAGTCCTGTTGGAAAATTAAATCTGCATCTCTTAGTGGTTCTTGAAGCACCGACTCCAGCTGTAGTCCGCTCTTTGTGAATCTCCCCCACATTTTTGAATGGGTTTTGTTTCACAATCCTCTGTAGGGTGCGGTTGTCTCTATTGCTTGTACACTTTCTTTCTATCAGATCTTTTCCTTCCCTTCACCTCTCTATTAATGTGCTTGGACACAGAGCTCTGTGAACAGCCAGCCTCTTTTGCAATGATTTTTAGTGTCTTGCCTCATTATGCCTTATGTCTTTGCCCTCCTTGTGCAAGGTGTCAATGCTCATCTTTTGGTCAACTGTCAAGTCAGCAGTCTTCCCCATGATTGTGTAGCCTACAGAACTTGACTGAGAGACCATTTAAAGGCCTTTGCAGATGTTTTGAGTTAATCAGCTGATTAGAGTGTGGCACCAGGTGTCTTCAATACTGAACCATTTCACAATATTGTAATTTTCTGAGATACTGAATTTGGGATTTTCCTTAGTTGTCAGTTATAATCATCAAAATTAAAAGAAATAAACATTTGAAATATATCAGTCTGTGTGTAATGAATGAATATAATATACAAGTTTCACTTTTTGAATGGAATTAGTGAAATAAATGGAATTAGTGAAATAAACGTTTTGATGATATTCTAATTATATGACCAGCACCTGTACATTTTTATAATACTAATACATCTCAGTTTTTTTTTTCAGTGTAATTTCAGGGTTTTGAATTCTCAAATTAGATAACACACCCTGTTTATTGTATTATAATAACTTGTTAATATTGCATCTAAATTAGACATGTTGCATATTAATTGTACTGTATATGAACCTCCACGCATATTTAGACTTAGACTTTTGTGTATTTTGTGTTACTCCATAATGATGTTCTAGGGCATTTGTAGTGTATCTGTAAAGGGCCCAAACTAACCTCAAGTACAGGGACCCCTGGCCCCTTAGTCCTGCCCTGACCTTGCTAAACCAAACACAATTAACTGTAGTTATTTACAGACATTTTTTTTCTGATATCTTAATGTATTCTGTGAGAATGACAGAGCGATGTTGTTTGTTAAAACACTGCAATATTAAATAATTGTAATTTTGGTGACATCAAATTATACATAACCTCCAGATTTTTAGCTTGTTTTGAGCCAATTCCTCTTGAAGGGCACATCGCTTTTCACCTCATCCACATTCTGTGTGTGACCTCTTTTTTATCTGTAATTAAACAGACGTGCGTTGTTTGAATATTATTTTCCTGTAGTTTTCTTGCACTCACAAATCCATGATCATTTTCACCCAAAATAAATGCATGAGTGTGGAGCCAGATATGCTATGTGGGCCACAAATGCTTCATGGAGCAAAAGCTTTTACCTTGCCCAGCTAACTACAATTGAAAATTCATTACAATCAGTTTATGAAAGGCTACGCTCAGCTGCGAACACATGCAGCTCTGATGGGACACATAAACATGGCAGTTACATAATAGCAGGCAGCAGCTGTGTTAGTTAGAGGTGAAAAACATCAAACCAAGACCATGATGACACTGTAGCTGTGCTGCTTACTAATGGGTGTATTATACATGCATAAATCTGTCTAATGGACATGTAAAATACATGAAAGATGTCTGTGATGTATACCCAACATCATCTGCTCTGCACATCTGTCTCCATGACAATAATTACCAGAGTCAGTGGTCAGGTAGTCTCGCAAAGCCAGACCTTTAGACTGACGGCAGTCTGTCCATGGTCATGACATCTGTTACAGGACTTACAGCCTAATAGATTCACTCATGTCTTGTTTATTTTTTATTCACTGAGAAAAAATGAACTGGGTCCTTAGGCAATTTTATGTTATTTATTTTGCCCCTTTGATCTATTTGAAATATATTTTTTATTTTACTAAAATATTATTATACGGTTTTAAAATATATTATATCTGGTTTTGAACAAACTTATGTCAGTTAATTAAAACTAGTCAGCTTGGGCCAGAATGCTTTTGTAAGGACAGTATATTGTTGTTGGTAATTAATGTGGGAAATAGTTGTGTTTACAATTCTGTTTATTGCTGTTTTGTATTACCATGATGTATATAACAAATGTACCACATTTAGTTTTGTCTGACAACAAAGCATGCAGTACATTAAGTTGGGTGCATTGTGATTGACTATAATTATTATTATTTTTCCCAGCTGAAAGAGATTTCAACTAGGGCAGTCAGCTCAAACATGCTGCTCTTTGAAACAGATGTATTAATTTAAGATGTTTCTTTTTTCAAAATCATGGATGCATGATTTTTCTTTTCTTTTTATCTTATTATTTTCATCAACAATACGATTTAATTAAAATAATTTCATCATTGTCCATGCAGAGGCTATTCCCTTTTATCCATGGCACATGCATTTTGATTCTTTACACGTAGGTAATGTTGTCCAGTTACTTGTTTGCATAATTTAAGCATTATAAGGCTTTTTTGTGATAAAGAAATAATAGGAGTGTAAAATTCATTTTAAAACGTACACTGGTTCAAACTGGTGTACTGTAAATGTTTGATTTATGTTTAAGTGTTTGGGACATGGATTTTAATGATGAGACATTTGAAATCAGGCTCTCAAAAATTATATAAGAATTAGGATTTCGATTTACCATCCAACATACTGGTTATTGGCTTTCAAATATAAATAATTATCGGTTATCAGCCAAGAATTTCATATCATTGCATCCGTAGCAAAAACATTCCACAATTACACTCTATCTCTCTTGAATCATCAACATTCATACCACACTCTTCTCCAAAAGAAACTCAGAAAATCGGAGAGGGAGCCAGAGCCAGACAGTGAGACTAGGTAATGCTTCTGTTGGAGAACAATCCATATTTGAATGAAACATTCTTATTTATCACTTATCACCATGTCTGGCAGATGTATAACTGAACTATAGATTATTCCCACTGAAAGAGAGAAAGACTTAAAAAGTGAGTCATTCTAGAACTTCCTCCAGACTTAAAGGGATAACTCCAAAACTTCTATCCCAGCAGATGAATCGGTGTCTTCTGAAGAGAATAAAAAGTAATACTTAAAACCTTTTCAATTATAAACCACACTTCTGTGTCAATATTATTCTTGTACACAACTATTGATCTGCTTTTTTTTATACCGATACCAATTATTTGCATGTAACTGTTTTAAAGTAAATAAATGACTGAGTGAAGAGAGAACACACTTCACTTAGGTTTTTCCTCTATTCAGTCATCTTTTTTTTTAAGTGTTGAAAATTATTCTTTCATGTTAAATTTAATCTTTATATTACAACGATAAAAAACATTTTATTTATAAAAAGCAGCAACAGCAGCAACACTAATATTAACAATAAGCAAAATACATGTAGAATGTCTAATGTTTTCAAATGGAGAAAATAAAAGACAGTCATATCAACTTCATTTTAAACTACCGTTATAGTAGGTTTATAAGCTGTTTAATAGCTACAGAGTCAAGAATAATTCTCTGGAATATTGGAATATAACAAACAAAACATGGTATTTTATTGCATTTCTTAACTGGAATGTTATATCAAAATTATGTTTTGTCCCTCTAGATTATAAAATGCCTGCTGACAGCACGGTTTATCTATGCAGTTACACAGAACTATACTCAAAATGTGATTGTTTGCGGCTATAATAAATCATTAATTTCTATAGAGTTGTATTTATTTAGATGTTTGCTAGCAAAATAATGGTTATATGGTAAATGTTAATAGAATTTAGAGTGTTTTAAACAAGTGGATCTTGTTAAAAGTTACATGCGTTGGCCGTGCTGGAGCATTTCCTGAGCATCAACCACAACAATCCGCTGAGTGAACAGCAATATGAAAGCGGCTTCACGAGACTAATGATTGAGCAAATTTACAACAGAGAGAGAATTAAATTCAGCACTTTTTTCCAACATGCGATCATTCTTGGCTGTATTATTCAACTCAGCGGTTCTCAATTCTTGCGCCCCCTGCTTGAGTCCTTGTGCCCCCTGCTCTGCACATTTTGTACGTTTCTCTTATCGCTTCAGACTTTTGTTCTATTCGAACATAAGTGCCCAATGAAGTGGACATCACTGGATATTCCGCCATGATTCCGAAGTTAATTTATGTGCTCCATTCAAAGAGCACTGAAGTGAGCGAGTATTTTTTTTAAAATTGTATTTATTTACAGAGGTATAATGTCACACTTGTCTGTGTGTGAAGATGTTGGGCAGCACAAATCCGTGAATGAATGACAATGGGAACACAGTTCATGCACGGAGCTCACTTCTAACGGGCTGGTGATGTCTTTATTGGGACAGGACTTGATGGATTATGTAACATGACTCCGTGGGTTAGTCTCTATTTCTTAGAGCCAAGCTGCATAAACTATATATCAGGCATTTATGTAATGCATCTAGTCTGTGCATAACTGACTGTTATGTTAAATTAAGTTTACTAAGTACAGCAAATCAAGTACCTGCACGATGTTGTTGTTGTCTCGTCTTCATAGGCCCTGTCTACATACACATTATCAAAACCTTTTGGCTGTTCGTCCACACGCAAATGCTGTACCAGGTCACTGAAACTGAACATTTCTGAAAACGTTGAAGATTTTCAAAAACTGCGGTTGCGTTATCGTGTAGACAGCAAAACTGGAGATTTTGGTTTGTGACGTCGGAGCATGCACTGTTATCTCTGCCTCCTGGAAACTTTTCAGACTTCTGATTGGCCGACATGGCTTTATGTTTGAGATTATATTGCCACCTGTTGGCTTGGCATGCTCTTGACAGTGCTTCATAACATGCTTTTGCATTTTCATCTGAATGGAGTTTTTTTTTTTTTTAAACGGAAGAAGGAAAAACCCTGTTTATAAAAATACCCGTGTATGTGTGGACATATCCTTAGCTTTCGCTCTGCTCCAAGCTTTGGAGATTAAGAAGATTGAGATGAGAGCTGAGATCAACCTCTTCACTCATCTGTGACAGAAGCTCCTTTATCATTTTTTATTCATCATATGTATTAAAATGGACTAATAAACTTTCAGAAGCTAAGCATTTTGTGTTCATTATGCATTCAGAAGCTTCATAAAGACTGAGTTGAGTCTAATCTCAGGGCGATGTTTGCTTGCTGCAGGTGTCATGCTGGCATTCGTATGAAACTGATTACTTAGCAGCTTGTGTGAACAGTGCGTTCAGGGTGACTGTTAATCAGTACACGCTCACTCTCGCTCACTGTCTCTCAGGAATGGGAAGCCAACTGAAAAATCAACAAAACAACCAAAATGTTATGTTGGAATGTAAACTGTTAGAGTTTCTGTTTCATGATCACTTCCTGCTGCTCTACATGGAAAAGAACTGATGGGCAATTGTCTTTTAGATGAGTTTGTTTTGTTGAATATTGATGGCGCCAATTAAAGTGCATAATACATTATTTATAAACACATGCTTAATTCACTAGACATGCACAATTTCTCCTAAAGGGATGTTATTTATTATCCTAAAACACCATGTAACCTTCTGAGACTCCGTCCCTTGGAGATAAGGGATAATTATTTTCTGTACTGTCATCATTGTTGTTCTGACTCTCTCCCATCCCCTCTCTTGGGAATGGGAGGACAAAATGACAAATAAACAAAGTTATAATTACTGTGCCGGTGCACAGTTCGAAGCAACTAATAAGGCAGGCTCAAATACCAACACACTCGCATAGAAGTGAACCAGATTCTTACGGCCTCCTTGCTGAATTCCTGACAGACTTAACATTCTAACCCGCCTCTGTCTTTCTTTCTGATAAAGAAGCAATTTTCTTCGTTTTCCCCCTTAAATCCTTCATTTTCTTCCTCTTTATCCCTCTCTCATCACACACAGTGGGACTGTCTCATTATTGCATCACTTCTCATTTGCTTCCCCCAACCGTAAACGCTCAGAGCTATTCTGAGCTTGTCATCCACGTATGGATGCAATCTGTTATCATGACTGCTGGGGGATGCCGCCAAGCTACTAGCGTGACCGCCTACGGTCTGCCACCAAACCACCAGCTGAGGATACTATGCATTATGGGATAGTTCATGCAAAAATGAAGATTTCAAAATGGCGTTTTAAACATTTACTCCCATTCATGTTGTTTCAAACTGGTGTGGAACACAGACAGAGACTGGGGCTGTCGGGTTCAAGAAAAGCACCAAAGAAGAACCATGAAATTCTTTTGAAGCCATATGATAGATTTGTGAGAGGGACAGACCAAAAAGTTATTTTCTTTGAGAATCATGATTGACAGGCCATGGTCACTATTCACTTTCATTGTATACAGTTGAAAGAAAGAACAGTGTAGAAGAAAGAAAATCAAATAGGTTTGGAACTACGTGAGCGCAAGAAAATTTTGATAAACTGTCCCTTAGAAAGACACTGTTTAAAGGCATTCAAGTTGAGATGCACTCAGAAAGCAGAATCACTTTTACCTGATGGCATCTAAAGAACCTTTTAACTTCATACCACTCAGACTGAAGGACTCCTGTTTGAACTGATTTGGGACAAGCTGTCCATTTCTAAGATATCTCTGTAAGCGATGAGACATCTCAGTTCTGGGTAAAAGGCTGACTTCTACTGACACGTCATAGTCTGTTTTAACAAACTGTCAGCCATGATGATGCAGTCCCTGGTTTTGATGTTGCCTTGAAGCAACTTTTCTAGTTGATATTTTTCAGTGCATCACAAAATCCCCAACAAATCTTGCCCAAGTACATTTGCACTTCTACACCAAAACGCCATTACATTAGGACCACCTATCTAATGACCTGTAGGACCTTTCTTTAGCCCTAAAAACAGCAGCGAGAGCAACATATGAGGCATTGATTCAGTGAGGTGGCGATTGGTCTCCTGGGGTATCTGGTACCATAATGTTAACAGCAGGTCCTGCGGTTCCTGTACATTGCGGGGTGGTGGTGATGTAGCACGAACCCAATTTTCATTTGGGTTCATGTCAGGCTAATTTGGAGGCCAAGGCATTGAAAGAAATTCACCATCATGTTCCTCGAATCACTCTTTGACGAATCTGACAGTGTAGCATGGTGCATTATCCTGTTGGTAATGGCCATCACTGGCTGGCAACACAGTTGCCATGAATGAGTGCACTTAGATAAGCCACAGCTGTCAGATATCTGAACATCGTTGCATTCCATGTAGGTATGTATGTCTACATGTATTTGTCTGTCTGTCTTTCTTAATTCTACTGTAATTCTAATATTTTTGACTTTCCGAATTTCCCTTCTCACAGTGGTTAGTTCGGTTCTACTGTGTGACTAGAAAGTGTTCATTACAGACATTCACTCCTCATCAGTACAGGACTGAAGTGGAGGGATTTGCCACATAGAGCAAGTGATCTCCCTCCCATTTACAGAAGGAAGGAGCGAAAGGGGGATTACTGAGGTAAAAAGGGATGTAAGCAAGATTTAGTAATAAGGGAAAAGGATGAATGCAAAGTGGATTGGTGGTGAGAGAAAAAAGAAAGATGGAACTCATGACTACAAGGGATACAAAAAAAAAACTGGACTTGCCAAAAAAAAGAAAAAGTACTTTATTTAGTATATACAAATGCTCTAGAGCATGACATCATATCCTGTCGTTCTTATTATTTGTTATGAAAAAAACATTGCATTGTTAAAATATTTAGACTACCCCTTACGGATATAATTTATTTTACATTTTGAGAGTATCATCATAGAAATTGGTATTATTGATGTTATTTGTAGTATTACATTTTATTTTTTAGCTTCCAAGTCATATAGTTATGGACCTCACTTCAAAACTTAGAAACTGAGATAAACTTTAGATAAACTTTAAAAGACTTAACAGAGACATAAACAGAGGCCTTTAAGAGATTAAGAGATTCTTCCTGTACTCAAACGCACACACTCACACACGCATTACATTCAAGGCTTTACTTTTGGGACACCAAAGGATGCGCATCAGCTCTCCTGTATAAATTATGTCTCTCTAATAAGCTTTGAGAATGTTTGAACTCCCTGCCATTTCAACAGCAACAATCAATAGATCCTCACGGGCCAGAGCTCAAGTGATCAGCAGAAGCTTATTATAATTTCTGAAAGCAAGTTTAGAGGTTTTATATATATACATATATATATATATATATATATATATATATATATATATATATATATATATATATATATATATACATATATATATATATATATATGTATATATATATATATATATATATATATATATATATATATATATATATATATACATATATATATATAAAACAGGTAAATATAAAGAGTAATTTGCTCCAAAATATACATTTGGTTATTTACTCATGCCAGTGTCCTTCAACAATGTTTGCTGCTGTTTCTTTCCATGGAAAACAAAAGGAGATATTATGAAGAATATCTTTACTGCTATATTGTATCCCAAAACAGATGGTTACAGTTTCGGAATGACTTGAGGGTGAGTAAATAATTAGAGAATTTTCAATTTATGGTGAACTTTTCTTTTACAGCATTTCTCAATCGATTTTACACTTTTCCAAAGTAATGTGATTGCTCTCAAGACAGTTAACACATGCTTATAATGCTTATACCAAACAGTTCAACTTTACTGCAGAATGAAACCCAGCATTTTTTCTTTTCTTGTAACGCATTTATTAAAAATAAAGCTAGTGTTCTCTCTTGATTATGAAACATATTGATCTATAGATGCAAATATACACTAGTGAAAATACATGTTTTTTGTATAGTTCTTCAACAGGGATATATAGTGCTATAGTACATATTGTATATAGTGCTCTGTAAAACTGTTTGCCTCAATTCTAATTTTTTCTATTGTTGTGTATATCTAAACAAAGTACTACATAAAACAAAGGAAAAGGGGGTAAACACATAATACAATTTTATTGGAGTAAAAGCACTTATCCAACACCTGACATTTAGTGTTTTTATGTGCTATTTCTGTTTAACAATATAGTATATATATATTTTTTTTAAGTTTAAGTAATTTTTGTACTTAAAACTATTTTTTTCAGTACTTGTTTTTCATAATTACATTATATATTCTTTGACTTCATCTTTATTTTAGATGATGAGAATTATTTTAATACTTTAAGTTTTGGCTAACAATTACAACTCTGTTGTTGACAATGATATTGTCATCTATACGGCATTTGCAAATAAATACCTTGTGAAAAAGGTGATGCATCGATTTACTAAATTCAGCCGTTAATGTTGTAACTTTTATCCCCTATATAAAGGATTTCATATCACGTACACTGAAAACAATAGGGGGCTGTCAAATCTGTGGTAAAATCATTTCAGTGAAGGCTGCTCTCAACCTTGAGCTGCTCGTAGCATCCTGCCAATTTTTGATGGCCTATGGAGGCGAGGAAGAGAAAAGGCCAGAGAGAGCTTCTGTTTTATTTCTGTGCAGAACTTGAGGACAAATCATTTGATGAAGAGAATGTGTAACTGAATCTTTGAATGCCCACCAGTCACTATGATAATTTAGTTGATATTTCTCAGCTCTCATCACAGTTCGCAAAATAAAAGATAAGCCAGTAAATAATCACTACAGGTTGGAGTCGTCTTTAGACCTGTGCCATTATTGTGGTACACATGGACCTAAATGTGCACACAGACTTCAAAATGATTGTGTGTTTTGAATGAAATAACTTTTCTCCCACAGGTGGTGTGATGTATATTTGAGCATTTGCCTTGAGGTTTTGCCACAGGCCAATTCAGAGAGGCTAGACTGCTTTCACAGGGCATGAGGGGAAAAAAACAGTGTTTCTTTATTTACTTACTGGTTACCTGAGGAAATGTCATGTGGAAATATTTTAACTGACCTTGCTAGCTTTCCAAAATACTTTGGGCGAATCCAAACCACTGACCCTGAACTCAGTTTTCCGAAAAATGATTTTGGGTCACGGTATTCATCTGATTTTTTTTTTCAGCTTAATATTTTGAGACACATCTACTTTTAAGAATTTTATCGTTCCTTTTTCCTTTTCTCTTCAGTGATTCGGCTCTGACTTCTGCAGCGTTCTGGCAGCTCTTGAGATGTCACGTTGTGTCTTGCTCTTCCTCCCCCTTCCCTTCATTCCACTAACCTCACACATTTCAGGCTGTCCGGCATCCTGCATTTCTCCGTTTACCATCCCTCCATCTGCCCACTCCATCCACATCTAGTATCTCCATACTGATGAAAACCACAGCAAACACCCACCCAGCTGAAAACAACAAACATGAAAATCTATCCTTGGGTAACTACCGTATGACAATGCTGGTTTGCATTAAAAAGTGTGTGTGTGTGTGTGTGTGTTAAATTTCTTAGGAAGTTTAAAAACTGGGAATTGAGACACCAGTTCAGTTGAGCCTAATGGCTGCTTTTGTTCAAGATTGAAGAATGTTGCATCTGAGACAAGGTGTCAGTGTGTGTTAGACTCCCCACTTCTCTGTCTATGTATTATTCAGTGTGTGTGTGTGTGTGTGTGTGTACGTACCCAGGCTACACTGAATTTGAAGGCTCATTACAGTGAGGTCAGAAAAATGTTTGGCGACTGCAGGTCGTCAAAAATAATGCTCACATCAATTTAACAAAACACAACTTATATGAAATCACAAATCAATACTTTTGAGATGGGCTTCCTTGTTACTAAGATGAAATTTATGGCTCATTGCGGTTTGAAATGTCAACTTGGCCAAACATCACAGATTTTTATTATAGTATTTTTCAACATTTGTTCCAAACAATACCAAATTATTTCCATTATTTTCATTTCTGCACAAAAGAAGACAGTTTTTACAGATTTAGCTAAGGCACATCTGGCTATTCAGAGCATCTTGCCCTTTCCTGGAGAAATCTGTGGTGTTGCATTACTCTTATAAATTAGTGCAAGAGCAAAGTAGACAGAGATAAGCAATACCAATAAATAATATATATATATTTATTGTTTCAACATACAAACATTTGATAGAAAAATACAGTACAAAAGGTTATATTACTAAATATTATTACAATTTAAAATAACTGTTTCTGCTTTAATATATTCTAAAATTGAATTTATTCATGTGATGGTAAAGCTGAATTTTCAGCAGCCAATACTCCAGTCTTCAAAGTTACATGATCTTTCAAAAATCACTCTAATATGCTGATTTAGTGATTTCTTATTAATATCTATGTTAAAGTTGAACAAAGTGGTGCTGCTTGTCATTTTTTGTGGAAACCATCTTCCCCTTTTCAGGAATTCTCTGACAGTGTTTATTTGGCAGTTTTCTTGTAACAATGTAAAATATTTCCTTTGTATAATGTTGTTTGTTTGTCCTTATGTACCTCAGTTGAACCTAAAAATTGATTTTCTTGTCGTAGTTGACCATGCAGGTGATCTTCTAAATGGGTATTACATTCATACGTTTACCATTGATTGCCATAATTGATTTCCAGATAGGTTTTGCTCAAAGCTGTTTAAAGTAAGTTGGTATCAAGTTCATGAAACAATATTAATTCTGAGACAAAGCCTTGTGAAGGCACATTTGTAAATATGTTAATAGTGAAAAGAAAATCTTATTGGTGCTGCACTGAAAATAATTCATGTATTGGACCTCAGATCATCCACATGGGGCTCAAAGTCAAATGGTGAATGAATTACAATGCGGTACACAACTGCAGTACACAAAACCAATTAAGTATTGATATTTGAATATAATCAGTAAGAGCGTGTAATGTTAGCAGTTTAGCTCAAGCAGTATTTTCAAATATTAGATCGTTAGGTAGTCAATAACTCTACAGGTAACCATGAAAAGCATGAACACTTTTGCCATCTTGTGAAATAAACTGCACGATAAGGAAATTTGTTCTCTTCTCAGAGGGATGATCAAATCAGCAGAGAGTGCAGATGTGGCACTCCATCTACAGCTGGCCAGATGTCTAGAGGTAAAACCCTGAGCCTGAATTCTGCCTCTATTCTGTCAAAAGGCATCTCTCATTTAGACATGTAGAACAACCAAACACATTTTGTACATTGCAAACACAAATGAAGAAAATGATTATTGTTTAGTTGATACTGCCTCAAACAAACAAACCTAATATATTTTGAAGATTCAGTGCCATAAGTGCAGTAACTAGTTAATTTCCCATGCTGGCAGTTATGGAAGCAACAGCACTTTTTATTGTCAGCAAATACTGCAGTATGCTGTTGTTGTTACAATATGTAAGAGATGAAAATAAAAACTAAAACTATACAAAATTGTATGCACTATATGCATCATTAAATCTGCACAAAAATGTAAAATATTTTTTTTTACATACATACATATATACATACATATACACGCACTGGCCAGTTTATTAGGTACACATTGCTAGTACCGGGTTGGAACCCCTTTTGTCTTCAAAACTGCCTTAATTCTTTGTGGCATAGATTCAGCAAGGTGTTGGAAACATTACTCAGTATTACATTAGACTTTGGTCCATATTGACGTAATAGTGTCACGCAGTTCCTGCAGATTTGTCGGCTGTACATCCATGATCTGAATCTCCCGTTCCACCACTTCCCAAATCTGCTCTATTGGGTTGAGATCTGGTGACTGTGGAGGACATTTGAGTAAAGTGAACTCATTGTTATGTTCAAGAAACCAGACTGAGATGATTTGAGCTTTGTGATATGGTTCATTATCCTGCTGGAAGTAGCCATCAGAAGATGTAGACATAAAGGGAAGGACATGGTCAGCAACAATACTCAGCTCGGCTGTGGTTTTTAAACGATGCTCAGTTGGTACTAAGTGACCCAAAGTGTGCCGAGAAAATATATCCCACACATCATTACACCACCACTAGCCTGAACCGTTGAGACAAGGCAGGATGGATCCATGCTTTCATGTTCTTTACACCAAATTCTGACCCAACCATCTGAATGTTGCAGCAGAAATCAAGACTCATCAGACCAGGCCGACCAACGTTTTTCCAATCTTCTATTGTCCAATTTTTGTGTCACCAAGCAATTGAAAAGGTGTACCTCAAAAAGTGGATGGTGAGTGTACACACGCACGCACACACACACACACACACACACGCACACACACACACACACACACACACACACACATATATAAATTTCATTCAGGACCACTCGATAATGTCAGAATATTGTAGGGGTCTTATAAAACATGATCTGAGCAACATGAGTTGGATAGAGGCTGGAGCTGGGGATGGAGGAAGATAAGTGTGTGTCTGCGCGACAGAATTCAAAGCTGACTGGATCTTGTCTGTGCGACAGACTATGGCAAGCGTGGGTAAAGATGGTCTTATAAAGCTCATTAATTGTAGTGGAAGGAGTTACGATTAGCTGAGCATCAGCTGATGCTAATTCAGTCACGCCGTGTTCTGCCTGAACTACATCTGAGCTTCATTTGTCACTCAAACTGTGTAGTTATGTTTAGGGTTGGGTTTGAAGTTTCTTTTCAGTAAACCAAGATATCAATTAATCACTGATTTTACATCTATTTGATGGTTAGGGATTGGGTTAGGATGTTTATTTGAAAGTAATGTTGTTCCAGGATTTAAAGAGGAACACTTACTTTGCAAAACCATCATTATAGAAAATGAGAGGATGATGGTCACCTTGATCTCCTTGAGATGAATATGATGATTGAAATGAATAGGTGGGCGCAATGGTCTCCCCACTGGTTTGCATCCTTAAAAAGACTGATGTGTTCCTGTGATCAAACTCTGTGGAGGAAAGACATAAATGGGAGAGAGAGTGTGACAAAATGAATAATAATTTGAAGAATATGCTCACAAACATGTACTCCCACGTGAGATGAAGACTGCAGTAATTATCATAGCATAATAAAAGCTGTTGACTAATACAACACAAAATATACATTTAAATTTACCTGCTCATTTTCTCTCATTATTACACGCTGTTATTCAGTGAATCATGACTGTGAATGTTTTTCAAATGCTGTTCTTCCTCTCCATCAAAGAATACTCAAAAAATATATCAGTTTCTGCAAAAATATTAAG
Source organism: Carassius gibelio (assembly GCF_023724105.1). Classification (NCBI taxonomy): domain Eukaryota; kingdom Metazoa; phylum Chordata; class Actinopteri; order Cypriniformes; family Cyprinidae; genus Carassius; species Carassius gibelio. The sequence goes on along the minus strand of NC_068377.1, from coordinate 30,262,575 downwards.
CTGCAAAGCTGTTTTCAACATTGATAATAGTAAAAAATGTTTCTTGAGCTCCACATCAGCATATTTCATGTGACACTGAAGAATGAAATAATCGCTTCTGAAAGCAGCTTGGCCATTAAATTACATTTTAAAATATATTTTAAATAGTTATATGTCACAAATTTACTGTTTTAATATATTTCTCATCAGTTAAATGCAATTAAATGCAAACATTAAAAAATCTTAAAAGTGTATAAATGATCAAATAGACAAATAAATCATATTAAAATAAAAAATGATAAAGCAGGAAATGCAATTATGCACACATTTGCTCCTGTCTGTTTCCTTTCACAGCACGTCATTTTCCTTGCATCATTTTCCTCTGGTTCCAGAGTGATCGCTGCATGACATTTGACTAGCTCAGGAAAGAATTGTCAATTTATGTCAAAGCAACTGCAATTGAGATGAATGGGACTGCTAATGGTGGCCTCTCTCCAAGTATTATTGATTGATTTGCTGGTTCAGCAGTGTTTGATTAAAATCAGAAACCGAATTCTGCATGAAGACAGATCTTCCTCATTTAAATGTTACTCCCATATAGCAAGCCATGCCAAACCAATTTGCAGCTATTCAATATTGCAAATCAAATGCAAGCTCTGTTCTTAAGTGCCCACTCACATCCTGCCTCTCTGTCTAACATGTGTAGCAAGTCAACATTAGCATTAGTGCTATGGCTCAGTTACTCTTTATATTCCCAAGAGGTGTCAGAGAGGTTTTGTTACCAGCATGTCTTCCACATCTGATGCCCCCTTCCATTCCCCTTGATGTCAGATGACTGGCAGAGTGAGTTAAACTCCTATAATGGCATGACAGAGCAGAGTGTCCAGCGAGCACCATGATAGGTTTTGCTCCCGCCCATCTGAACTCAATTTGGAGGCAATCCAGAAACACTGGGTTGGTTTTTTATAGGTGATGATGTTCTGTTGGACCTCTGCCTCTGTGTGCCGCTCACTGAATTTGATAGCCCTAACATGGAAAATTAGATTTCCACTCTCGTCATCTGCTTGTCAGCAGAGGCCGTTCAGCCGCGTTAATGTTCCTGATTAGATGTTCCTCGCTATCTGTCCCGCAGGTTGGTTACACACATCAGGCTTACCTGATAGAACGGGACAGAATCCACAAATGGATTCTTTTGTGAAAAATATCAGTCAAAATTATCGCTTATGTTGGGGATGAAGAAGAGTTTGCGTCATAAATTCCCAGAAGTTTTTCATTGCCTTCTGACTTGATTGTGTTTGATTGTCTCTGAGGACTTCTCCTGCCACTCTGATTGAGGTGAATGTTGCTACTCTTGTAAACTGTCATCTCTCTTTTTAATTTTTTTGTGTATCTGTAATCCGAGGCAGGACAAATTTAGAAGCTGGCTAATGTATTTCAGACTTTTTTATTATTATTTTTTTTTTTCTACAATTGATAGAACCAATTTCTCAATATTTTTGTCACTTACAAAAAAAAAAGAATAGGTAACATTTGTTAACTATTAACTACGACATTTCTCTCAATAAATTCTTAATTTGCTGCTTATTAATAGTTAGTAAGTAGTTGTTAAGTTTAGGTATTGGGTAGGATTAGGGATGTAGAATAAGGCATTAATATGTTCTTAATTAGCACTAATACATGGCTAATATTCTAGTAATATGCATGCTAATAAGCAGCTAATAGGTGTTGCCTATTCTAAAGTGTTACCAAAAGGGCTTTACGCAGTTAGCTTGGCACTGCAGTTAATTTCACATTTAAAATGCACTAAAACTACCAAAACACATGCATTTTTCAAATCAATAACACTAGGAAAAGTTGCCACACAACAAGCACACTTTGACTCACTCATAAAACAACGATCTAAAACAACAAAACAAAAAACACCGAAAAACAGGTAGCATTACACAGCTTTCTTTTGTAAAATTTATTTTCAAAGCAAGCATGGCACATCTCGTCTGTTTAGAATTTGCTGTAGTTTGTTACATATCCACATTCATATTATATTATACAATTATTCTTTCTATTTTTAGTGTTTTTTCTTTTTCTTTTAAAGCTTTTCAAACAGTGAACACAACAGCAGTCTATGTGGACTAACCTGTGGATTATATCACTGCTTAACCATTACTAAAACTATCGGTACCCAGAAGCCAATTTGCACATTTATATAATCATTTAAAACTGTTAAATGTAAGTATTTTACAAAAGAAAAAATTGTATAAGCAACTGTTGTAAATGTATTTCAGGTCATTGTTTAATGAGTAACAAAGTGTGCTTGTTGGGTGACACCCTGTGTTATGGAAGAACAAGTTTTAATTTGAGACATGTATGTTAGTACATTTTGAATGTAAGATTAACTGCTGTGCCTAGTTGAAAGCTGGTTGGAGTAAAGAGTTTTGAAAAAGTGTATTGAGAAATTGGTCATATTGCCATTGTAAGATATTGTAAGTTGTCCCCTTTTCTAATAGGTGTTTATGAAATTGAAAGACTATGTAGATGTTCATCTAATTGTTTTGATAGTATTTATTTTTATTTGGAATATATTTAAATATGGTATTGCTGTAAAAAAACTATAGCAAATTTTAGTCTTCGTCCGTTTTGTTTTATGTTAGGATTTGAAATTGAAGTATAACAGTTTTGGAAAGAGTATATAAACGTGCAAATTGGCCTGTACATATAGAGAAAATAAATTATGTAATTCATTGAATACATTTTGATGCAAAGCAATGATATATGTTCCACAGTTTAACCCACACAGATTGGGTTTTGAAAAAGGGACCTAAAATATTGAGAAATTGAAAAAAAAGAAACAAAGTTTAATGTGCCCTTTTCTGACATCTTTCTGACATCTTCATCTTTTTTCAGTTTAACAGAAACTAAGATCTTCTCTTCCCTCCAAAACTATTTCATCATGCAATTATTTTTTCCACATAGTGAAAAGGAATGTATTTGTTTCTTTTCTATTGCTCGGCTTATTTATTTTCTCAGTGGCATGTTGAGAGTGTCTCTAATGGAGATGCATTGAAGCTTCTTTGAATGGCAATTTGTTTCCACCCCTTCCTCCAGCTTTTCAGTTGTGATAAAATATGACAGGTGACAAGCGTGTTGATTCACGCAGTTTTACTGTATTGTGAAGCAGGCATCTTTATGTCTGTGATGTGGGTGGGTTATCAAAATTGAAGCGTTTATAGCGCCGGCCCACGAATCCCTATAGTGGCATCATAATGAGTCTTCATTTGAATAAGAGTCGTGAGAAGATGAGGAGATGCACATGATCCAACAAAGGCTGGTAATTAAGCACATCATTAAGTGGAAGATGTGGATTTAAATGTGGTCTTGGTAGAACACCTAACCTACTTATTTCATCCCTGATATATTAGAAAAGTTTAGCCAACATGCGTTGATTTTCTTTGGCAGGATTACTGTCTTATGTTCCAACTTTGTTGTTGGAAAAATAATATATATATATAATTTTTAATGGTGACTACGTTAATTATGGTTAACCGTATTCTTTATTCAGATAACCATTCTGCAGGAAGTTTCATTTCTGTCACTTGGTGACACAGAAAAGCAAATGTCTTGCTAGAAAATACTAAATGTTGCATTTTTAGAAAGAAAGTTTTCTTCTCAATTTTCGTATCGTGTCTGTTACCGAAGTTTTGTTCCCAAGTGTATAATTCTTTGTGTGTGCATTATTCATTTCATGACTCTTTACAGACCTTCAACCCGACACCTTGAATGTTTGTGTAAAGTTCTTACCTTCCTTAATCGATTTCTCAGACTGACAGCTCTGCTAAAGACCAATGACTAATTGATGAACACATCATTTATGGGACGTTTGGCTCAAGCTTTAACCTGGCACTACAGAGACAAGTCATGACACGGGGTGAACAGGAGTGGATGATGGCTTTGGGAGGACCAGTGGCCCACGGCACACATTCAGCTGTCAATGTCAAGTAAGTGGCAGATTCACTCAAGGTGCAAATTCACTAACTGCTGTGCCACTTCAGCGTAAAGTCCTTCATACTATCCATAATACAGTTTAACCAGCCACAATGTGTTCTCAGAGACCCTAGGTAAGGTAAGACCAAAATAACAGAAGTTCCTTATATTGATATAAGATGATATTGCTTAGGCGCAAAGTTTTAAAAATGTGCAATACTCAAATAAATAAATAAATAAAATTCTGCTTGTTTAATTCAAGTTATTTTAACAAGCTAATATAATTTTTTTTTGTTTTACTCATTTTTATAGCATGTTTAATTAACTTAAATCTGTGATGTGCGTAAGATTGAGATATTAATTTCACAGTGTAAACAGCTTCATGATTTAAACGGTAGTTTTTGTAAGAGTGCCTGAACTCTGGCTAGACTGAGGTGAAAATGTTCTTTGATAATGAAAATGTTCTTTGCTCTCTGTAAAATTTTAATATTATAGTAACTTACAATATTGCTATTAAATAAATTCACATTGAATACAAAGCCAGTCATATTATATTTTATGGCATGACACCCATATCTGGTACTTAAGTGAAAAGTCAGGTTTTTATAGTTACACTATTACACTATTACTCTGCTTTTCCCAAACCATAGATCAAATCAGAGTCTAGTGCAAATCGCATTTACTGACACATTTGAGAATCTAGATATTTCATGATAATTAACATGTTTGGAAATATTTTGAATAAAGAAATGTATACTGTATATCATTTTTTTTTTTAAGATGTTTTTGAAAAATGTGGTGCTTGAGTAACAGTTGTTATTATCATCACAGTTGTAAACAGTTGTGATGCTTAATATTTTTGTGTTTTTTTTTTTTTAAAGTTTCTATGTGGAATAGAAAGGTAAAAATAACATCATTTATTTGAAATATAAATCTTTTGTGCCATTCTACATGTCTTTAAAGTTATTTTATAAATCAATGTAGTCCTTGGCCTAATGGTTAGAGACTCTGACTTGTAACCCGAAGGTTGTGGGTTTGAGTCTCAGGTCCGGTAGGAATTGTCGTGGGGGGAGTGAATAACCAGCACTCTCTTCCACAGTACTGACCCCAAATCTTTAAATGTAGTGTGTGTTTAATAATGCATAGTATGTGCGGATAAACAATTCTATCAGCAGTTGCAGATAATCCCCCCCATCATCCCTGTTTCTTGTAAGGATTTGTCCGTCAGCCTGTCTATCTGTGATCATCTGGACTGGTCATTTTTTGAGCACCTTAAACATGGGAGTGCTGTTGTTAAGCAGCTGCTAACAGCTGATGTCTCAATGACAGAAAGGACAAATGGTGATCCCTCCAACTCAAACTCCACACACACCGTCTCTAACTGGCACTGTTAGATGTATTTCAAAGTAGTACCCTGATCAGTCTCTCTCTTTTTGTCCACCTCTCCCCAGCAGGTTTAACAGTTTGTCTTTCCCAGAGGTTCGAGTCCGTTTAGTGATAACAGTTCAGGCCGTAATTAGAAGTATATTAGATTCTGCTGGAAGGGTCAGTGCAGAAAGATGGTACAGTATGAAAATATTGCTTCAGAGAACATGCAGAGAAAGAATATTCTCACTGACAGAGCAATTTATTAAATTCTTTGTTTGATCATTACAGACTATAAACCAACTTATGTGACATAACACACAAACACACACACACACACACACACATTACACATACACAAATATGGATGCAAATATAATAGGACTACACACATTGTGCATATAGTGACATACTGCAGTTCTTTCTTGGCTTTGTTATGTGTCTCTGTTAGATTAATCTCACAGAGAGCAGGGAATCAAAAAGAAAAATCCACATGGAAACAGACAGGAAAAACTCAGGAATCCATGCAAACCTGTAACAGACAATAACTGGCATCTGAAATGGGGAGAACTCAGGACTTAAAAACCCAGAGACTAATGGGATAATTAAAGACACACCAGGTGGAAACAATGAACAAAGCAAGACAGGCAAAAACTAGGTCACAACAGAAACTAAAAACACACAGACATGTAACAGGCTTCTGTGTTGGTAGGGTTCATCAGACTTGACTATGCAGGCATGTGACAGCTCTTGTTATGTATCTTCATATAAAACAAATGATTGACCATATGAGAGATGATAAGTAGTAAATCATGCATATACGTACTTGGTTGATGTTTTTTACTTCAAACTGACCTATATCCTATATCCAACTTGTAGAATCCAACAAACCCAATGTAAAACTGGTCTGGAAAAGAATGAAATGTGTTGGGAGGTAGAACAACAATGTTGTACTGTACAAACAATGTTGTTGTTAATGACATTGTATCCTATGCACTTAATACAACCAATGTATTTTCACAGCACTGAAAACACTTTATGATGTTGTTTTGCACACCTCTTTGCAGCCTTTTAGCCTTGTCATTACCATGTTCAAGAGTAGAAATGTTTCGGCCCCAAACACCTTGCAGTGTTTACCAATAATATAAAATGGTGTAAGTGAGAGAAAGAGAATTCAGTTTTTTTCTTTTTATATATTTTTTTATAATTATTATTATCATGTATGCTGGGCTAAATGGAAGTTTCTTCCGTTTAGAATTTTTTATAATATGAATGTGGTCTGGTTGTGCTTTGGTATTGTCACAATGTTTTAAAAATGTTTTATTTGTATAAACAGGTTTGTTTGTGTTTTCATGGTATATTGAAATTTCAAATATATTTAAAGAATAACTGTATGGTAGAAATTTTCACAATGTTTCCAAAATGTTTTATTTTGTTGAACAAAATTAAAACATGGTCTCTAGTTTTGTTTTTTGCTTCATGTTTTTAAATGCTGGATTGTAACAACCAACCTCCAATATAAATGCAACGTTGTGGAATGTTTAAAAGCATTTTCTGTTTCTTGGAAACCACTTAATGTGCAGTTTGACAGGCTAAGCCATGATCAAACATTAAATATGTCTCACAGAATTACCAGCTGTTTAAGAGAGATAGGATATAACATGTCAAATACAGTCTGATGATTTGCAGTTATATTAAAGGTCACTGCTATAGCTGCTATATAACTATGCTGTGCTAGATATTATCTCAGGTTAAAACATTTGAAATGAGTGCACAAGAATGTCAGAGATGAGTCAAAAGCTATGGGAGGAGTCATTGAAAACTGAAATCTGATGGGAGTAAGGATATTTTTCTAGTTTTTCTGGTTCAGTTGTAATGGCTGAGAATAGCTGAATCTGAATTTCTTAGCACATATTTTTATGTCTACATTTATGTTTTATTTAAAGTGTTGGACCAATGAGATAAAGCAGATATATGGTTTTGAACCAATGATATTTCACTGGATGGGTTGGGCTACAGTGCATTGTGACAGAAATAGAGACCAAGCCACCAATAAAATGTCAAAATGTCTCAGCTGGTTGACAGAAATTCTTTAACATGTAAGAGTTATCTGTATCCAGCACGTGAGCCTGAGCCTGAGGGTGTAAATGAAGGCAGTTCTGTCCAACCCACATCAGGATGATGCCTCAATGCACTGTGCCACCATTAACTCATAGGCAGTGGATGAGGAGGGAGACAAGTAAGAAAAGGTGGCAAAAGATAATTAGACATATAAAGAAGAGGATATGGAACTCTCTCTCTCTCTCTCTCTCTCTCTCTCTCTCTCTATATATATATATATATATATATATATATATAAACATAACTAGAAGGAGGAGAGAACTTCTGAAAGGACAGATGGTACATCAGACATATTACATCAGCACACATGACCTAATATGACTCCAAAACGTGATCATATAAACTGATTTGAACAAATAAAGTAGCTGTATTTTTCTTCATTTTTATACACTTTCTTTCATCTAAAGTGACATTTTGGTTGTTATATTCCTGTACAGTGAGCGTGGCCATATTTCCTGTCATTTGTTTCATCAGTTTATTCTGACTGAGGTGAGACTGAATCACCAAATATTTTTTCCACTGTTGATGTGCTAATAAATTCATCCATGTGTTTTGATCCCTTTCTCAGTCCTAGGAACACAAGCACTCTACCTCATTCGGTTTGCAGAGAGGAGACTCAGTTGTGCTTATGTGTGAAGAGGATCTGTAATTGATGTTAACCATGCTGGGCGCTCAGCCAGAGCATTCCACCCAGATGCCCACAGGTGATTGGCCAGTGTGACTTGGCAGCTCGGATCTAACCAAAGGGGATGCTGTGAGTGACCTTGGCAGATGGTCAGAGCCAAAGCCATATCATCTGCCTCGAGGCGATTTTTAAGGCATTTCCCCATTTATTCACTCCTTCGTTTTCTCTGTCATCCTCCATCTTTCTGTCTCTCTGTTTGGTGATTTATTTAAAGAGATGATATTGCTTCTGACTATAATATCTTTAGAGGGGAACTATTTAAAAAAATTTCGACGAGCATAAGGATTTCTCATATCAAAATATTAACCCCAATTCAACCCCTCATTATATATATATATATATATATATATATATATATATATATATATATATATATATATATATATATATATATATATATATATATATATAAAATACAATTTCAGGATATTTTTTAGTTTCCAGCATGCTTTGCATGGCAAATAAGTGATGAAATAGAGCGTTATTTTTTGTGTTTTTGAGCAGTATGTAAAAAGGTGGAGACTTGTTCATTTTTAATGTTCTTTCATGTTGGGATATAGACTTACTTTTTTATGTTTGGTGTTTTGAGAGCTTGAGCTCTGGTTGCGGAAGTGTTCTTTAGTATGCTTTTTTAGTGAGAAACAAAGCAAATGCTATTGAAGAAGCCTGATTTCTCTTCCTTGCCATGCATTACTTAAGGTAAACAATAATTTTAGGATGCTAATATTTGCAGGATAGAGATTTAGTTGGGTTAATTCGACGATAGGTGTAATTTCATTTAAAATTTAATGTTCAGAAAACCAATTTATAATATGTTAAACTGAAAGAAGTTCAAGCATTATTATTATTATTATTATTAAGAATTATTTTCTAGGAATCTGCAATAGTTATTTGAATCTTTTAATGACACATTCTTCCATAATGCTAATAACCTGCATTTGAACAACATTATGGTCTTATGTGGATGTCATGACACCAAATAATCATCACCCTTTAGCTCAAAGAAGCACTGTTAATTAAATACATATTGTGAAAGAAAAGAGGAAATAATAGATAAACACCAAAAAAGTGCTGATGAAAAGTAGATGACAGACTAAATGCTAATTGACATCCATCAGCGTCATCTAGCAGTCCAAATGGCCATCCATTACCCCCATGAATATGAGTCCTTGATGATAAGAGAGAGACAAATGGAGCCAGTACCCAGCTGAGCTTTGCTATTAAATTAAGCAAAAGCTCCATCAAAGCAGCCTCTCACAAACAAACTGTAATTACGGTCCAGATATAGGTGTGTTTGTTGTGATGCTGGAGGTGGAGTTTGTATGAGGTGAGCTGGAAAGCATCAAAGCGCTGTGTGTAATTATTTTTGGCCTGCGGACTACTGTCTCATCTGATGAGTGAGAAGAGAGGAGCAGTTAAACCTGTGATTTAACAATTACATGACTGACAGCAAGAGAAGCTCAGAGGTGATATGAGTGAATCTAATTCTGAAAACTGTTCTCTATCACGGCCTTTCACTCTGTTCTTTAGCTGTACTCTATCACTTTAGTTTCAGACACTTCAGTAAACATTACACATCCACCTGCCCTCTAAACTTCTGCTTTTGCATTTGTTATCTGTCCTTCTGTCCTCTCCCTACACTTGAACTTTCTCTCTACCTCGCTCTTGCACAACGAAGACCTTGAAGACCTTCTTGAAGACCTTTCTGAGTTTAACTTTTTTTGTTAACTTTTTATGTTAAATATTATATATATAAATTATTGTTCATGTTAGGGCTGCACATACAATGCCAGTGGAAATGGTTGAAGGAAATGCAGGACAAGATGTGTTGGTATTGTTAAAGGGATAGTTTTTCATGTCAAATTTACAAATGTAATCTTGTCAGTAGTGTAATCAGCAGTTTTGGAGATTTTAGTATTTTCCCATAAGTGTTCTGTGTTCAGCTCTTCAGTGTGGTAACTAACAGATATTTGACCTACTAGTTAACGTTTTCTAGCACAAATTCAGTGTACTATAAGATCTCCAATCCTCCTCTTTCCTGATTTACCTACTGCATTTATATTGTGGGAGGCACTTCCGGTTTGGGGAAGTCAAGAGAATGATGTAACGTTTGGTGATTTAATGTGACATGGTATAACTAGAATATCTATGGCAAGTTCTAATTTTAGTCCGCTGCATTCTTTTTCGCTTGATCATTTTTCCTTCTTCCATTTTGTTCCACTGTAACTAGCCTATATGAAAAAAGACAACATATACATCACATTTGTGGTATGCTCCGTCCATTTTAACAGAGCGAACCACAAAGTCAGATGAAAGTAATTTAGTTTTACACTTACATTTCCTTTTAATGTTCCATGGTTTAAGAGGGTGAGTAGAATAATGTAACCTCATTGATTCTAGCTCTTGAAAATGCTCAGTTTTGCGTTTATACCAAACATTTCACAGACGGCTACAGTTTAACAGAAGAAACTCCTATAATTCACGCAAGCATATTGTGGCGTAGGAGAAAAGTGGATAGAAGGTACATTCACGCCATGTCGTAATTACCGTGATTAGGTTATACCAACTTTTAAAAAGCGTTCACGTCCTCATAGAACTCGTAATTACAACTTGTGAATTGGGAGTTTTCTCGGAGCTACATCTTGTACTACTACCACCACCTGACCACGTCAGATCCATTAGGCGCTCTGTTAAGGCATTAATACTGTGATCGTTCCGAGTCCAAATGACTGAACAGCTCCAAGTAGTCTCCAAGAATGTCATGTGTTGTCATCTAGAAAGAGAACTGTGCATTACGGATAGTAATTTGCTTCAATCACACAGTTTGCCTGAGCGTGTGCACTCACTTGACTACCCGTAATCAAAACTGATTAGAAAGAATGTGATTTTTGTGAGAATGCAACATTCACTTCACAGGTAACACATTTTTTTTAACAATCATTTGCAATATTTTGAGCGTCACCTGGGAGTGAGTAATGCAAGTTTAAAAAATTTGTAGTTGTGTTACGGAGTATTCCTGTGCAAAATAAACTCCTTCTGACATCATGAAGGGCAGAGTTCCTTGTAAGGTAACGTCTCTCGGAAGAGCGGACGCACACATCAACCAGCGCGAGAGCTAGAGCACGGGAGTTAGGAAGTTGCTTACTTGAGAAGAATGTTTCCAAAGAAGTGTGCTTTTGTTTGAGATGCAATTATAACCTTGTTCAGCTTCCCAAAAAAATCCAGTGTTACGTGAACAGTGGGTGCAGTTCATTTTTCCTGGGACAGCAACAGAGTTTCACAAGTGTGTTGATTACTCACGTCATTTTGGTGATGAAAGTTTTATAAACAAGGCCCAGTTCGACGCTGGATTTGCACATCGTTTGATACTGTAAGGTGGAGTGGTCCCAGCGATAAATAATCCTGGTCATGAGCTCAAATCGCAGGCAGTAAGGTAAAACTGCATCAAATCTCTGTGTTGAGACTCTTTATCTCTTGAGACTCTTTATCTCCGTCCAAGGTACGCCTCCAGGAGCTCGACTGTTTTCAGACAAGTGGTACAGCTGTATCTTTCTTTTGCAAATCTGATAAAACTAAAGACTCTTCGGAGATATGAAGGATGCAATACTATAGTTATTCAAGATTAACATGAGACTATTGTGTTATATCTCCAAGTAAACCTGCAGTTGTTGGATGACTACTCGACTAATTTGGTCCCTCCCTTTAATAAGGGGAAGACTAATCTTAAGTGAAAGTGACATGATATACAGTCAAGTATGGTGACGCATGCTCAGAATTTGTGCTCTTCATTTTAACCCATCCAAAGTGCACACACACAGCAGTAAACACACACACTGTGAACACACACCCGAAGCAGTGGGCAGTCATTTATGCTGCGGCGCCCAGGGAGCAGTTGGGGGTTTGGTGTCTAACTCAAGGGCACCTCATTCGTGATATTGCAGGCCCAAGACTCGAATTCATAACCTTAGGGTTAGGAGTCAAACTCTCTAACCATTAGGCCACGATTAATTGACGGAAGATAACTTAAATGAAACTGGAGTGGAAGAAATCTGGAAGAGTGAGATAAGCAGCCGCTTTTGCATTATATCATTGTGATGTGATTGACAGGATTAGCTCCTCCCTTGTATTAACTAAAGTTAGAAAGGCCCTGCCTCCTTCTTTCTCTCTCTCTCTCTCTATCTCTCTCTCTCTCAGTGACTCACTCTGTATGTGATGTGACTGTGGTGTCCAAAAAAGAAATAAAAATATACCAGGGGCATCTTGCACCTTTTTTTGTTGAGGGGCCACCATAGGCGTTTCTTGCTCACTTAGTGCCGTAGGCAATATGAGACATAATAAACAAAGGAAGAAAACACTTTTAGCTGCTTAGTAGTTCATTATGTAAGCCTAAGACATATTAATAATGGTAAATAATGTAGTGGACCTGGTTTAATCTCTTATAGGCCAGCCTATAAGTTAGCATGACACTGGTTCCTTCGACACAAAGGCAGGAGTATTTTATCATTGATTTTGGATGAATCCAAATAAGCTTCATGACCAAAAAAAAAAAAAAAGTTTGTTCATTTTAAATATTTGTTCATCATGATATTATACACAACTTTTATAAATTTTGAAACCTAGCCTATAATAATTATTTTTTTATTTGAAACAGCCGGCAGAAGTAAAAGGTAAAGAAAGGTAAGTAAAACTATAAAGAACTACACCATATTCTCATGACTTCAGTGTCACCGTCACTCAGCTGCCAACAACTCTTTCAATCTTTATTTAAATCTACAAGTTGAAAAGATACAAGAGCATGAGTATATGAACATACATAACTAACAAATATTGCTAGAAGTGTGATTGCATCATATAATAATTGCTATTAATAGTTTTCATCGTCTGGTTGACTACATATTGTATTCATTTTTCTGAAAGTTCCTGTAATATGCACATAAACTGTCAGTCACCACATGTAAGTTACTACTAAATATTGAAGAAACAAAATTTTCTGTAAAGTTGCTTTGAAGTGATTTGTATTGTAAAAAGCGCTATACAAATAAACATGAATTGAATTGAGTTGAATGAGTATAAACAACCTATAGAGTGAAAGTAAAGTAGGTTTGACTCGATTGGATTGACCATGCTTAGACCTATGAATTGTATTTTTGCTCCAGCATTGTAAGCAGCGATATAGGCTAGGAAAATTATGCAGCATACTTATCAAAAGCAATTTTTCTTTTCTGGAAATTCAAAAGTTCAAAATCTACTTGGCACAAAAGTATTATTAGAGGGTTTGACGAGACCGACAGACACCAAAGGAAGTGATGTCACAGTTCCTTTTCTGCCACTTTGAGAAGCACTCAGTCTGACTCCCTTGACTTTGTTTTTGTCTTTGTCATTTGACATTTGATATAATTGATCTTTAATGGTTTAGTATTATCTGTACAGTGTCTGTACAGGGCTTAATAAAACAATGACAGGCTGCGTGATTTAGAAAGATTACTGTAATTATGCAACTAACCATGGAAATGAATTTGAAAACACACAATTATGGTTCAGACAATTGATTATTATTAAAAATTCAATTAGTCCGTCAATAAAGGGAGAAAAGAATGGAAACCCCCCCAGAAATGAGGCAGTTTTATGCTACTCCAATAATTGGATGATTGTTGTGCATTATTTAGTACATTATGAACACTCTCAGAGTTGCTCTCTTTTTCTCCATGCATCTTTCTCTGTTTCCATTTGCACATTTGTTGACAAGGGTGGCGAGATTGTTCATTTGCCTGGCAGTTTCAGTGGATTGCTGTCTCTCTGATACAAGGAAACATGACAGGAAGCTTTGACTATGTGTGTCTGTGTGTGCAGTTCTCAGAGGAGATGAGAGCAGTTTTGTTTTGAGCACTTAGCAGGTTTATTTTGCCGGGTGGAGAATAATGCAAATATTAAATATTAAACGTAATAAATATAAAATACACATACCCCGAACTAATTTTCCAGAAGACTTGTTGTGTCGTACATGGATGATCCAGAGCTGGTGAGGGCAGAAGAGAGGTTGACTGTTTAGGAAGACATTTCTCTATTTTTGCAAGCAACTTATAGTATGGTAGATGTTTTACCAACCCTAATTCTTTTTGGCATGTCCTTCAAAACGTGAAATGCACTTTAAATATTTAAGAGTATTTATGGAGCTAGAATCAAAGCATCCATTTTACTTTTGGAATAAGTAATATGTCAGCAGGTCAGAGCTCAAATGGAGAGCTACGAGGGAAAGACTTTGAATGACACTCAACTCAAGGTCAAATCTCTCTGCCTTAATTTGTCAGAGTGGAGTCGTCTTCTTCTCATATACCACACACTCACACATAAATACGTAAACTCAGGGCAGGGCAGTCTTGGCTCGATTAACCCTGGTCTTCATTCCCCCTTTTCAAAACTCTTTCATTAATGCATATCTCCGGTGGCCTTGAATAAAAGCGAGGATTTCTAAAATCTTTCACCCTGGGGAATGAAAGAGCGTGTAGGCAGAAGGAACGCTCTGGTACAGTTTTACAATAGGACTGAAGGTAGGCCACAGGGTGGTGTTCTGCAAGTTTCTTTGCATAGACTAAAATACTTTATTCTTTTCTTCAGTCTCAAATGCTCTGGCTTCAGGGTTCAGGTATCATATAAAGTTTTAGTATTAAAGTTATGATGGAGACACTGATGTCTGTAGAAGAGAGTACTAGGGTGATGATTTAACACCTTAATTTATACTTTGATAATTATGAATGTCAAAAGCAACTGCATTTTAGTAAATCATTTTATAAATATTGAACATATCAGGTTCCTTATCTGTAGACTAACCATTATTTTAGATATTATATTTAATAATAATAATAGGCACCTTATATAGTGTACACTATATCTGTATATTTAAATCAGGTTTCCTTTTCTAGATATTTTTAGTTATGCATTTTTATGAAAAAATAAAACATTTTTTTAATTAATTTTAGATTAAATTAATATTCCCTGAATCAATTCAGTGCCTGTACTGCAGATAATTAATCTTCAAACATCAAATAAATTAAAAGAAAAGTCAGAGTGAAATTGCATGTCAATGGATGCATGTCCTCACTTGATTTCTTACTGTTAGTTCAAAGTCAGGCAAAGGGCTTCAACAGGAAATACTTTTATTTAACAAATGTCATGATAAAGACATTTCTAATGTAAATATTTCTATTTGAGATAAATGCTGCTCTTCTGAACTTACTATTCATCAAAGAATCCTGAAACAATGTCTAATGTCTTTTGTTGTGATTTCTTCTTTCTTTCGGATAAAATAACTGCACAGACCAATTGAAGGGCCAGCTGATCCCCCATGCTTAAAGAAATGGCAAATAATCGCTGTAATTTCTCATGAGAATTTATGTGAGAAAACGTATTTTCGCTGATGGTTGGGAACATCTCTTCACTGAATGTTTTGTAGTGTACGCACATCATTAGCATTAGTGTTGTGTAGTAGCAATCTGTAGTATGTGCACAGTTATGACAAGATGATCAGTTAATTATACAAGTAATTTGTATGAAATCAATCATGACCAAGTCAAACCATTTATGATAATTAGAAAGTTCCAATAGCTGTGTTAATTGTTTTTGGAACACTGACCTTAGTTTGGAGAAACGGTTTTCTATTAAAAGGATTCATCACTTTTCACTCTCATAGGAATAAACTAATGAGCAAGTTAGCTCAATGAGAAAATTAATCCTTCACAAACTACATTTTTAAATATTCTACTTTTTCCATTGTAGATTAAAATAGAAATTAAAGGTAACTCACATAAGCATAAGGCTATAAAAATGTCATAAATAGACCAGTTATAATTTAAAGGAAAATTCATGTTATTAAAGTGGCGTGTAGCAAAGACACTATAGGCACATGCAGATCAAACTATAACTATAATAAAAGGGGCAGCCTTTATACATGAGTCTACTAAATGACAAAAATGGCTACTAATGGCAATCTGGCAGTGTCAAACAGGCATCTGTGTATAAACAGACAAATACACTATGGGAACCACCATCACAGACAAACTGTAGTCAGGGGGAATTATCAAATTAATTTATCACTGTGACTCTAATCCAGAGCCAAAATATTACAAATAATTATTACCACTTCATCTTGATCAGCAACAAAGATGGCCATGAATTTTAAAGTCAGTTGCAAAGCAATTTCTGAGAGATATTTAGCTTTTTATTCACACTTCCCAACATATTAATAAGAATGACCTTGACCTCAATAAGAGCAAATCTCAACAATGCAGAACACTTGCAGGTGGCGTGTCTGGGAAAATATTTTTTTTTTCCATGTTAGCAAGTCATCTCCATGCATAAACATCTCTCCTTCCTGCTAGTCATCTGCTGACCACACTTGGCCCTGCGGGGGTGTTGCTTGTGCAGATGGGGTATGACCAACATGAAGATGCTCCTCAGAATAGCACTTTGTGTTAACAGAGATCAGCAACAAATAGCAGATCAGAGAGTGGCGTGTCTTATGTGCAGCCCCAACCAAATCCGTGAGTAAAGATCGAAAATTTTGAATTTTCCTATTTGCAAAAAAATGGCAATGGGATTTAGTTTTTTTGTGGACTTAAACTGGCAAGATAGATGAGGCATTGTCAAAGTTTCACGAATGACTTGTGAAATTACAGTAATGTCTTGTCTTTGAATGCCATCATTTTCCAAACAAATTCACAGACTCTACTGTATCAGTTATCGGCTAGGTATAAGATATTTTATGCATGCTCGTATAATATCATTTTCATACTGAACATAATAATTTTGTGATGCCTGAATTTACTGGTAGCATTTCAAATGATGTATCTTGTAATAATTGTGTAATGATTTATGTTGTTTCTAGTGTTTATTTGTGAATTTGAAATTGGCCATTTGTTATTTATTTGTGCTAAAATGAAAATAAATGTCAGCAATATCGTTTTAATGTTACATTTTTATAATTTCTAAATTTTATACTTTCTTAGGTTTAGATTATTTTAGATTGTATTTGTACATTTCAGAATAAAACATTATATGAATGAGAAATTGTCTAAGAATAATTTTTTTTTAAATGATTTAAAATAATTTTTCAAATCAGTCATTTAAAAAAAATGACTTTGAAATGAAGTTATACATTTTATGTATACATGGCAAATAGAATAAAAAATATGTAACCCTTGGCCCTACCAGTCAATGAAATGTTTTAACCTATAGGACACATTTCAAAGCAACTTCAAGGCGAGCCTTAGGTTTGTTTCTGTACCTCTGAACTTGGATTAAATTCCTCTCCTTGTAATCCTAGTTCAGTCATAAAAGGTTATATTGCACTTCTTAAATTATTCATGACAGCCAGATGGGGACTAGAAAGCCATTTTGTGCCTTCTCTATCAAAATATCTATTTAGCGGATTTTGACATTTGGTTCAAGTTTTAGTTTAGCCAACATGTATTAACCGTGACTGTAGCTGAAGGGGTTAACAGGGCATGGTGACAGTATGGCTGTTTTCAGGTTTGAGGCAAGTCTTGAAAATGGAATGTGAGCAGCCGTATGCCCAGTGTCAAAATATCCATTACTGTTCTGTCTCCTTGCCATGGCAATGGTGATTTATCGGACCCCTCATCCCATGGGTCATCAGACAGAGCCGTGACTGCAGTAGCAGAAGCTAATGGAGTGTTTCTATCTATTTTTCATCTAGCTCTTGCTTCTGACTATATGGACTGTATTGTACATCGCTCTTGTCTTCCTTTACCCGGAAGGTCTTTTGATTGTGCTTTTTTGAGAGTGCAGCCATGCTCACTGATTCTTGTCTCATGTCAGGGTCAAATATTTTTGTATGCAAAAAGGCTGGAATCCATCAGCTATATGCCTTACAAGAAAAATGGCTGATAAAGGATCTTTTTTGGTGAGATGCAGACTGAGTACAGATGGGTGGTTTTTACTAACCTTGACCATTTAAAGGCTGAACCGAAGAAGGAATCTCTCATTACATTGAAACTGAAAGTGTGAAACTTTCTCAGCACTCAGCTGGAACAGGGGGCCAAATTTGGACTTGCATCAGTTGTCCAGTGATGAGATGTGTTGTTAATACTGGCCTTGGTCCAAAAATGGGATTTTCAGTGATTAATGTAATCTGACACACATTCATTTGCCTGAGAGCGATAGTTGAGCACTGCGTGTGTGTCTGCAATGTGTTACAGAAAGCCACTGAGCTGCCTCTGGTGACACGATAGCGAGCATTGCTCATACAGATTTGCATGCTCATATTATATTCACATTAATCACAATTTCTTTATTTGTATCTTAAAATCTACTGGTCAGATTTTTACTGTTTCCTGTATTGCTCTTTAGTGTTGGCGACTGCCCGGTTTATGAATCTACAGTCACAAGGTTAAAGAAGTCATATTTAAGCTTTCAAAATGTTAATATGATTGAATATGAAAAGGCCATGTAATGCAAAATATGGCCAAGAAAACATGTTTTCCTATTGAGTTTTCCTTGCACATGTTAAAATGCATTGTGACCAGTGTTGTTCAGTTTACAAGCAAATGACTTTAAAATGTTAAACCTAGTTAACGTTTTGTACAATTATGCTAGTATTTGCTAGCCTACCATATATTCACAAATAAATGCCTGAGAATTAAAGTTTTGACTTCATGATTATATTTATGCACATGAGTGATGATAAATGAACATGTTGTGTTTTGATTTACAAATGAAACTACATGAATGATTAATTCCTCTATAAAACACTGTAGTTTTTATAATTATGGGTCTATTATGTAGCCAAAATAAAATGAAATATATACAATTTAAACTGCATTCCATCAAAAATTCCAGTTAGCCTAATCAAAGCTTTATCACGTTGAGTATTTACAGTGAGCTATTATTTACAAAAATCGAAATGAAGGGAAAAAATGATAAACGAATATAAAAATATAACCAATAATAATAGGCTTATAATAATAATATACAAATATGTTGGGAAAAAGACCATCACTTAATGGACTTATAAGACTTATTTTATATTATATTATGCACTTTATGTAACATTTATTCATGATAAACTTCATTTAAATGATGACTATTGCACGTAATACAGTCAGGTAGCCAAGGCCAATGGCTAATGTAATAATTTAATAATGTAATAATTTATATAATAAATAAATAAATACATCTTAATTCAAAATAAAATATGAATGAACATGTCTCTGATAATCCTGGGTTGCTATGGTCACGCAGGTTAGTTTACGCATTAAACTCGCGGCCACGAGAAAAACATGTCATTACCTCAACAAAATTATGTCGTGGCCACAACAAACCTAAGTGAACCGACCATGATATCTCCCGGGCACCATAGTTTGCACTGTGCAGGTTGATCGTTTTGTGACATTCATGAGAACTATTGAGAGTAGAGCAGATGGCTCTTTATGCTTTCGAATCGCTCTTACGCCTACTTTGGTGTCTTTTTTAATCAGTGTGAAGCGACGCTTCAAGTCAAATGTATGAATAAACATGTCCGCATATTTGCATCACTTTGATCGTTGCCTGTAGAGCTCACCTTCTCACGCGCAGCCCCACGATTGGTCGATTATGTACAATATCTGCATGTTATTGGTAAAACTGCTTTGGATGTTTCAGGCAATATTAAAATCCTGGCCAGGACGTGTCCCATATGAACGGCACATATGGCCACCCTACTTAAGGGACTGCAAGCATATGTGGGGGGTACCGTTATGGGATGCCTAAAATGTATCTGTGCTGTCATGTTCCTCCACAGGACTGTCCCTATGTACAACAGTGCCACGAATGTGCATGTGTGCTATTTCTCTCTCTCTCTGTGTGTGTATGCGCATTTATTCTGTGCATTATGTGCATTCATTCATTCAAATTCTAGCAAACAGCACACCTGCTGGTCTATCTATAGAAAAAGTGCTCAGATTAATGGCATAATAATCTGAAGCATTGTCATTGCAGATGTTTAACACCAAACACCACGCTAGTTTCAAGACTGTTTCGACTAGGGCAGGCCAGAATTGTGAAACTAAAAATAAAAGTTATGTAAGTGGCACTCTTTTCCCCATTCTGTGCTTAATTTTAGACATTCTGTTCCTCAGTAAGACATATTAACAAGAAGAGGAAGGTTTAAATATCCAAACATCACATTTATTTTATTGTTGTGACTCACAGCTTTCAGCTCATCTGGTGTCCTCTGAAGCGAGGGAGAGACTGAGAGTCTGATGAAAATAAACGGCCTGAGAGGAATAGATTAGCTGCTTTATTTTCATTATGGACTCTTTATTCTAAACCTGTTTAGCCGTGCAAAAGAAAGCAGATTTGGTTACTAGTTCTATATCCCTTCTTTCAGATTTGTATCATGTAATAATCAGCTTTGCCCTTGAGCCACCCACATCCCCTCTGCTAATAAACAGTGTTCTGCAGATAGCATATGCACCTCTGCAGATCTGACTCATACATCTACCAAAAGAATACACTTGCTTTTCTATGCTGTCCTAAACCTGATATTTAAAAATGTATAAACAGAATAATAAATATTTTTAAAGAAAGTTCTTAAGATTTTCTAATATAATAATATTTATTATAATAATAATCTTCACAATGAGTGCAGATAGCCAGGAGCGATTGAGTGCTTTAATTCAGAGCTGAGAGAGAGGGATAAAGCTTCCCCATATGGTTTCACTGTGAATCCCACTCAGTTTAATGGTTTTTAACCATCTGTGGGAAATAGCTATTTGTGACAGAAGGACCACACTATGTTACGAGGCAAGATACACTTCACAGCAGGCAAGGAGAGGACCACTTCTTGGAAGGAAAACAAACACACACACACACACACACACACACGTACACACACACACAAACACAGGTACACACACACACACACACAGAGAGAGAGAGAGAGGATTTGGTGCCCAATGTTGCTCATCAGATCTGAAAGAGTGAAGAGAGTGAAATGAATTTAAAATGACCTCAGAACAATTCTATGGTAATATTAAACTATGTTAAAAACAGAAATAAGAGTTGAAACATACAGCCCTCAAGGCTGGAGCAATAATAACTCAATAACAACTGATATGTCAGACTTATAAGGCATTGGAAGTTAAAAAACTGAAATGGTTGACGAGCAGTTTTCTTTGCTTTGTTGATGTATTTCCTATTGAATGAGGAAGAGAGGACAGTACATAGCCGATGATCACATTTTCAAAATTGTAATAAATTCCAACCATTTTCTTAGCAACTTATTGACGATTGAAAAAGAGTTCAACTTTGAGCATTAGAGCATATGCATCTAGAGAACATTGTATGGGACAAATATTTGGAAATGCATGTGCATGATAAGTCATCAATACATTTTTGGTCCGGAAGACTGTTATTAGTACAGACTAATATTAAAGAACAAAAACAAACTTTTAATTTCATGAGGTCTTTAATCTTCGCTTATTTAAACCAGCTAACTAGTATTTCTATAATAAAAATCATTCATAAAGTCTTTTCACTCAGTTTATCATGCAAAAACACATATCATAAATGGAAATCAATCTACTGCTGGGAGTTCACATCATTCACTGAGTTGATGCATTTATTCATACTTACAGAAGCCTGATTAATTTCCTATGAGCGAATTGAGGTTAAGTGCCTCTCTCAAGGGGACAGTGGGGATGGGTCACTCATGACCCTCTCCTTATAGAAAGCAACCTTCTTATTACCAGAATGGACTTACCACATCATCTAACTAAAGATAAATCATGTAGTGTGCATTTACTACTGATCAACCAACCATCTGGTCTCACGTCTAACTGTAATTGTGCCAGTGGGTTCAGCCCCTAAAAGTGCATTTTACATGTATTTTATACATTAGTTGTGCTTTTGTGTAATCCATTTGATGTAATTGTTGCTTTAATACATTAATTAACGTTGCATCTTTTTATACTGTTGAATTTTGCTGCTTTAAAAGGGATTTTATATAAATGTCATTTATATATGAATATAGTTGATTTATGTGCTGAAGTTTGAACATGTTTGATGCTTTTATTCTCATACTAAAGTTTCTTTTCTTTCTTTTTTTATTTTATTATTCTATTTTGTTTACAGAAGCTCATCACACTACACAGCTAACCTGTTCTGGGCAAGAGACTAGACCAGTCAGCTGTGAGCAAAGTAACATTTCAAATCACTTTTAAACAAGCTTTGTATAGGCCATTTAAACACGTTTTACAGGGAAAGATTTTTAGAGATTGACAGACACTTTAAAATTAACATTTACATCTTTTGTTTTAAGCTTGTTGTGGACCTGTACAAATTACAAGTTAAATAATTAGTCTAAAAAGCTTTCATTTTGTAACTATTTGATTGCTGCATTAAGTATCATGATTAGGTAACATGATTATTATTATTATTTATTTATTTTTTTTTTTACAGAAACATGTTAATTCATATTCATTAGACAAAAAATTAAAATTTATACAAATCAATATCAATTGTAATTAAGTAATTAATAATTACAATTGTTACTATAGATAAAACGTATTTATATACAGTCACAATCTTATTTTTAATAATATTTTTAACATTTAAAAAATACTTAACTTACTTTTTTTTCTTTCAAGCTTGTAGACCCACATACACGATACATGACATAAATTAATAAAATTGCTAATTTATGTATTTTTTACATTTACGTATTCATTTATTTATTTTTTGTTTAGTTTGGACAGCTATTTTTTTTTTTTCCAGTTTAATTTGTTTAATGGTTTACTAACACTCACCTACTTATTTTATTTACCAAAAGCTACCCGTAAGCGTAACTGCCAGTGGCTCAGCCACATGCACTGAATTGGCAGGTGAATATGAAATACTCTGGTGGAGGACTGTTGAACTGTATTTCCAGCAGCTGATATAGCAGTGGTATCATGCCTTTATTTTTACCTCCCTGTAGAAACTATATTCAGTATAACAACAGCACCTCTCTGCCGATTCAACATCATACCATTCATGTTGGGAAATAGCTGTTGTGACATTTCTCCCCGGTACATTTTAAATGTAATTTCCTGAATCAAAAGCACTCCATCACAGTTAACTCGAAACACTTTTCATTAATAGTCTGACAGAGGAAGGACTGAATGTTTGTGCCAGTGGGAGATGAGTAGGTGTTTGTTTGCATAAAAAGCTTAAGATTAAGATGAGAGTGATGACCTTTCCGTTGGGTCTATAATAACATGTGAGCATCGTTCCCTTTTTCAACACCTCTCTCCCTCTCTCTCCTTCCTCTTTGTCTCTGTCTTTCAAATAATGGCTGCACAAACTGTAATTTTTCTGCTGGCAGGCAAGTACCACTTGGGCACCAGTGCAATGGCTCATGGGGAGCGTTTGAGGCTATTGAGATGCGTTTTAGTTTTTGTGAGGTTAAAAACTACTCGCACATTTGAAATGTGAATGAATGAGAAACAGTGGCATGTTGAAGCACTCTTTGGGCCTCTCTTTCTCTCTCCCAAGACTTTAACTCCCACTCCATTATAACTCTACTTAACAAATTTGTTACTGAGCACATTTCTTAAGCACAGTTATCCATGTGATGATCATGGAACCACAAATATTTTATATCCTGTGAACAAAACGTCTAGAGAAAATAATAATTTAATGCAAATCTTGGCAAAGTCCTCAGTCCAGTTTCTCAGCCATGCTGGCCACTGCTGAATGGTTTGGAGTGTGGAAAGTTTAGCATCAGCTGAGCCAGTGACTTTAAAGAGCTCACAGCTTGACACATTCCCTTCAGGACAAAGTGGTTTTGAGTTTCTCTTTCTCTCCTGCTGTCGTGATGGTTAAAAAACTCCTGTCAGTTCTTGCTTATTTACCATTCTTAATAGCAACAGGTTTTTGAAAATAACATTCTAAATTGGTTCCTACTAAAATGTTTCTTTTTTTCAGACAAACCTTATTTTGAAGGTTGAATTGTCAAATGTAGGAAAGGTTATAAAGTTAACTTTTGGGCCATTTGGTAAAGAAAATGTTTAAAAAGAAATGTAACTGAGAAAGTTCTACATTACTTTTATGTAATTTCACTTGAAATTAAAGCTTTTTAAACTTGAATCCATGAGTATAAAAGTTCATTGCTGAGTTCACATCTTCATCTTTAGGTTCAACAAAAGAGCAGGTTCTCTGTATTGTTTTGTATCTCTCATCCTCAAGTTGTTCTTAACCTGAATGATTTTCTTTCTTATGCTGAATACACACACACACACACACACACAAATGTCTACCACATTGTTTATACCACATTCTAGTTTCAGTGTAGTTAGCGTTGTGTAGTAGCTAACTGCTTTTTAACAAGTGTATATCCTAACTGGAGTTTGTTTGCTTTTACCTGAAATTAGTATTTTGTATCTGCTTTTTCAAAGCAGCTTCTCCAACACTGATGACCATGACCTTGTTATTGCAGAGGTTGTTTCAGAGTGGTACGTGGCATTGCTGAGGAACAGAAAAGTCGGCAGATGCTAGGTAACATGTAATTTACACTTGTGGGTTCATGTTTGTGAGGGAGATACACAACACCCTGACAGTTCAGTGATAGTGCTGAGTCACCTGTATCTTGCACTCATTCACTTTTCAGTGGTAAATCTGCTCAACAGCCTAACATCTCTCTCTCTCTCTCTCTCGATTCTTTGAATTGAGATCATATGTGCTCGCGCCCCAGCATCTATTTCATCCTGCTTGCCTGTGAGCAGAAGTATATTTCAGGCTTCTCCGCAGGAAAAGACCAAATGGGATGAGCTTTTCCTAGACATCCAGTCATGTCGAGTTACCTTTGAAAAGGAAAACAAATCCGCTTTGAGGAAATTTTGTATGCTCAAGCAATTTATTGAATATTCTACAATATGGTAATGCTTATCTTCTTTCTGTGTTGAAGAATGTTTTTTCTAGTCTTTTTCTGTAAAAAAAAAATCAATCAATATTTACGTCATTACATAATATATATATACATATGTATATATATATATATATATATATATATATATATATATATATATATATATATATATATATATATATATATATACACACACATATATATATATATATATATATATATATATATATATATATATATATATATATATATATATATATATATATATATATATATATAAATGCATCTAAATGCTTTACTTGAAAAGGATTTCAAGTAAAGCACAGATTGCAAGCTGTGTTCTTGTAATTAGATAACTGCTCATTTTAGTGCTTCTATTTGTTTACCCGTCTTAGCATCGTACTGTGTTGCCTTTCAGCTTATTATAGCAGGAATGAGTTTTCCAATAAAAACTACTTTTTAAATTATATGTACCTTTATGACCTTGTCTCAAACAAATAATTCAGCCATTAATCTGTCTATATAAAATATTGATGCTGGACCCCTTTTTAGAATTTGACTTCATGCAATGAACAGCTCATACAGAAGCAGAGTAAATTAATTTTTTCCCTGAATACATATTTGAACAATTTCAATTGGTTTGCCTTTTAGAAAATATCTGAGAAATATAAAACCATCAGTTGAGTGAAGTCAACGTGTTTTTGTAGTTCCAAGGAAATTCCATAAAACATGTTTTAGACATTCTTTAGCAGGTCTAGTTACAGTAGTGGTCAGCCATATACTGTAGTACTCAGAAGTCCTCTAAAACCAGCTAATTAACTGTTGTTGTTGTTGTTGTACAGCAGGGTAGTTCACATGAAGCATGGCAACCTTTGAAATCCCTGTTAGTCCTGTCTTAGATAGTATTTCTGTTTCTTGAGTGGGGTATACTCTCTTAATACTGTGGAAACACTGAATGGGTGGCTGCCTGTAGTCTGGCCAAGCTAATTAGACAGATTGATGACCTGTTAGCAAAACTATGCATAGCCTGAGAAGTTTCATTGAGGTTGTTATTGCAGGGCACTGATAATGAAGGGGCTGTGATAGGGACCGTTTTAAATTAATACTATCGACTTAATAGCCGAACCTCTGTTATTTGTGTTCATAAATGGACAGAGCAGGGTCTCGCTCCAAGAAAAATAAGCAAAATGTCAAAACCAATCTGTGCGCCAGCTTGACAATTTAGTGCATATTTCAGTGGATAATGAGATTCAATGGGAAAGGGAGAAGTGTGCTGCCAGACCGAAACCTGGGTGTGCTGTTACTGCCAGTAGTTTCTTTACAAACTACAGAAATATATTTTTCGCCATCAAGCTACCCTTAGAACAAAAGCAATGAGGTGAAAAAAAGAAAGAGTGCAATTTTCCTTCCACTGATGCCACTGTGATTATCCACCATGTCCCAAGATATTCTCCCTTATTGCCACAACAACATAATTTAAAATGTCTTTATAACCAGTTTTATCTACATGGGGTTAAAGACTCAGTTACAGCTGGGTTTAATCATGTTAATTAACAACCAATTACAGCCCTTAAAGTGATAATGAGAATGAAGAATTCTGTGTGTCTGCAAGGGAAAACTAATGTATGAAAGTGTTGCTAAACAAATACATGCTCAGAACCGAACGCTATTTAGCAGTTCCGCTAAAAGGGAATGAAAAATAACCTTATTTATTTGGTATGTGCTTGTTATAAATTGTACTGTAGGCAATTCATCTGTGCATATTATTTCTGTTTTTTCTTTCATTTGTTTGTTTTTTTTGATCTCGTAATGTTTAATCAAAATGCCATAATTTGATCTTACTGTGAAAATCCAATGTCTTCCAAATAGATGAAATGACTTTTCTCTGGTGACATTATGCAAAACTTCTGTTGCCACTTCCTTTGATCACGACTTTGAACAGCGAGCATTATGTGCTATTTCAAACAGTGATATGCTGCAGAGTTGTCACATGACTTACTATGTTATATGTTTTATTCAGCTGTGTAAAACACAAGTATTATTACCATTTTGTTCTGAAATGGCTTTACTCTTGGCAGTCTGATAAAATAATAATGACATGAATAAGCCACTATTTGAGAAGTCACAATGGAAATAGCACATTGTTGGCACATTGCATTGTTGGATGTTTCAGTACAGAGCAAATGTAGGAGGTCATCTGTGTGTACCAAAATTCTGCATGCTGCATAAATGGAGTTAATGGTAGTAGCCAACTGATTAATTGATTATTGCACCTAGTTACTATGCTTTTAATTGAATAACACTCTTACCCCATTTAATACCTGTTTAAAATTGATAAAGTACAAAGCACATTGGTGTAATTGTAGAATTAATTTTATATAAGAGCTCAACATCAAAAATCTTAACTGTTTTTAGTCTGTGGTTTCAATTTTATGTTACATCACAAAATAGAAAAAGCAGTAATTGTATTATTTTACCAGGGTCTCTCTCAGTTTTTTCAAGTGTTGAGTGATGTTTTCTATCATACTAGTGGTGCTGGTATCAGCAGCCCACTGCTGATTAATTGTTTGCAGGACCCAGGTGGAGAAGAGGAACGGAACAATTCTGTCCTTAATCTACCTCTAACTCTCTCTGCTCCATCTTTCTCTTTCCCAGGTCTGACAACAGGGCTGAACAGAGGTGCTCATCACATAAATATTAATGCCACCATGTTTCAACAAGATGCTCACTAATCTTTTCTCTCCCCCCCACCTCTCTCTCTCTGTCTCTGAAGTAAAGTCCTATCGCAGAGCTGTCATCTGCAGAACAGGAGCTGCACTACAGGAGCTTGTTGGGACATTTTATTTTTTTATATTTCAATTAGTCTTTAGTGCTTCAAAATGTGAGTGTCTCTTCTTTTTTCCCATTTGGTATCAACCCACTTTTTAATATTAGTTTTTTCTTTCATATTTGTGTGTTCACTTTAGTTGGCCTTCCCTCAAAGTTTTTGGACATCAGAACACAGATCAGATTACAGAAGGTAAACTAGAAAATAAATCAAGTTAAACTGTTTAACTGACTGGTGAGGTTATGACAGCGCTAACACTGTGAGTGTGCAGAGATGTGTCTTCTACAAAGAACCCCAGGCTTGCATTACATGACTGTAACTTTGGTTGTATGGTTCATGTCAACACATTGGTGACATGAAAGAAACCTAACACTTTCAAAGACATGCAGTGGCATGAAAGAATAATAAAAGGAGATTAAAAAGACGTTTTCTGTAGAAGTTGTTGAAATAGCTGTTGGACAGGCAACTTAATCCAGAGCAAACACTTGATGACAAACAGGTGTCCTGAGCAAAAGAGCTCTGCAGTCCTAAACAGTGGGTTCTCACAGTGCACGAATCAACATTAGATTGTACAGCTTTGGTATTGGAATTACTTTTTAGACATCAGCTATAGGTTTTCTGGGTCACTGTGGGAGTGCAGTGTTTGTTTGTGAATTGACATACATCAGTACTGGTAATTTTCTGGGTGATTTGCTGACAACCAGATAATGTAAGAGTTTGCTCCTGTGCTGGCAAATGAGAATGTGGCTTTTTAGCAAAAGATACTTAAAGAATATAAATAATATGCATACAATGGTGATGATGTTTTTAAATAGTTTAAACGGTAAGATACAAAAGTATATGAGTTTTGTAAAACTGCACATAATTATTCATGGGAGTCTGTTTTATCAAAGCATCCTGGACACACACTTGCCCCATAAAACTTAAGCAGCACAAATGTATTAAAAAATTATTGTAACGTGTAATAATATTAGTGACTCAAAATTCTAATTCTATAGACTTGTTGCAGCTGTATTTTATTTGCCTACTAAAAAATGATCTCCATTGCTATAATATCCATCCTTCCTCATTTTGTTGTTTCTGATCAACCAGTAACATTCACAGTGTCAAGCATAGACCAATGGCAGCATAGATATGACAGTATAGTGTGATTTAAATCCATAGTGCACCACATATTATACTCCAGTAATGAACATAATCACAGTATAAGCTCCAAATGTATTACACTTGCTGCCTTTTGGACTAAACCAGTAATCCTGATCTTTATCATAGACCAGCTATGAAAAACAATATTATCTACTCAATTTATATGTTCTACTTGTTATTCTTATGGTAGTCAATCAAATCGCAACACACAAGGCTCAGATTTAATCTTGAATACCAACTTTAAGTCTTCTAAGTAATAAATATGCCACATTTTCAGTATATCTAGTAGCACTTTTGGGTCAACAGGGACATGTGCAAGCCTGGTCATTGAAATTCTAGTACTAGCTCATGGCACAATTGGGTCATTGCTTTTTAGTGCCACCCTTCAACCTCTGGGGCAGGTTTTTTTTGTTGAGAAATAGCTGGTGGATTGGTTGGGTGAAGATGGTCTGGTCCTCTTCCCTCACTCTCCATGTGAGTCGCAGCACCAAGGATTAATCTATTCATTATGAGACCGTGCCATGAGTCTTTTATGTAGAAGGGTGTACAAGGAATTATCCAGTCTCCCTGCCTTTTTGAATTTCCTCTTTGTTTGCTTTTTTTCCCATCCCATTCTATTCTTTCTTTTAAGCATTTTCCACTCAATTCGTAGTCGACTCACAGGGTTGTTTACCCCTTGTAGAGTTGAATGAGACAAATGACTGGTTCTGTAGTATTGAGTGGGACGCACAAAAACAAACAGTAATCAGGCAAATGAACAAACAATGCTTCCTCTTACATGATTCTCTACAGCCCTGAACAATCTGGCCCAAAAAAGGATGAATACACACATGCATATGCGCACACAATCGGCCGTGACCAACAACTTCTGTTCATCTCATGCCTCTTAGTCTCATTACCCTAAAAAGAGTGCATTCAATGCACCATTGGCATTTACCCCATTATAATGTGACTTTGCATTCTTTTTTATTTTCTAAAAACAAGGCAACAGGTTCAAACATCATAAGCATGAGCAGATACATTCTGCCTGAAGCTTGCTGTGACTCATGGGAGCAGATTAATTGAGATGATTTTGGCAGCTTTCTTTGCCCTGTTGTGTTTATTCTAAGCTGGCTTAACTCTCTGGTAATACCACTGCTATCTTTTGGCATCAGAGTAGGCGCCAGATTAATGTCTCCAGTAAATGTTATAACATGACACACAACTCTCGTTCATCCTTTTAAAGTGAATTTATCCTTGTTTATATCGCAGCTTCATTGTTTTAGTTGCTTTATTTGCATGGGGGGTGAATTATTTGTTGTCACTCTGCTACAGTAGTGCTGTGTTGTTTGGAAACAATACTTTGTGATCAACGGTCCTTATTATTCTCTTTTCAGTTTTTGATGAAGTCATGCCATGCTTTAGTATGGAGTGTTGTTCTTAAAACACCAAACAATAGGGCTGGTAAGGTCACAGAAACTCCTTTTTGGAAGTCACCCATTTCACACATGGCTTGTACTTAACACCACTAAACACATCTTATACTAAACACTAACACACGATCTAGAGAATGTACTGTAGTAGTGTTGGGTCTGAGTCTGATTGGAGTCTTTGAGTGGAAGACATTTACTGATGTTGTTTTATCCTAATTTTATGTTCTTACTTATTTATTTTATTATTCATGTTTTTTTTAGTTAATTTTTTTCAACTCTTGTATATACGTCATAATGACGTATTCTCATTGAAAGCACACTGGAAAATGATGCTAAAGAGTGCATTAAGAGTGCATTAAAGTGACTGACTAAGTGTCCAATGACGAGTTGGGAGTGAGAATGTGTTGTTCATACACATTTTGGGTAGTAGAGAGAGGAGACAGACTATACAAAAAACACTCGGACAGGTTGTGACTTTGATGTCTGATGTGTCTTCATTGTCAATGCTTTGCATTGATTTTTCCTGCTTTATACAAGTCTAGCAATCTGTCTCACTCAATCTCTATCTGTCACCCTTGTTAAAGTCTTACAGAAGTGCTTGTTTATTCTGCCATTGTCCCATGCATTTTATTAATTAAGCTTCTATTTTCAACCTTGTTTACAACCAACCGGCCCTTATAACAAAACCAGTGTCTCATTCCTTTTCACCTTCTTTTCACCCATGGACCAAATTGTGCAGATGACAACCATTTTCTCTACCTTAATGGAAGTAGGGAGCAGCGTGCACATGAAATCATACCATATTTTGTTCAAATCTGTAACAGTGTAATGATTATTCATCTGTTGTTTTTCTCCGTCAGTAGCTCCTCTGAGCTTATGTACTGTACCCAACTCTCTTAAACAGACACGCTCGCTTGCCTTCCTGCTATGAGAAGTCTGCGATGAGGTAGTCAAGACATGGTTGTCTAAATCTAAAACTGCTGATTTCATACCCTGGGAAAAACTCTGCACAGCAAGACGAGAGGAATTAAACTATCTGGAAGTTATCACATGCATCTTAATTAAACTCTTTCAGTGGCAGAAAGTGATAACATTCCCGGTAACATAATCTTGAAATGCATCCTACAGATGAATCAGACTTACCAGTCGTATATGTCTGTTGCGTCATTTTACCAATGATCCCTAGAAGTCATTAAAAAGAAATCTCGCTGTCTGAGTCTGGCAGAACATTTCTGTACTTTGGCTCTGAACATGCGTCTCACAATTTCGTCTCACATTTGACCGCTATATGGTATCACAGCTGGTTTATTTGCGCACTTACATTTGATAATCAGAGCAGCTGCATAATTATCCCTGTTTTAATCATCTGCGCCTGAAACATATTATCTCTTCTGTGCAAAGAAGCACTGACAGAAACATCAGCCATTACTCTGAAACTGAAGCTTGTTCAGAATTGTAATGTTCAGTGTCTTATAAAACATCTGCCAATTATGTCATCAAAAGCCATTAGCAAAGTGCACCTCTTTCATTTTATTCCATGAGGCTTTGTCCTTTGTGGCCTGTGAGAATAATAGACTTTCCTAATTGGCCTAATACGTCAAAAATCGTCATCCGGGATATGACAGAAATGCCTTTAGAGGATCAGCTTCTAGTAGTTGACAGGACCTTGAGCACAAAGTCAGTGTGGCATCATGTGTAGTCACCCTCAATCACATCTTCAGATGGGGTTATTGTTTATGACGTAGGAACATATGGTCATCACAGACCATGAGCGCTTAGCCGATAAGTGCTTTGAAACTGATCCAAGATTAGTCTATTATTCCAGCCTCCAACAAGAGCCAGTTAACCACAAATACTGCTTTACCTTCGCCTCGGTTTACTTCGCTGCTGTTTACTGTAGAGCATTAAATAGCAAGGGTAAATATTTGATCTGATGGCTCTGATAACCTTGGCAGTATGACAAAGCTTTTTTCTCTCTCCAGCTAAATGATTGTATTGGTAAAACAAGCTATGCACCCTGTGGGCATTTTCAAAATAAAATGAGAAAAGGTCAGATTTCCTCAGGAGGGTGAGGAGAGTCAACCAATGTTCTGATCAAAGATATCGACCAATGAAATAACCAAATGTCTCTTATCTTCTCTTTCACTGCAACGCATATTTTCCCAGAGTTAACTGAGAGTCTTGTCTTTGGATTTTTTTTTTTAAAGATTTTTTTTTCTCTTTCCATTTTCTTTCATTTTCTCTGTCCTCTATTTTTGTCTTTGCTCTTTTTCTGTTCTGAGTTATTTCTCTTTTAATTTTCTTTAATTTGCTTTTATTTTCCTATTCATTTTCCTTTTCTATTCTATGTCTGAGTATATCTATATATCTATGTCTGAGTATATCTATATCTGATATCTTTCAGTTGTAGTTTTGATGCAAATTCATAGAAAGGAGGCTTCTGTACACAGAAGACATCTCACTCAAAGCAACAAAATGCTGCAACCAGTTCCTGGAATGTATTGATGTGTATTTCAGAGATAGATCAAAGATGACCATCACAACAATAAATCAAACCATGCACTGAAACGTAGATTAATTCAGATTGTTGGATCAGTCTCTCTCAAGGCTCTCATGCTGTTCTTAGAGGGTGGGCCGGGGAAGGGAAGCCAGCTATATATTGTTTCCTTGTATTGTTGGGGCATTGAAAATCAGACATGCAATTATCTTATAGAGTGATCAATCATGTAGAGTTTTTGAAAAAGAGAAAAAGCCACAGTGCTTCCTGTAAAATCAGGCACTAGATTATATGTCTTTAAGACATTGACCTTGAATGGCCCAAACCCAAGAAACATTGCCTGGATTCCTAAGATATCCTTTTAGCTTGGCCTTTTTAGAAAAGCCCATTGTGGAGCTTTCTTTATGGCTTTGCTAACTAAAGCTATATTTGTATCTTTAAGTGAAAAATTGTTTTAGAGATAATACAGTATTACGCTGTAGAAACAAATAGTTTTCAAATGAAGTCACCTGTCAGTGTTGTTCAGTGTTTAGTTTAAATCGTCCACAGTAATTGTCAACAACAGATGTGTGTGTTTTTTTTTTTTTTTTTTTTTTTTTGGACCAGCACAACTGCTCAATCACTTGTCAGTGACTTTAAAATGGTTTTGGCAAAGCAGGTCTGGAACAGATTCTTCCTCAGTTCTTGGTCTGAAAGCTTAGTGTCACAAGAAGCATGATCAAATATTTGTTTCCTGTGTTTTGGCAGCTCTAAGTGTGCAAACTGTGACATGAATATGCTAGTGCATCACTCTTTGGTCTTTTCTCTCATCTCAATCACACGCACACGCACACACACACACACACACACACACACACACACACACACACACACACACACACACACACACACACACACACGCACACACACACACACACATTACAGAACTACGATTATGATATCAGCACTGGATGTAATGAGTTGACTAGTAAAACTGGCTGTTTACTCCACAAGTTGGTATTGTATTTAGGACATTTAAATACATACATAGGTTAAGAGCAGGGCTTATGGATTATTAATGATATGGTCATAAACATGTCTCTTCAACTCTCTACATTAATCAGCTATTTCTTCTAGAATTTACTGGACACAGACTAATGCTTTATGTTTCCATAGATTGATTGTAGCTGCCAAAGATAGATAGATGTGTATTTTAGTACCTCTTAGCACTAGTAAATCAAGTAGTCAAAACTACTCTTAGCTTTCATAAACATAACTGTTTTAGTGTTTTTACATAAACAAATGTAAGAGACAAACTGAAACTCGAAACTCAGCTGTGTATTTCAGATGCTGACACATCCATTAACCTCATTATCTACAGTGAGAAACTGCCACTCAATCACACCAAAATGATGGACGTAAAAGGATCATAGGTTATTATGAAGATAGATACAGTCTTTCACTAGGACTTGGTCTTTTCTACTTTCAAAGCATGGTTCTCTTTGGAACCTTATAAAAGGGCTTTTATTTACTGTAGCACCAGAAAGTGTTCTGCTATTGTTGCAAGCTGAAGAACCCCGATCTGAAGAACACCCTTTATTCAAACTTTTTTTTAAATAATTAAGTTTATTAAGTTTTTTTTTTTTCTTTTTTTTTTTCTTTTACAATTCTGGCCTCTGAAAGGCAAATTAAAGGTCAGTATACATACATACCAAATGGGCTTCTATATGAGCTGGTCTGTGGTGTGGCTGCTAATGGATTCTAGGACAAACAAAAAGTCCATTACAAGGTTGTGTAAAAACCTTTTGAGCTCTTGTTTGCTGTGAAATAGTTGATGAATCACACGATAAAGGGTGATTTATTAAATCTCTGATGTTTTAGGCTAATGGAGGGTGGCTAGAGGTTTTGTGATGATAGCTTTCTGCTACTGTGACACTCAGTCGTTTATTTGTTTTAATGAAGAGTTGTGCAGAAAGGGATGTATATCAGGACTGCTTATTTCAAGTGTAATGAAAGCCTCTTCACTGAAAATTTGCAGGTGTATAGTAGCCTTTTTTCTTATTCATTCTCTCTACTTCTCCCATCCCTTTCTATCTGTCCATCAGTGTCTCCAGGGCTTGACCATTTCTCTGGATTTCATCATTAGATAATTACAGTTTAACCTCAGGTGAGGACATGAATATGATATTAAAAGGACAGGACAAAATCTCTCATCTTATTCTTTTTTTATTATTATTTTATTATTTTTTGTCATTGATAGCATGTTTCCTTTCATTTGAACCATACTGTTATTACTATAGTCATTTTGCAATGTTGTCCACCTTCCTTCTGATTAGTTGTACCCTAATGTCTCCCCTTAGGAATATAACAACTTCAAATGAATCATTTTGATGATGTCTGTACTTTTAAACTAACATCCCAACAGTGATCGGTGCTTCCTTAGTCATGCACAGTTCTGGATATACTGCCATAACTATTATTGAACAGCTTATTCAAATATGGATATTTGTATTGATTAATTGCTTCTGCTGAGTGGCCTGTTGAATGAGCAGCAAATGTATGCAAATATTTAGCAGGATGTAAGTTATGTGTGTTTGTGTGTGCATTTTTAGGTGATTTATATTCATGATCCAATTTCTCTCTTTTACGAAGAAAGAATATCCTGTATGTTAAGCTTCTGTCTGCATTCCCCAATTAAATGTGCTGATCTAAAACCATTACCTCTTTAGATCCTGCATATAATTGCTTTCAACAGCCTATAGGAAGGGCAGAGCTGGTCCTGGAATTTGGCAGAACTGCATCCCTGGTTTACTTCGGCATTAGTATGCTGTCTGTAAAGCGTATAAGTGAGATCCTACCTCAGACGGAGACAATTGTGATTGTTCGCAGCTACAGCAGGTATGCTTGGTTTCTCTCTCATCCCAGAAAATGTGAAGCAATTTTACTATTTAGCCTGGCTTCCCTCATCCTATTTGTGTGGTTTTGCATTGATTCAAGGTGTATACAATTATATGGAACATGTGCTTAAGGAGGAATGGTTGGGAGCTTCTCAATTCAACTGCATAAAGTACTCAGCAGTGCAAAATGTTGCAGTGATTATGAGGTACTTCTAAACTCTCTCTCTCTCTGTGTAAATGGCGCTTCTGAAATTTTACATAATAATGAATTATTTTTATTCCGTTCAAATTAATACAGCGTTACAGTTCATATTCTTTGTGTACCAGGAAGACCTGCTCTGGCATTCAGTAGAAAGGATTAGGGCTTGCGCCTGCAAGTCAGGTGGATGGATTATCTCAGCAAAGGAAAAGTGCTCACTAACACAGATTTAGACACATTTGTGAACAATGTTTGAGAGAAATAGCCTTTAAGTGAATAGTTCATAAAATAACAATTTTTTTATTAGTGCAAAGAACATTTTAATAATCAAAAGAACCTTTGTTAACTATCAAGAACCTTTTGAGGATTGGAAAGTTTCATTGGATGTTAAAGGTTCTTCATGGAAGCACAGATGCTAATAAAGTACCTTATTTTTAAGAGTGTACAGGTTCTTTGAGAACAGAAGTTTGACTCGACAACCTGGAGTTGTCACAGTGTCTGGGTTGTGTTCCCTGGGGTTCCACTAGATGTCCCCCTTTCTCACGGTGTCTGTCACCTTCTCACTTCCTGTTCCCTTATTTGGTAACCTTCCTCCTTGTTGAGTAATTGATTGTTCCCCACCTGTCTCCTGTTCCCTCGTTATCCTTCTGTGTATTTATACCTGGTCTGTCTGAGTCTGTGTTACGGAGTCCTTGTTTATGTCTTATGATTATTCATTTCTGCCTTGCCTTGCCTTGCCTTGCCTTGCCTTGCCTTGCCTTGCGATGTGTTGGTTTTGACCCTGCCTGGATTGTTTACCCGTTTGGATTACCCTTAATAAATGACTTACCTGCAATTGGTTCCCTCTCCCGTGTTTCCAGTACAGCGATCGTGACAGGAGTGACCAGGAATAATCTTTAGGCTTCGTTTCAGCACACCATAGTAATCATCCGATCATTTATTCACAATCATTTCTGTGAATGTGAGGATTATTAACCTGTGTTACCTGTGGCCTGTGTTGCCCTGCAGCTCTCCAGCTTACTCTCAGCTACTGACCTTGAGATGTTTGACTTTTAATGAGGTCCTGAGGCTCCACCAAAAGGCTTGTGAGTGTTCTCTCTCTCTGTCTTTGTCTCTGTCTTTCTCCCCCTCTCCCCCCTTCATCCTCTCAGTACATTTCATTCTAACCCATGTTTCAGAATGGTGCTTCTGTGCAGATCAAATCTCTGCGGTCAGCTGCTAATAACCTGTGAAATTTTCATTTCATGTACATCGTCACATTCATGCAGATCAGTGGCTGCCATAACATCAAAAGGAAACTGCTCCTTTAAAAACTGGTTAACTGTGAATACATCACTTAGTGAACACTGCAACACTTTCAAGGCTCTGTTTGAAGGACAGGCAGAATCCCTGGAAAAGTGTGGAATTATGTATTCTTCAGAATCTTAGCTGTTTGAAACTCCTCATCAGGTTAAAAGAAAGGCTGGACAGTATGGGCAAAATATTATCATGATTACATTGATGAATTATTGATGTTAATAATTATTATCATTATTATTATCATCATTATAATTATTTTTTCTAAGGTGAAGCAAGCTTTTATTTTGGTGGGTTGTCATTAATTTTCAGTGAGTATTTGATGAAAGCTGAAAGATTTGATGAAAGCATATCAGATGAAATGGTAAAATGCTCATAAAGTGACTTTTCATGTGGGTTGTAGTATAGTGAGACAACAGACACTGGAAACACCATGAGCATGTGTACATGATTATATTTAAAAGACAGAGACTGTGTCTCTCATTTATGCACAGACATGCAGACCATGCAGACACACAACTAATATGTGAGAGAAATATTACTTAAATCCATCATTTTGATTCTGAAATAAACTATTATTTTTTCATTATATTGGTGTTGATGTATTGCACAGCCCTCAGATCTCAACACAGTGCTGTAGCAGTAAACGAGCAGCAGGAGTGTGGGGAAAAGTTATAAAGAGAAGTGCAAGAGCAGAGGAAGTGAATGGTAAGAGCACAGGCAAAGCAAGAGGAGAGAATAAAAGTTATTTTGGCTGTAAGTTTACGATCCAGGTTTTTATCCAGTGCATTTCAGTTTTTTGGCTACGACCTTTGTGTCCTGTCCAATAACAGACTACCATGTCAAGCTCTCAGTCACCCTTTGTGCGCTCAGGTTTCCAGCGTATACAGTATTGTTCAAAATAATAGCAGTACAATGTGACTAACCAGAATAATCAAGGTTTTTAGTATATTTTTTATTGCTACGTGGCAAACAAGTTACCAGTAGGTTCAGTAGATTGTCAGAAAACAAACAAGACCCAGCATTCATGATATGCACGCTCTTAAGGCTGTGCAATTGGGCAATTAGTTGAAAGGGGTGTGTTCAAAAAAATAGCAGTGTCTACCTTTGACTGTACAAACTCAAAACTATTTTGTACAAACATTTTTTTTTCTGGGATTTAGCAATCCTGTGAATCACTAAACTAATATTTAGTTGTATGACCACAGTTTTTTAAAACTGCTTGACATCTGTGTGGCATGGAGTCAACCAACTTGTGGCACCTCTCAGCTGTTATTCCACTCCATGATTCTTTAACAACATTCCACAATTCATTCACATTTCTTGGTTTTGCTTCAGAAACAGCATTTTTGATATCACCCCACAAGTTCTCAATTGGATTAAGGTCTGGAGATTGGGCTGGCCACTCCATAACATTAATTTTGTTGGTTTGGAACCAAGACTTTGCCCGTTTACTAGTGTGTTTTGGGTCATTGTCTTGTTGAAACAACCATTTCAAGGGCATGTCCTCTTCAGCATAGGGCAACATGACCTCTTCAAGTATTTTAACATATGCAAACTGATCCATGATCCCTGGTATGCGATAAATAGGCCCAACACCATAGTAGGAGAAACATGCCCATATCATGATGCTTGCACCTCCATGCTTCACTGTCTTCACTGTGTACTGTGGCTTGAATTCAGAGTTTGGGGGTCGTCTCACAAACTGCCTGTGGCCCTTGGACCCAAAAAGAACAATTTTACTCTCATCAGTCCACAAAATGTTCCTCCATTTCTCTTTAGGCCAGTTGATGTGTTCTTTGGCAAATTGTAACCTCTTCTGCACATGCCTTTTTTTTAACAGAGGGACTTTGCGGGGGATTCTTGAAAATAGATTAGCTTCACACAGACGTCTTCTAACTGTCACAGTACTTACAGGTAACTCCAGACTGTCTTTGATCATCCTGGAGGTGATCATTGGCTGAGCCTTTGCCATTCTGGTTATTCTTCTATCCATTTTGATGGTTGTCTTCCGTTTTCTTCCACGTCTCTCTGGTTTTGCTCTCCATTTTAAGGCATTGGAGATCATTTTAGCTGAACAGCCTATCATTTTTTGCACCTCTTTATAGGTTTTCCCCTCTCTAATCAACTTTTTAATCAAAGTACGCTGTTCTTCTGAACAATGTCTTGAACGACCCATTTTCCTCAGCTTTCAAATGCATGTTCAACAAGTGTTGGCTTCATCCTTAAATAGGGGCCACCTGATTCACACCTGTTTCTTCACAAAATAGATGACCTCAGTGATTGAATGCCACACTGCTATTTTTTTGAACACACCCCTTTCAACTAATTCAACTAATTGCCCAATTGCACATCCTTAAGAGCGTGCATATCATGAATGCTGGGTCTCATTTGTTTTCTGAGAATCTACTGAACCTACTGGTAACTTGTTTGCCACGTAGCAATAAAAAAATATACGAAAAACCTTGATTATTCTGGTTAGTCACATTGTACTGCTATTATTTTGAACAATACTGTATATGAGTGTGTTCACAGCATGCTGGATTCCTATTATGTTAATAGCTGGGCCTTATTCTGCTGTCCAGTAAGCATGTCAATGCTTTTAGCTTCTTTCCTTTAGGCAGGAATCTGTTCAAAATAAGAACTAAAATAGCAAAACCGTGAAAATACTTCTCCCTGAACCACATAATTAATGAATGACAGTCTGTAATCTCAAGTCATTTTCTGGCACTTGGAGTAGCAGCGCTATGTTTCTGGCACAGGTGGATCAAACGTCCTGCTGAAATCAGTGTAATGTGTTCGATTAGAAGAGTCCAACACTCTGGCTCGCTGCCGGTAGACACAGCTCTAATAGTTTCACTCTCTCAGTGTTGTGAGGCGATATTGCTGAATTCTTGAGGGGATGTGTGGGCAGGCATAGTTCCTGTAGCAAGATATTACTTATTGTATCTCACCTGCAGTCTGAAATTGTCTGACACATAAACACAACTATTAACAGTGTTCGGCATGTTATTTATAAAAGTGACGTTATAATATTGAAACCATTTTAAAAATGTATTACATTTGCTGCATCTAAAATGATGTACTGTCTACATTTGATGATGAATTTGATTTTGTGACATTAAAAAAATATAGTTTTTGAAGTATGCGTGTAATATGAATACAAAGCAATGTGCATACTGATCTCTTACATGAGTTATTTTTCATGCACTGCTATTAGTAGTTCAAAATCAGATAGGTTAATCAATTGACACACTGCCTTTCAAATACTGTTTTTAAAGGGATGTAGCCTTATTTGGGCATGGGGACAGCTACTTTTTATGGAAAGTTGTTTTTTTTTAAAATAGGAAATCTACTTGTTTTAAAACACCATTTTTAGGTGTTCTTATTACATCAATGTGTATATATAATTTATAATAAAATAAAAAAAATTACATATTAAAGTGTAATTTATTCCTGTGATTTAAAAGCTGAATTTTCAGCATCATTACTCCAGTCTTCAGTGTCATATGATTCTTCAGAAATCATTCTAATATGCTGATTTGATGATCAAGTAACATTTCTTTATTACTATCAGTGATCAATTTGAAAACAGTTGTGGTGCTTAATATTTTTGTGGAGACGGCAATACCTTTTTTAGTATTTAGTATCCTAGGATTCTTTGATGAATGGAATGGAATTTAATTAAAAATCTTTTTATTTTTATACATTGTTAAAGTTTGTATCACTTTTACTCTTTTTCTATCACTCACCAATTTAATGTAACCTTGCTGAATATGTGTTAATTGCTTTTAAAAAACAGACACTTTTTAAAGATGAAGTTCGTCACTGAATACAGTCCATTCTTTAAAGAGAATGTGTTTTTATAATGGAGAACCACTCATGTACTTGGTTCTTAAATTGCAGTTGTCAGCTGGAGTTTTGTTTTGTGCTTGTGTTGATACACCTGTCAGTGAGAGCTGTATGTTTTACAGAAAACTCCCATACAGCATAGATCCCTCTCAGGAAAACCTCAGGCGGTTTTATGCTTTCAGCACACCAATGAAGATTCCCACGAGCACCTGAGGGAACGTAGACTGGAATTTTTTCTTGTTTTCTTTGTCTCTCCTAATTCTTCTCCTGCCCTCTGTTGTCCCTTCACTTCTGCCTCCTGTCAAACATGCTGCTACAGGCTGTTTGAAGAGCCCAGATGGACTGCAGTAAATACTTAGCTGACAAGAATGAGATAGAAAGGAACTTATCTGTCACACTGGGACTGGATTTTGTTTATCTGTTTGTAAGTAGAGGCAGGAATTAAATCAAGGAAGCAGTTTTTGCCTGAGATTCTTTTTTTTTTGAAAAGTGACAAGTAGTAGAAGTTTCCGTTTTTTGTTATTCATCTGTTTTATTACTTTGTAATTTGTTTTAATTTAGTCAATATTTTTCAATGCAATAATCACTAATAAACAATAACCAAATATTCAGACATTTGTAAATCTTTTATTTTATTTTATTTACTGTATTGTGAAATCTATAGCTACTATACTATATGGCAGTCCTCAACACTGTGATTTAATTATTTGAATAAATTATATGCTTGATTTTCTTTTCTTTTTTATTGTATCATTGGTAATTTATTGCATTTTTTTATATTTAAAATAATATAATTAAAATAGTTTAATTAACATCATGTTTTTTTCCTAGATGTGATTAACAAGGGAAGTCTCTTGTTTGGCTGTTACTTCTGCAGCTGACCTTTGAGTGTCCACTGGTGTTCACTGTCACGACACATTTGCTGCTCTGTCTGAATGAAATGAAATAAAAATCAACTGCCTTCATGTTTAAACTCAGTAATGCTATTCAGAGACAGATTGACAGAGTTGGACTGTGAATTATAGAAAATCTTGTTTCAATATTCATTCAGGTCGCTAGCAGTTTTCATAGTGAAATGTGCGATATAGCACTGGATGGCTGGTTTTCTGAGTCTGTCCTTTCACTGCCGAAAGTTTGGTTGGGGACGAACATAAAACTTTTAAATCCCTAGACACGATTACAAATAACTTTTAATGCATTAATAATATTTATTAGACTAGTGCCTAAATCTTTTTTCCTAAATGAGTCTGACAATTAGGGTTAGAATCATTCTACTGATACAACAAACCATCTGTGACTCTGTTTGGTTATTTGCACTACTGCTTTGATTGCTATGTGAAAAAGGTATGCATGCTGCTTACTGTATATAACCTTGATTTGTGAATTAATACTAGGTGAACTCGACTGGGTCTTGCCTGCAGAATTTGCTTGGTTACAGTTTAAATGTAAATGAGTTGTGAGATTCACATTTACTGCAAGAACCATGGTTCTGACAGAACTGTCAACAATATTGAAGACCGTCTTGTCCTTTGAATGTTGTTTACTGAGTAGCTTGATTTAATTATTTACAATTTGACTTTATCCTGGATTGTTCCCTTCTCAGAGTAGTTGTCATTGTAGCACGCTTTAGATTTGTACATATTTTATAAGCGGAGGTGCTTTATAAACTTCCTGTTGAGCCAGGTCTATTGAAAAGCATTCAATATCATAACAATAATTCTAAATATTTGGTATTATATCTAATAATATATTATATTACACAGCCTGTTTTGCTAATTGAGGGGTTCTGCTTTAGTTTAAGGAAATAATCTGCTTCCTAATTTTATTAGAGCCTAACAGTATAGCTGCACAACTCATCCTGGACTTA
Organism: Carassius gibelio; assembly: GCF_023724105.1. Taxonomy (NCBI): domain Eukaryota; kingdom Metazoa; phylum Chordata; class Actinopteri; order Cypriniformes; family Cyprinidae; genus Carassius; species Carassius gibelio. The sequence goes on along the minus strand of NC_068377.1, from coordinate 30,219,575 downwards.
TGCAGAGAGCTTAGAAAGATTGTTTCTTTAAATAGAGCTTAATTTTATTCATCCAGAACTTTCTGTAAGCTCTTCTTATGACAGAACAACTTTGGTGGTGTTTCTTTTGTGCTCTTACAATGTTCTGAAATGTACACATTGCAATTAAAAAAGGAAATGACAAAAAAAAAAGTTTGAATAAATTATGTTTGCATGCAATATTAAATGTTGTTTTAAATGCAATTTCTTATAAATGTGTTTTTAGATACATTTGCTTGCTTGCTAAATAAAAACACAAATAAATCAGTTTTCTGTTATAATATATTTTCAAACTATTCCTGTTATGGCAAAGCTGTATTTTCATCCACCATTACTGAAGTCTTCAGTGTCACATGATCCTTCAGAAATTGTTCTAATATTCTAATAATCGTTCTAATTATTATTTATTAAGACATTATGATGCCTTGAGTATACTTTGTTCTGTCACATAAAAATGCTTACGGTACATTGCTGATCATGGTTTGAAGTATCAGTTGAAACACATCATCCCTCATCAGTGAACACAGGAATTCACAATTATATCAAAAGAAGATCTAATGTAGCACGCACCATTTCATCTCGGATGTACTGAAAAAGCAGGCAAATCCACTTGGCACTTACACCATAATTACTTGTGGGTTGACGGAAATTCTGATGCAGTGTGTTTCATCAGTATTGCGTGGATTCTTTCATAAACCTTCATATGTCTTGACAGTCTAACTTACCTAGAATCAGTGATTCACCTCCCTCATCTGCAGTATGTATGAAACCAGCAGCTGACACCACCTGAAGAGCATCGGTATCAAGAGGTAGCCTTTGTTTCTACGCTATACACCCAGATCCAGGTGCACCGGTTATTTTGTACTTAAGTGTATGTTTTTAAAATAGTGTTTGTATGAGCTTGTATGGACATGTTTCAAGCTTTCATGATTTCAGTGATTTTTTTTCTCCTCTGAGTGAGTCACATACGGTATGTAGCGTTAGCAGTGAAAAGTATATCTTAAGCATTTACCATGGAGGCAAAAAAGCACTAGCAGAATATCCAATTTTTGTAAACAACCTCTGGCTGTTGAAACCTGATTTTAATCTCAAATATCTCCCGAATAGTTCTGCTACAACCTATTTGTGAAAACCTCAAAAAGTCACGGTAAAGTCAAAGCAACTGCTTTTAGAAGTAGGATGCTATCTGCAGTATATCAGATTAATATATTGAAACAAAACAAAGCAACTTAAATCTCTCGGGAGCTCCCGAAGACCTGTCATTCACCTGCTGGGAGCTGAAAGAACAGGAGGGAAACAGATTTGGAAATACAGACAGGGTGAAAAGGAGATGCAAGGAACTCTGAGGGGATCAAATGGTTAAAGAGCAGGAAGCATGTGCCAAGACAGCACAACATTGCCTGACTTAGATGTAGTCAGTGAGATAACATAATATGACAAGCCGGTTGACAACAAAACATAATGGCAAAACGATCTCATTGCATTCCTGAAGAGCATCAGCATGTGTAAACTGATCAATGTTGCATGTCTGACATCTTAAACTCTTCCTGCATTTGTTTATGCTGGTGAGAGACATGCAGGATTGTATTGTCCCCCTGCAGGGCTCAGGTTTACTGGAGCTTGTCACAGCTGTTATCTCCAGCCAGGCAGGAGGGTCTGGCTCTTAGCCTTGGGGACGCTGGGATTCTGGGTTTCACTTTGAGAATGATATACTGTAGGTGAAGCTGCTATTGTTTTAGCATGTGCTGGGTCATTGTTTTTCTCTGCCGTTATTCAGTTAGCAGATAGATATGGGGTGGTGGGGGTCTTTGTACTCTGCATAACAGATAGCGTGTTTGGTCAATGGTGGTGCTCTGCTGATAAAGGATCATGCATTCACACTGAGATTGGCTGTCCTGTTAGCATGCTAAAAGATGGGATCTAGACAGTGATCAGATGGACAAAATTACACCTGGAAACGTTCTATATATTTTTTTCCATCAATGAATGTCAGCTTGCCTGCGGAAGAAAGAAACAGACAGTGAGACAGAATGAGAATTGATCAGTAAAAAGTAAAGGAAGTTGTCAGCAGTCAGGGAGAAATAAGCCAATTTACAGCGATATGCACACATACACATACACATACAGGGACCGATGCAATGCTGCTATAGATTGACCACATTGCAGAAAAAGTAAATAATGCTGAAAAATTTAAACGAAAGCTTTACACATCATTTTATAATATAATTTTCTTCTATATAATATAACAAAAAGGTAGCAAATAATAATTTTGTCTAAAATCAAGTTATACTTATCATAAAATAAAATAAAAAAACATCTACTTGTAACAATATTTAAGTCTTTGTGTGAGGGTATCGGTGTATAAATGCATAACACAAAAATTGAAAATATTATTTGCTACATTTAGTACTATTGATGATTTAATGTATGTAACCCCTCTCTCCTGGGTCCTCACCACCACACCTCATCCTTGCTCCATGTGGGCCTCGAACCTGGGTCTACAGCATGGGAGGCGGACACTAACAAAGAGGCTAAATGACTGCAGCCACTAGCGTCAATCGCTAGTGTGTCTCTTGAGATCAGGGGAGTGAGGTTTACCTGCATAGAACCTACTTGCTGGCCTCCATTACACTCCCCCCCTAAACCTCACTCCCATCCGGGACACAACTGGGACATAACAGGAGCATAGGTTAGTTAAATTGCAACTCAATGACGATGCATGGCAAAATAAAATAAATAAACAGAGTTTCAGTGTTTACAAGCCGACTAATACACACACACTTTATTTTATTATCACAAATAACACATTAAACTCTTCTTAGAGGACTAGGAGCTGACAGAAAAAAATAATAATATTTTGTGTAGCATAAAAGTTCAGCTTTGTGCTCGAAAACAATCCAAACTCAGTTAATAAGATGATTATATAGAGCATATATAACCAGCTGTGAAATGTGAGCCAGGTCCACTCCATGGACAGTGCAATACAACACAGATGAAAATATATAGAAATATAAGTATGTTTTATAATGAAATAAAAGTAAACAATAAAAATATAAGAATAACATATAAAAAAGATGTATACTTTAATTAAATATAGAATAGAAAATAATGTGCATTAAAGTATACAGTAGTCTTAAAGCTGCGGTAGGGAACTTTTGACGCTCTAGCGGTTAATAAACAGAACTGTTTGCGTCTTGTGGAAGAACATCGTAGCCGGAACTACTTCTCTCTGTTTATGTCTATGAAGAATCACAAAGGTACTGTGTTACTCCGCTGCGGTACCCCCGAAGCAATCTAAAATAGTCTGAATATAAACACTTATTTTAGGTGCACCCTAGTGATTCAGGACAAGCTAAAAACACGGTTTGGAAAATGGATTCATGGTGTACTCGCTTATTATATAAATTTTTCTACATTTTGAACACAAAGTTACGGACCGCAGCTCTGATTGGTTGTTTTTTACCGGGAGTGGTCAGTAACTGCAAATGGCAATAGGACACTGGGAGGAGCCGGAGGAGCTTGATTTTTTTCACAGATTATGGGCTTTTCACTGTCTCATATTCTACTGTCAGGACATAATGACAGGTTTAACAAATATGTAAAAAATATATATTTACAAAAGTTACCTACTGCAGCTTTAAATATTAAGATACAATGTACAAGAGGCAAAAGTGCATATGTGCATAATACTGTAGTCTTAAATATTAAGATACACAGGAATCTGCAAGAGGCAAATGTGCAAACAGGTTGTAAAACTATCAATATGTCAATGTGAGGTAGAGAATGATGAATATCTTACTGATTAAGTGAATATTAAGACATGTAGATGTTAAGAGGTGTAAGATGTCATCAATGCATCTTACCAGCAGCGAGACTTCATGAGACTGCTGATCATTAGCAGTGCAATAACCAATGGCGAGTTTTCTAACTAATTTAACTAACATTATTTAAATTCTGTTACATATATTAATGTGTGTGTGTTTTAAATCTGTCTGATTTAATGTTTTTTGTTACGTTTAGTAAGGTTGTCTTGCTTGTCAATGGCTTTAACATTATTCGCTTGACATCAGTTTTCACATTCCATTTTATTTAAATCTGAACCAAACAGGTCCGCTACAGGTCACCTAATTTTTGTTGTAAAATATACAATACCTATGTTTTGCTTATTATTTCCCTATAGCTGCTAATGAAACGTAAGTCTAACACATTCACAGAAAATGGCTTCCGTGTTGTAAAATACGTCAATATGTCAATAATAATGGCAAATTTTAAGACATTTACGTAAACAATGAAACCTGTTTAAGTCTGACGAACACCTATTATTTTTTTTTTTTGGTAACACTTTAGTATAGGGTCCAATTCTCACTAATAACTAGTTGCTTATTAGCATGTCTATTATTAACATATTGGCTATTCATTAGTGTTTATAAAGTACATATAATGCATGACATCCATAATCCTACCCAATACCCTAAACTTAACAACTACCTTATAAACTATTAATAAGCAGCAAATCAGGAGTTAATTGAGGCAAAAGTCATTGTTAATGGTTAGTTAATAGTGAGAATTAGACCTTAAAATAAAGTGTGTCCTTTGTATACATTTATGTCATAGCTATTTCTCAGTCTATTGCCCATTCTTCACAGCTGAAATTCATTTTTCTCTCTGCTTAAGCGATTCATCAGTTTTCCAGAATGAGCGTGTTAAGCAAACACACCCTAATCATGTACCTGTGTGTCTATGCACATGGATTCAGCTGAAATCAGGTCAGATGACAAAGCAAAACTCAATTCATGATAGATGAACGCTTTTGCCCTTTCCTTTGAGTCCTGGATAGGAAAAAGGCAGCATTTGGTTTCGGCATTGAATAAGCCCCCATGTATTCAGATTTAATAGTAAACAGTTTAATCTCATTTTCTCTTTTTGCACAAGTGAATCTTTCCTAGGGGAGCAAACCATATTACACCACAGTGCGCCTGCAGAGGATTTAGCTATTTACAGATCGTCTTTCTCTTTTCTCTTACTTCTCTTCCGTCTCTCTCTAGGCACCCTCAGTGGCAGGAAGAACTGGCAATTCATAGATTGACCAACGTCTGCCCCAGAAACCTTTGTGGAAGGTTCTTTTTTTCTTCTCTTGCTCAGATACATTTAATGTGTTTGAACCTCTCGCTCATTATTCTATTATTTTTCCATCAGAAAAGAAACTAGGACAGTCTCTTCTGTATGAAGTCTACTGTGGACGATCTGCGATAATGTAGTGATCCATTGAAACACGAGAGCAAAAAAAACAACAACATAAAAAAAAAAAAAACAGTCTTTACCTCAGTGAGGCCAGAGTTCTTCCTAGGGCATTAAGCAAGTTAAACAGGGTGAGAGGAAATCAGGCATTTCTAATCTAATATGGGCATTGCAAATCTCATCCGAACACAAATAGTGTTTAGTTTCTAGCTAGTACTAGTGCTAATAGTCGTGCAAGTTTCCCTCCTGGGGTTAAGGACATTCAAACGTATCACTCTACAGAGATTAAATAGGATGGTTTACCCATTGGTGCCCCACATACTATACTATAATCCGCAGTCTGAGAGGATTACTTAGACTAGACTGGTGGCTGAACTGGGAGAAGTGTGGAATCCTTATTTTGAGTCAAGATATTGCTGACGCTCAGCATTTTCATAGAAGACTTTCATTCAGTGTACTTTATCAAAGCTTTTCTCAGATCTATCCGTTGTTCTGTATGCATTAATATCAGAAGAAATGGTGTACCCATAAATTAAATTTTATTGACAGTTTTCTCACGCTCGGGCCATCCATGATGTATGTGTTAGTTTGTTTCTTTATCGAAAAACAGATTTGAATCACATCACTTGCTCAGCAGTGGATCCTCTGCAGTGAATGGGTGCCGTCAGAATGAGAGTTCAAGCAGCTGATAAAAGCATCACAATAATCCCCAAGTAATCCACACAACTCCAGTCCATCACTTAACATCTTGTGAAATGAAAAACTGAGTGTTTGTAATAAATCCTTCAAGACATTTTTACCTTTTGGCCTTTGCTTGTCCTCTAGTCCTCTGTCCATAAAATTACTTTTTTTCAGTGAAAAAGTCATCTCATCAGATCAGGAGAGAAACATGCAGTGTTTACATGCAAAAACAGTCCAACACACTTCTATACAAAGGTGTCAGTGGATTTTTATATGTCTGGGGACAACAGAGGATGGAGAGAAAATTTCATGAATTATGGTATTTTTAGTGAGAAGTGACAATACCGTATAAGCTAAAATGTCTTAAAGGATTTGTTTATTACAAACCCATAGCTTTTCACATTACAACATGTAACGTTAGCGGACCCCGTCCCCGTCCCTTTACTGATGATTTGACGTTTTATTACCTGTCCATTTATTCTAGAATTCACCGTAAGAGCTGAATGAAGTGATACAAAAATATACATTAACATTATTAGACATATTCAGCGATTTCCACTAATACTAATTTTAACTAACAGTATACAAATACACTAACCTTATGCCTTTTCGGTTCGGTTAAGCTGTCATGTAGCGTTTGCTCTCCATGCCATTTCTCATTACGCACTCTGAGCACTGAAATTCAAAATAAAAGTCCCCCATAAAGAACGGAAATAATACAATCCTTAGACAATTTCTGAACTTACAAAACATATCAACACAAAACAAATAGAGAAATTACGGATAACTCTTATTAAAGTATGTTATACAAAATGTTACTTAATGGACTGGACTGATGTGGACTCTCATTCTGATGGCACCCATTCAGAGGCAGAGGATCCCCTGGTGAGCAACTGATGTATTGCAATATTTCTCCAAATCTGTTCCGAACCAAACTCATCTTGGATGGCCTGAGGATGAGTGCATTTCTGCAAGAAAACTACGCTGTTAAATTCAACTTAAAGGTTACATGCAATAAATAATTCCATTCCAGTTCATCTTCCATGAGCCAGAGAAGCTGATGCAATCCCTTACACACTTCCACTCACACACACACACAAACACAATCCTCATTGCGGTAAAGAGAGCAGATCGATCAGTCAAGCTCAGATGTTTGGCTTCAGGAAGACTTGCTTTTAAATCTTTTAGCGCCAGACCTCTGGATTCCAGCAGAAGCGATTAACTCGGCTCCACAGTCCACTGACGGCATGTTCATCTGGGTGCTCAGTCACAGTCAGGACTGGAGTTAAGGATCAGGTGAATTGGATTAGAATGAACTGAAATGCGACACGCTGACTAAATGTGATCGACATAGTTAAAGGGAAATTCTGTCATTGTTTACTCTGACTCATACGTTTTCACCTCTAGTGAAGTGTTTGCAAGATTAGTAAACATTAGGTTCTAACTGAAATGAGATATTTTCTAAACATTGTCAGACACTTATGTTAAGAGCTTTGCTTATAGAATATTTCCTGGTATCAATACACTTTTTGTTATACCTGTTATGAAAAGTCTGATAACTTTCCTTTGAAGTTTTAAAATTCAAAGCAGATCAGCGTTAGTGTATCCAACTTCATGGGAACACAGGTACAACTTTCCAGCTAAATGGTATGACGTTTGTGAGCCAAATGTCACGGCATGTCTAATTTCAAACTATGTTGGTGAGAGAGAGACAGTGTGTTATTTTTATTTATGGGCTTTTGGCCTTTTAATCAATAGGGAAGTGTAGATTGACAGGAAATCTGCAAGCATGACAAATGGGTTTAAAACAAGTGTTAATTTTTACTGACTTTTTTAGTAATAGTTTTTGATTAGTTTTGATTAAAATATACTTCATAAATTTAGTTCATATTCAGTTTTATTCAGATAAAAAAATGGAATTCATTAAAGTGTTGTTAACAGTAATGTTAATTCACTTTTATTAAAATATATCCTTAATAAATTTTTTCTGTAAAATAAATAAATGAATTCATTATGGGCTGTTCACTGAGAACATGTAAACATTCTAGACGGGCACATTTGAACACTGGACTCTTATTAAATTTTTTTCAGCATCATGTGCATCTTGTGTTTAAATACAAAGATTGCAGTCTTTTCTGTGTGATGCATTATAATTTATTATAATAATCTTATTTCCTCTTATTTTTGTTAACTATGTTTACATTTGTAAAGTAATCATCATCATGTGGAGCGTTCCACTTGTCTTCATTATCATTTACAAATTCAAAAAAATAATAAAAAAAAACATTGTTAGAGGGATAGTTCACCCAAAAATGAAAATTATGTCATTAATAACTCACCCTCATGTTTATCTTTGGAACACAGTTTAAGATATTTTAGATTTAGTCCGAGAGCTCTCAGTCCCTCCATTGAAGCTGTGTGTACGGTATACTATCCATGTCCAGAAAGGTAAGAAAAAACATCATCAAAGTAGTCCATGTGACATCAGATGGTCAGTTAGAATATTTTGAAGCATCGAAAATACATTTTGGTCTAAAAATGGCAAAAACTATGACTTTATTCAGCATTGTCTTTTCTTCCGTGTCTGTTGTGAGAGAGTTCAAAACAAAGCAGTTTGTGATATCTGGTTCTCTCTTGAACTATTGTGAAGAGAGAACTGAAGATGAACACCGAGCCTAGCCAGATAACAAACAATAGACTGACTCGTTCACGAGTCAAGAACCGGTTGCATCGGTTTTCGGATCACCAGTAGTTCATTTGGACAGTTCGATTCAATAAACCGGTTGAAGAAAATGGTTCACCGGTTCTTTTGCACTCGACGTAATGGTGTCATTGGCGATGATTGCCCTTGATTCAAGCCTTCGGTTTACCTGGGCTCATGACATTAGCACAGAATCAGTTCAGTTCAGACGCTCTGTGTGTCGGTCTGCGTCACGCTAAATCACACATGCGCAGTATCATCAGCTCCTCGGTTCTCGAATCGGACACGTCTGACAGAAACGGTTCTTGACTCGTGAACCAGTCAATCTTTCGTTTTTTATCTGGCACGGCACGGCGTTCATCTTCAGCTCTTCACAGCAGTTCAGTCAGTGTACTGTTTCGGTAAATGAATTACTCCGGGATATTGGTTTGTTTTAACTCAGAGGGAATGTCTCCCACATTAAAAAAGTGAACAGCTTAAGTCATTTGTGGATTAATGTGTATTGGAGACGCGAACCATTTAAAACAATTCAGTTCGATTTGGTGAACTGGTTCAAAAAGATCCGGTTACATTGAATGATTTGTTCGCAAACCTGATATCACTACATTGCAGTGAACTCTCTCACAACAGACACAGAAGAGAAGACATTGGTGAATAAAGTGGTAGTTTTTGCTATTTTTGGACCAAAATGTATTTTCGATGCTTCAAAATATTCTAACTGGCTCTGTGATGTCACATGGACTACTGTGATGACGTTTTTCTTACCTTTCTGGACATGGACCGTACACACCCATTTTTGGGTGAACCAACCCTTTAACAAATGTTTTCATCAATAATTTAATTAACACTTATTTTTGATTCAGTGTGATTGGCATCATTGAAAAAAAATCTGAAATTATTATTATTATTATTTTTACCTATAGTAAGGCGTTTTAACACATTGGGGCTGATTCTTTAACCATGAATATGCACAAATTTGTTGATGAAATATTAATATAAAAATGATTCAGAAAAAATTAATCTGTAAGTAACTTTTGTTTTTTTTTTTCTTCGAAAAATTTACCTAACTTTTATGAGAAACAAAAATATATGTATAAATAATGATTTATTAGTTGAGATGGGAGGAGGTGCAAAGACACATGTACAGTATGCATATATACTGCTGGCCAATGAGAGGTCTCCAATCTGGGTCTGTATAAAAGTTTTCTGTTTGTTTTTGAACTTGTTTTGTGGATGGTACACTTAGCATTGTTTGAGGTTTTTTTTTAATCTCTCAGATGAAAGTGCGTCTTTAGAGAGTGTCATGTGGTGGGAGAGGTGAAAGGAAAGAGTGTACAGCAAGCCCTCATATGGACATGGTTTGGGCATGTTTTATACAAACCTTAGGCTTGCTGTTGCTCTTTTAGAACAATCCAAGTTCACTAACGGTAAAACAAGGTGAAGAACACATTCATGGCAGTATGCAAGTGTTGAAAGTCTAAAAATGAGTCCCATTGTAAAAGACTTGAGAAGGTAGAAGCTTTGCTTTTAGAATATTTCCTGGTAGCCAACAAAATATTTATTTTGTGTGTGTGTGTGTGTGTGTGTGTGTGTGGTGTTTTACCTGCTATGAAAAATATGATAATTTGCCTGTGAAGTTCACCTGGGTTTCAATGAGTTAATTAGCATATTAGCATCAGTTTAGCAGTGAATTAGCTTTTTTTTTTTAAAACAATATACTTTATAGACTTTTCTTTTGTAAAAATAACATATTGATCTGAAAATGTGGAGCTCCAATTAAAAAATATTTTAAATAAAACGCATCTTGCATTTTTAAATGCAAAAATGCATTCTGTGTGAATGGCACTTTAGTATATTTTCAATATTTTGCATTATAATTTTTTTCTTATTTTATTTTCATTTGGTTTTCACTAAAAGAGGAGTTTTCTTCATGAAGAAAAAAAACCTGTCAACACTCAATTCTTACTGCAATTACTGCAATGTCATAAGCACATGCACCACCCACTGAGTTTATGTTTGCAACTTTGTGTGCTTTTTTTGTGTTACACATATGTGGAGGCTTTACTGACAGTTTTTTTTTAATCTCTTGTATGAGATATTTGCATGTGAGAACTTGTTGGTTATATGGTGAAGTGGAGATAAGGGGGAAATTTTCATTGTCGCTTATAATATCGCTCTTTCTCTCTCTCTCTTGCACTTGAGCACACCAACACTTCTCTTTACATTTTGCCTACCAATTACAAAGCTTCAAGCATCCCCTGTTCAAAAAAGCCTCTCTGTAGCACCAATCCTTGCATATCGCTGAAGCCAGGAAAACACTAGGATCAGTGAGGAGACCCATTAAATGGGGTGTCACTTGGGTCTGCATGCTTCGCCTGTTCTGGTTTATTCAGCTGTGCGTGAAGAAAGGGTTGGGGTCAGTAGGACGTGTGTATATAAAGTTTTTCTGCAGTGAGGAAACTTGACCCTTAGGGCTTAGTCTTGGCTAACTGGTAAAGACTGTTCCATAATCAGCCTGACTCTGAAGATTTAATCATTAGATCAGTGACTAAAACTGAGCCTAGATCTGCATTTAAGAGGAGCTACGTGAACAGACGACCCTGATCTGAATCAGAGTCCAAGTGCAATCCTTTACCAGCCCTTTAGCATTCAACAACTTTAACATTGGTTACATTTACTATTATTCTTCCCTCTGGTCAGTGGGAGACATTCAACATACTACCTCACATATCATTTTTCTATGTAACATAAATTGCAACTAATTCAGCCACCTTATGGCTGAGCATGGAACGAGTCCAGGGTATACGGAAAATTAAGCACCATTAATAAAGAATTGCAGGGCACTGTGTTTGCAGAGAGTATTGAAAAAACATGCTGATTAACTCAGCGACTGAAGGATATACATGCCGTTTTCTCAGATGACATGCTTGGGTGTCTTTCTGAGGTGCATGTCTAATTGAAACAACAGGATTTGTTATGCTAAGATGATGCAAAAATAAGGATAATGACAGGAAATGGTGCTCAATTACTTGTCATCTCTATTCTAGGACAGCTGCTATGTTCTTCTTTTACACAAGCTGAATACTCGCTTCCTGTACAGTTTTGTGATAATTTGGGGAAAGCATCATTCTAGCTGTTCAAGTATGGTATATGAGACTGTTTTATTGTCCTTTAAGTAATAATTCACCTAAAAATTCTGTCATCATTTACTCACCCTCTTGTCTTTCCTAAGCTTAGAATCACCTAACTTTCTTCTGTGGAATACAAAGACGAAAAATTTTAAACAACTTAACATTACATGGAAGTTAATTGTCAGTTTCGTGGTTTTTGCAAGTAAAAACTGAATTACCATACAATAATGGTGAAAAATGGGTAAAGGACATTTCTGGAAGTCTTTCCGGAATCAATTAATGATAGTAGTAGATGAAGTAGTTTATTTATTTATTTTATATATTATTTGTTACTTTTAGTTATTATGAATGTAAATTATTGTCATTTGTGTTAAATATTTTTTTTGCACTTACTTAATGTTTATTACATTATTTTAATGGTTTGTTTTTGTGTGTATGACCTTTTGCACTGGCTATATACAAGTATTTGTTTTGCACGTTCTATAAACTCTGATTCATTGTGTGGTTTTCACTTTGACCACCTGCATTATTATGGTGGTTGTTAGTACATTTTATGCTACAATGATTTTTGAAGTTTGATATATTAACATAATGAAATATACAGTTATAAGATATAAAACATCCTGTAACAGATGAAACATTGTCAAATTATATCTATTGTGAAATTCAGATGACTGCAACTTTTTTGTTATTAAACAGTTTGTGTGTGTGTGTGTGTGTGTGTGTGTATATATATATATATATAGTTTTTAACACATTTTTCAAAATAGCCTTTGTGTTCCACAAAATATGGAAAAGTTTGAAATGACAGAAGTGCAAGTAATTTAAAAAAATTCTGAGAGTTCCTGTATTGATTTTCCAATATATTGGGACTGCTTTGGGCGAGTTGCAGAATAACACCTCAGGCTATATAGGGAACAAAGCCATAATTACAGCATAAGGTAGCTTTTCAGTGGCTTATTTGACCTCCATGTTTATTACAAGCCATTTATCCTCATCTTCTACAATTCTGGGCATTTTTACATTTTCTCAGGTCGAACAATGCGGTGCCATAATGTGTGGAGCTTTGTTTCTATAACTGACTTCATCCACATAAACTCCCCCACAGGGCTTAACTTGTGTTATATACATGCATGTAACATTATATTGCTCTCTCTCTCTCTCTATATATATACTACCATTCAAAAGTTTGGGATCAGAACGATTTTTTATGTTTTTTACAGGAGTTTCTTATGCTCATCAAGGCTACATTTACAGGTGCTGGTCATATAATTTGAATATCATCAAAAAGTTGATTTATTTAACTTATTCCGTTCAAAAAGTGAAACTTGTATATTATATTCATTCTTTACACACATACTGATATATTTAAAATGTTTATTTCTTTTAATTTTGATGTTTATAACTGACAACTAAGGAAAATCCCAAATTCAGTATGTAGTGTTTTGAGTTTGACCATTCCAGCAAACTTTAAATTTTCCAAGAAAATATATTTTATTTTCATGTTTCACCATACATGACATTATTAACAAACTTGTAGGAGTATACGGAAACTGTGTATTTTGGTTTAAAATAATGTATGGTATTTTATGTTGTGTGGTGTCATTTCCGTTAATTAAATTGCCCAATCGGGTCCCGCTTTCGTCAGAACAGCTTTGGTCTTGAGCGAGACAGGTAAGTTGCAAATGTGCTCTGTGACGTGGAGTTAAAATATATCACATTTAGTTAAAATTGTGTTTGATATCAGTGGATGACATGTTTTGATGCTGGACTGAGTCAAATAGTCTGTTCGTTTGGCGTATTTTTCAGTATATTGTGAGTTTTTTGTTAACGAGTTGGTTCAAGTTACCGCCCGCGCCATTTTTATTGGCGGTATTTTTCTGATAATTTTGTTTTTTTAATAAAAGTGGATTATGTTCTTAAAACGTCATGCAGTTAAACTTGTCTAAAGTATATCGTAATTTTATGTTTTCAATTGTGTAATTGTAGCTATGTATCATCTTTGAGTCGTTAATCAGCTGCAGTTACAGTATTAATGGGGACAGAGGTTCACTTTACTTTTCTCTCTCTTCTCGCAACTCTCGCAGAACAAAGAACAGAGTGTTTTTGTGTGCCGTTAATCCCTGTCCTGTCTTTAAATAAACTGCAGGTATGTAATTGTTACAAAATAACCACTATACGATCACATGTCATTGTAAGGTCAGACTGAAAAAATGTTTTCTTCTTTTTGCAAAGTATGAAATTGTATGCGTGTGTAGAAATATATTTATATTGAATATAGGGCTGGGCGATATGGAGCAAAAAATATATCTCAATATATTTTGCTATATCTCGATATACGATATATATCTCGATATCTTTACAGGAAAAATAACCCCCCAAAAACTACTGTAAAAACAAATATGCCAAATATTACATGTTTAGGGCCCTATGAAATGTTTTATTTTTTTCTTCACCATATGTTTTATTGTAATCTAATTATGTGTTTAAGCAAGTGTAATTATTTAAATGCATAAAAACAACTTAATTTGTTAATTATTTTTCTTAAAATAGCCTTATGATAATTTTTTTTTCCCCTCTGAAATTCTGTGTATTCACATTTTTCTGGTTATCAAAATGAAGGTATAAGACATTCATTTAATTCATCTTTTGATATTTGAAAATTAAGCAAACTTTATTTTTTGGTAAACAAAGGGGATTTACTATTAAAAATAAAACATGGAAGAAATGTTGTGTGATTATTCCTTAAATTGTGTTCGTTTCATTTTAATAGTAGTAGTAGTAGGCTATGTACATTCTGCTGAACAAAAGTGAAAGAAAATGACAGTGACGTGACATTCAGCCAAGTATGGTGACCCATACTCAGAATTCGTGCTCTGCATTTATCACATCTGAAGTGCACACACACAGAGCAGTGAACACACACACACACTGTGAACACACACCCGGAGCAGTGGGCAGCCATTTATGCTGCGGGGCCAGGGGAGCAGTTGGGGGTTCGATGCCTTGCTCAAGGGCACCTCATTCGTGGTATTGATGGTGGAGAGAGAACTGTACATGCACTCCCCCCACCTACAATTCCTGCCGGCCCGATACTCGAACTCACAACCTTTCAATTGCCAGTCCGACTCTAACCATTAGGCCACGACTTCCCTAAATAGGCTAGTAATAGATTTCTGGCAAATACTTTTATTTTGACAGGTTTACTTTTACAGTTCTGTGCATGTGATATACAGTCTATGATGTGATATGATGGTAGATTTTACTCAAATCAGACGTTCAGATGCTCATGGAGTGACTCTCAGTGCAGTTCTGGAGATGTTGTTCATATGTTCACATCGTCATTTAGTGAGACGACGGAAGCTGAAATCACCGGAGCGTCATGCGCGCTTCTGTTTGTTTAATAAATGAAGATGCGCTTCTGCTCCATTCATTAACACAGACACGCAGAACATACAGGATTCATATTTAAATAGACTTTTCCGGCTTAATATTTACAGATATTAGTCAATATCGCGATTTGATGTGAGTGCAATGACCTACTTTTGAATTCAGTTAAAATCTGACAAATTCCGTGACATTCCACAACTGTAAATTCCGTTTTTATGACTGAATTCTGTGATTCCGTCCGCGTTCCATCATAGGACCCTACAGTAGACATCTGCCTGCTGTTCGCCCGATGCCTTAAAACCGATGTATCTCCATATAATGGAGCCAGTTGTCTTTTTTATACTAGTTCTGCAGTCTCCATTCTGGTTGAGGACGCCGCCATGTTTATGAGACAACACGCAATGCGAGGGGAGGGGGAACAAAATCAAGGAGGCGGGGGCGAGCACAGCACAGAGAAGACAAACAAGCAAAGTGGCAGAATCAGAATTAAATATATATACGATTTGTCAAAATCCATATCATGTTTAAAAAATATCTCGATATATTTTAAATATCGAGAAATCGCCCACCCCTATTATATTATATTGAGAATATTTTTACCTTTCCTTTATTGACTTTGTCTAAGGTTGTATTGTATATGATGTCTAATAAATGTGTTGAATGAAAATGAGTGAAACAAGACACTGCATGTAGTAAGTTTATTGTTAGAAATGGTCAGAACAGCTTTGGACTTGAGCGAGACAGAACAAAGAACAGAGAGTGTTTTTGTGTGCCGTTAATTCCTGTCCTGTCTTTTAATAAACTGCAGACGTGGTCCACTGAAGCCAGTGGTGTCGTGTGGTTCTTTGTGGTGAGAGACGAAGTCCGCTACAAGTATCTGAAAAAATTTGAATATTGTTAAAAGGTTCAATACTGAAGACACCTGGTGCCACACTCTAATCAGCTAATTAACTCTTCATGCTTCCTGCGGCTGACCAACTTTATGGAGATGCAGATTTCATTTTCCAACAGGACTTGGCACCTGCACACAGTTCCAAAGCTACCAGTACCTGGTTTAAGGACCATGGTATCCCTGTTCTTAATATCCCTGTTCAAACCCAAAGAGATATTCTTTATAAAAGTTAAGACTTGCCACGACCTCCTAAAACGTCTCGTTTAAACACGCCCACACATGTCTACGTCACTGTGTGGGAAGATTTGCATAACACTGCCCAAATGTTTACACAAAGAAAGAAGGAATAACTTAGATTCTCTCTGTAGTATTGTTGCTGCCGCTGCCATGTCTTGGAGAAGCTGTGCGTTTCATGTGAAAGCGAAACTGCTTTGTTTGTCTTCCAAAAGAGAACACAACTAAAAACCAGTGGTTAAAGGCGGGCGTACACCGTGCGAATTCGGATGGTTGGAAGATCGTATGTCCACGCACACGGCACGAGTGAGTGAGTTTATCTGAAAATCATACGGACGAGATTATATACGACACGATTTTACAACCTGCGAATTCCAGAAGCAATCACACAAAGTTGATAGACTCGTTCGACTTGAAGCACCGCGCACGCACAGAAGGATCACTGTATGACATTAAAGTACAGCGAGAGCGATAAGAGAGCACACACATCCAATGCATTCGAATCGCTCTCGCGGTACTTTGATGCCGTACAGGTGATCATTCTGTGCAGCGCTGCTTCAAGTCGAACGCGCCTAATATAACTGCCCTCCCTCTCTCATAACTGCATGTAAAATATTGATGTGACTGTTTCCGTACAGGTTATTTTTCAGCAATAGGAAACCGGAACGTTTGGTCACCCTTTGTGTGTGTGCTTGTATATGGTTTATAAATATCTGAAATGGGTATTACAATGTAATCATGGTTTGTGAGGACAATTCTTGAAAGACACAATGCATAAAAAGACAGCATAAGTCATTATAACCAGTAATTCAGGGTTTTTCCTGGGTCAAAATTGGTCTTCGGTGGTGGCTGACCGACATGGTAAATTTTACTTAACACTCTTGCTAAATGGGGTAAGCACATTTACTTTCTCATTTCAGATATACAGTATATGTTCTTCTAAGAAGTAATGATTTCTTTATACACCGATTCAGGCACTGACGTGCAGACCAATTGCTTTAACTATTCATTATAATGAATCGGCTCAAAGGAGTCATTAGGTTACAAATCAGACTTTAGCGGACGTGTTGTGTGGGAATCCTGGTTGTCAGGACATCGCAAAAGATTTGTCTACACGCACGCAAAACACCTCATAACTGTAAAGATTTTTTTTTAATGGTGCTGAATAATTTCTGGTCCCAATTTTATTATTATCATCATTATCAATATTATTATTATTAATAAATTTCACTAGTGGTCCACTGTATGAAGAATTTTTGGGTATAATATGTCACAGTTCACTTTATTTTGCTATACTCACCTGCATAAATGTATTATAGTGTCCTGCACCTACTAGTAAAAAAATATATTAAAATATCTGGTGTCTGAATAATTGCTGGTTTGACTGTGCATTAATTCTTGTTAAAACTACAAAGTAAGGAGCAGTGTGTGATTTTCTTTCTTTCATTTTCTTGGATTAACATTACAGCAGCCAGTAGTTAAATTAGGCACGGTCACTTTAAGAGACAATGAATCCATCCAATATAATACACGTCTAATTTTTTTCTAAACTTTTTACATTCACTTAAGACATAACCAACAGTTTTTTTTCGAACATACTTTCGAAGACGGTATGAATTTGACGGTATTTGTATTTGACGGTACAAAATAAGGCAAATTTCAGTGTTCAAGCGTTTTGAGGCCCCTCTTTCTGCATGAGCTCTAAACATCAGAACACCGCGGTGCTGAATTGGGCTCTTTTACATCCTTTTCTGTTTGTTTAAACTGCGATTTGTATTTGTTCGTTCAGGTGCAGGAGGAAGTTCGATGAGAACTTCACGAAGTAGAATTCAGTTCAGTGTTGCTGTCTGTGATACGCGGCTCTCTCTGCGTGCTCACTGAACACAGCGCGCGAGTAACAGCTTCTCAGTTCCTGCTGAGCCTGCAAGGCTTAAAAACACGTGAAAATGCTAAGCTTTTGTGACCACAAACAGCAGTGGCCTGTCAACTGTCCTGAGCGTCTTTTAAGGATGGCCTCAGCCAGACGGTTGAGATCGCCAGGGGCACCCCTTCAGCCGTGTGCCCATATAATAGTCACCACCTTTCACCACACTAGCGACGACCCTGGGATCAGCTGATTTTGATGTGAGGGAGAGAACAAAGCCAGAACTGAAGACGGAGAGTGCCCGCGTCGGGGTGGGGCACTGTGCTCGTTCTCTCTGTCACTCCGTCAGTAGCCTGCTTCACTCACAAAACCCAATTACAAATCAAATAAGGCTTTGGCGGCACAAAAAAAAAAATCGTTTTGGCGGCCGCCAAAAAAATTTTTATGTAGGAAAAACCCTGTAATTATGTCCCCATTGGATGCAACACATGCCTTTTTTGCAATGGGTTTTATTGTTTTTGTCTCGTTGCGCCAGGACAGGGCATCACAGTATGTTAAAGACGGGTAACATTTGTCACACGCTTGAGGTATTCAACCAATCACAATGCACTGGACAGCTGGCCAACCAGCATACACCTCGCTTTTCAGACTGATGAGCTTTGTAAAAATCGACGCATTTCAGAAAGTCGGGCATAAAGATGATAATAATAATAAACAATAATGTACAGTATGTGGAAAATATTATGGCTTTTTTTTTTTTTTACCATAAACCACATAAACACATTGCATTACAACAAATAAACAAAATAATGTTCTTTTTAGCAACGTCATATGACCCCTTTAAAAAAAAGCATTACATTAAAATATTAATCTTTTCTAACAACATACACTACCGTGCAAATGTTTGGGGTAGGCATATTTTTATTCTTCCTTTTTTTTTTAAGAAATTAAAACTTTTATTCAGTAAGGATATGTTGAATTGATAAGAAATGAAAGCAAATATTTATATTTTGAATAAATGCTGTACTTTTTTACGTTTTATTCATCAAAGAATCCTGAAAAAAAGTATTGCAGTTACTGCAATTCAGCATTTCCTCACAGAAATAAATGATATTTTAAAGGATATTAAAACTGTAACCACTATTTTATATTGTAAAGACATTTTGAAAGATTATTGTTAATTTTTCTGTATTTTTGATCAAGTAAATGTAGCCTTGAAGAGCATAAGAGACTTCTTTAAAAAAACATTTAATTTCTCACTAATCCCAAACTTTTGAACGGTAGTTTATAAATATATAGACTCACAGGAAGATAGAGAACCCAGGGGAAAAAAGTAGAGCCCAACCAAAATGGATTTTTGGGGGCCGATGCCGATATTAACTTGAAAATAGCAGATTTATAAGCCGATATTTTGATTTTGAAAATAAACTGGATATTAGACCCATTTCCTATAAACTGCACTTACACAATAGCAAATATCTAAATATCTAATATCTAAATAGCAAAATATCTGCCTGTTCTATGTATGTGGGCTGTATAAACCATTTTCCAGAAGGGATTTATGTAAAAAAAAAAAAAAGCCTTAGATTAAGGTCTCAATGAGTAAACAATTGCACATCAAAAGTATATATTTTTTTAATGATCAAAAAACAGTCTGGTTTTAAACATTTAACACTTTTACTTTCTTCCAGTTGAAGCTGGTTTTAACAGTCTGTGTGTGTACTGTAAATAAATTATAATACTAAAGTTAAAGTATTTGCAGAAGTAGTCCCACACTTTGCTGCTACAGCATTCACCTTTTTCAGGTATCTGTAGGCAGAGAGAGAGACAGAGAAAGAATAAGCATGTGTATTAATAAAATCACCATGTATCATTACTCATGTCATCATTAGAATTATAATTATAATAAATGGAATAAAAAGGAAGCTATATTAGGGGAAGTCGTGGCCTAATGGTTAGAGCGTCGGACTCCCAATCGAAGAGTTGTGAGTTCTAGTCTCGGGCAGGACGGAATTGTTACCACAACTTAGGTGCCCTTGAGCAAGGCATCGAACCCCCAACTGCTCCCCGGGCGCCGCAGCATAAATGGCTGCCCACTGCTCCGGGTGTGTGCTCACAGTGTGTGTGTGTGTGTTCACTGCTCTGTGTGTGTGCGCATTTTGGATGGGTTAAATTCAGAGCACAAATTCTGAGTATGGGTCACCATACTTGGCTGAATGTCACTTTCACTTCACTTCACTTAGCGTTAGAGTAACGTAACCAGCCTGAATTCACCAAATTGTTCTCTGGACCTGAGGGTAGCGTCTTCTTCCTTGCTTCTCTCTTAATTATCATCAGCTGGACTAGCGCTATCGCTCGCTTCTTACAACGGGACAGATACATGTTTGCTGCTGACCGAAAGGAGGAACAACAGACTATGAAAGAGCTCCCGCTAAAAGATTTTAAAACTCCGCCAACGTCATAGCCCAGCGCAGCGCAAATCGCGTTGTATCTGAAGGGCAACGCTGAACCCAGCATACCGCGTTCTGTGTGAAAGGACCATTACGCGGTCATTATGTGGGAAACACACCGCAATAGAATAAGAATAATTTAAATGCTAACGTTATAGTTTGACCTCTTATTAACGTTCGCGCTCTTCCACTGATAAACAAGGTATTAGCTTTGTGGCTAATCAAATATAGCAATGCATGAGCGGCTGTAAGTGATGTTGCAGAATATTTAGAAGTGATAATGATAGGACCGTTAGCTAGAACTACCACACCGTTTTTATATACAGTGTATGAATTACATCTACAATCATTTCACATGACGAACGACAGACTCACCTGGGTGGCTTGGCTGATCGCTTTCTTCTGTAGTGAATTTCTGGCGCTGTTGTCAACTCTGGAGTTGCAGACCGCCCTCTGGTGGGCAAAGTATGCAACACTCATAACATGAGTGAAGCATGAGACTCTGTTTTTTCATGTTTCATCGGCCGTTATAAACGCCGATGCCGATTTAAATGCAATTAGCTCATATCGGCCGATAATATCGGCCGGCCGATATATCGCTCGGGCTCTAGAAAAAAAGTTTATGATGACTACCCTTGTTTCTCTTCTACCTTTTCTTCTACAAAGCCCTTAATGGTAGATGTGCATGCAGCAGGGAGTCAGTGGGATATATATGGATGTTGGAATGCAGGAGTTTTCGTTTGACATTCTCCAAACGTACTTCCTGAAAGTGGGGGAAATGTGCCTCAAATATTCCTCGTTATTGTTGAGTAGTCTAATGATCCTGTCTCCTGGCAATGTTAAACAGGGAGGCCGGATTACCTTTCAGCTTTTATGATTACACTGTGTGTGTGTGTGTGTGTGGTGGGAGATGTTCCTGTGAGGCTTATTAGACTTGCAGGCGGACTGGGTGAGAGAAGAGAAAATTTCTTTCCTCTAGGGGTCTGCACTCATCACCTCGCATAAAGGCCACTTTAGACAGACACTAAGGCACATATGAGGCACTGATGGAGGACATAACTTCTAGAGGTAGGAGCTGTGCCTTTATGCTCTTCTAGGTTGATGTTCTTTCCCACCTAAACTTCTAACCCTATTTGACCCAGTAATGAATGTTGGCTTCTATGATTATACTTGAGATGGTTGAGCTGGATCTAATTGACTTTTCAAATCCTATAATCCTTCATTCATATCATAAACCTATTTTATTTCCCTGTTCTTCTTGCCCTTCAACCCTTGTGGAGCTCCATTTGGCCTCTGTGCATTCAGTCGATCCGTCCTAGCCTGGCTTTAGGGTGAAGCTCAGGTCCCTGCTGTTGTCACAAATTATATGTCAGAGGCACGACGAAGCCATTCGTAGGAGCCGTGCTGGGTCTGTATAATTTAACACATAGCACTCAGCACTGGGATGGTGCCAAAATGTGCAACTGCAGATCTCATCTAATCGTATTCTGCTCCATTCAGCACCATGCAGTCCTTCGTAATTGGCTCTTTGAAAAGGTGTTTTGTTAGGTGCGATTAGTCATACCCCATAAGAGAGCAGACGCTGCTGTCCATAAGAGGATTGACTGTATTTAAGTCACAAGAATTTTTGTTGATAGTCTTGCTTTGCTTTATAACAACTTTGCCACGCCAAATATTGGGTTAAAGTAATGCAAGTCGTCATTGAGAATAATGGAAGGTCCATAAATTGGTAATGGGAATTTGGGAGGAAAATGTGCTTAAAGTGATAGTTTACCCAAATGGAGTTTATTTCTTCTGTTGAACTCAAAAGATTATGTTATTTTGGCAACCAAACTGTTGCTGGTAGCCAATGACTTCTATATTTTTTTCCCTATGGATGTCAATGTTTGGTTACCAACTCAAAATATCTTCCTTTGTGTTCAGCAGAAGAAAGAAACATACAGGTTTGGAACAACTTGGGGGTGAGCAAATAATGACAATTTTCTCTTTTTTTTTTCTTTTTTTTTACCAACCCTTGGTAAAAATAATATTATAGTTGAAAATTTAAATCTAATATATTAAATCCTATGTGAGGTGTTTTTAACCAAAATTTAAAGCATAAATTAAATAAAAAATAATGCAACAGCAGTAAATGTATAAT
Source organism: Carassius gibelio (assembly GCF_023724105.1). Classification (NCBI taxonomy): domain Eukaryota; kingdom Metazoa; phylum Chordata; class Actinopteri; order Cypriniformes; family Cyprinidae; genus Carassius; species Carassius gibelio. The sequence goes on along the minus strand of NC_068377.1, from coordinate 30,196,836 downwards.
TTGTCTTCAATTTCTTTATGCAAAATTTACCTTTTTTTTTAAGGTGAAATTAAATCTAGACATACTTTCATGTAATCTATGTATTAATCCAAATTGGTTCTAGTTTTTTTTTTTTACTAGAATTAAAAATAAATAAATAAATAAATAATATATCTTGCAAAACTATCATAATTTGCTGCTACAAATGTTAGTGGTCATTTCAAGGTAGAGAGGGTAAAGTCTTAAAGGAGTTATGTCCTTTACTCTGACATAAATTGGTTTGCCTCTGAGGAATATTCTTACTGTAAGTGTGAGAGGATGCATTTTCAAATCTTGCTTCACTGACCATTTTGTTTTAGTAAACAAATACCATCTGCTTATCAGTAGATGTAAATCAGTTAAGGTGGCTGATTTAGTTGCATGTTGTGTTATTTTTTTCACTGGACTAGAGAGTGTTCTGATGAGGCATGAAGCTTGCATTTATGAGGTGTATGTGGGGTAGTGCTCTGTACAGACCAGCCTGTGACGCTTATGAGTTGTGATAAAAGAATGTATGGACATGAATGTTTTTATTTAAAGGGGGGGTGAAATGCTCGTTTTCACTCAATATCCTGTTAATCTTGAGTACTTATAGAGTAGTACTGCATCCTTCATAACTCCAAAAAGTCTTTAGTTTTATTATATTCATAAGAGAAAGATAGTCTGTACCGATTTTTCCCGGAAAAACATGAGTGGCTGGAGGCGTGACGTGTGGTCGGAGCTAAAGAATCACGTGCGCCAGTAGGCTTTTGCGTTGAGCGCGTCTGGAAGTTGTGACACCCTGAGGACAAAACCAACCAAAACAAACCATGGCTAACAGTCAGATTCAGCGTATATTTATGATCCAGAGGCTGAAATTGAACATGACTAAGTTCCACTTTGTCCTCTTTTTTTTTTTTTTTTTTTTTAAGCTGTACATGTGGAAAGTGCTGTTTGATTACATGACAACATTGCATGTTGTTTACTTGATGTGCTTACGCATCGATAGCTAAGTTAATAACACAGATATATTTGAAGCAGTTTTACTCACCGCCTGCGGTTCCAACACACGATCGTGACCCTTTTTCATTGGGACTGCATTATCCTTAAGAAATAAACGATGTGCAAATCCGGCGTCAAACTGGGCCTTGTTTGTAAAACAAGCATCTTCGAAATGCAGGGAACAAACACAAACACTTGCACAACTCCGTTGATGCTCTGTAAAAATAAACTCCATCCACTGGTCCCTTAATGCTGTTTCTCTTTTGGTAATCTGTGCAGGGTTGTCTTGCCCTGGCAACCAAAAACACACTCCTTTTGTGACATTTCGTGACGCTCTCGCTCTGATCAGTGAAGTCTGTTGTGCTCTCAGTGCTCTGCTACATGGGAGCGCAGGCTCTTCCGGCAGACGCGCCCTTAGCACCCATATAAGGAAATTCCGCTCCATCTAACGTCACACAGAGCCATACTCAAAAAATACTTTCCGAAACTTGTGACAAACCGGAAGTAGTATTTTTGTAACAGAAATACTCCTTCAAACGTACAACTTAATTTTTTTTTACTTTGTCCATGTTTAGCATGGGAATCCAACTCTTTAACAGTGTAAAAAAACTCAGTATGCATGAAATAGCATTTCACCCCCCCTTTAAACAAATAAATAAAAAAAAAGCTTATTGGAGTACATTTTAAAATTTAAATTGGCATGCTGTTAAATTCAGAATGTAACGTTTAATTCAATGTTACCTGCCATATTTTTGTAATTAATTGTAAAATGTAATAGCAATTTTTGAGTGAAAACGGTTTGCCTACATTTGTTTTAATTGTGTGTGTGTATTTATGTTTCAAAGTAAGATGATTATTTCTAATATTAAGTACAATTGTGTAATCACAGATGTAGGATAGGCTAAAATCATTCACTTTATACCACAGTGCAGCAGTATTTGCCCGACTATGTACTCTACATTATAATAAATCTAAGGGTTGTAGCCTATATAGTATGTAAAGACGTCTAATTCACTAAAGTAGCCACATTTATTAAACTGGCTTATTAAACATCTTATATATGAACTCACTTTAGGCATCGCATTTGGACGCATGTCTTTCATACGACGACTTATTATGAAACGATCTCTGTGACTTTTCAGTTTCTGGATGGAGAGAAAATTCCTCAATTGTCCACTTATTGCACATACAACGAAATTAAACCGGACTGTTGAGTCTTGAGAGATGAGTTACAAATAAACACTGGCTAGCCACCACCCTTGCTACCCGTGGCCGCGCGCCAGAGCGCAGCTGCATTGGAAGACAGCTGGTGGATCAGGCAGTGACGACGCGCGCACTCTCTCTCTCCGAGCTTCAGTCTGAATGAGCACGGTCCTCCTCCTGCCACAGGATTGCGTTCTTGAGGAATTCATCATCAATGAAAGTGAAGGAAGACTAAACTGTAGAGGAGAAACGCGAGAATGCCGGCAGATCAGAGGAGACAGACGATTGCTTAATTGGTGAGTTAATGATGAATAACATGCATTCTGTTTTTTACTCAAGAAACACTTGTAGCTATGTCTCTTTATTTCATTTTAGATGGATATATCGCTTTCTTCTCAAAGCGACGTATTACGTATTTTTTTAACAACTGTTTTCCACAAGCGTTTCCGCTTGACTAATCTGTAAAAAGTACATAAAGTCTTGATTTAAGTGTTTACTGTAAGTTATGTCTGAAAACGAGTGTGAGCTGGAAAAGTGAATGAGCTCCTAAACGTTTAAAAATGTAAATTTAACCCATTTCAAGTAGTCTATTTACTCTATCTGGTTTCTCTTTCTTTGGCAATGATCATGTGCGCTGGTTAAGACAATACGTTATAAATGTTTTGAGTTCTTATGTTAATGACAGCATTGCTGGTGATTTTTCTATTATTTAGTTAGAGATGAATCTCAAAGATTGTATTGATATGCGCTGTGATGTGTAATAGAACTTTAGTGTTTCTACTGCCCAACGCTCCAGTTACATTACGCATATTGTTAATCGAGTGAAATAAACACATTAAGTCATGCATTTGCATGAAATAGTCTTGAGTATACGCAAGTTGTTCCATAATTATTCGCAATTCAGTGTCACTTTCAAAGAGTCTCAAACGAATCCACACTTCCAGTGGAATTTAAATGTGGCGTCTTTGCTCTAAGAAAGCGTTGTATGTCAGATTCAGTGATGTATAGAGACAGATTTATGAGCACAGGTCACACTAATTATAGTTTCTGAGGTATATTGGCCCTGAGCTACTTAAAATTCATGATTAAGTGATGATGTCAGTTTAATAAGTGGGGTCACTCTAAGCCTAGCTCTGAATTTATGACTTCTGGGTTCGTATGGTGACATTTTGCGACACAATGTGTCCAGAATCCATTCAGCACCTTTCCGCTTCTTGGGGCACCCGTAACGGGGACTTGGAGATGCGCGCGCCCGCGAGAGAGTGTTGGACGCGTACAGGTTCGATAAGTGGACGTTGTAATAAGATGAAATGACGCAATACGACTGACATCATCCGACATTACAGTTGCATGCGTAACTGTGTCACATTTATCGTCGGGGAAAAAAAATCGCATTTTAAGTTTGGGGAGGAAGGTGAGCTGAATGATGTGTTATATAAAAATGTGTTGTTTGCTTGTGCCACATTTAGCGTCATTCAAACATAATACTATGTCTGCTTTTTTAGGAGTGAAACAAAATCATATTGTTTTATAGAGTAAAAGTATTTTGATACTGTTTTTAGACACTGAATTATAAAACAAAACACAGCAAAAGAGAACACAGCAATCATATTTGTTGTAGTCGCCTGATCATCACAATACGTTTGCCCATCTCTGATGACTTCTGCTTCTGACATGGTCCTTTGGAGACAATCTACAAGTAATGTATCTAAATAATATATTTCCCTTGGTGTGGTTTTTTGATTTGTTCATCTTGGCAACAAATGATTTAGAATGCATCTTGGCTTTCATCATTCTCTTTCAGATATCATTGTTATGTATTAAAATGGACACCTGATCTAGAGTCAACAACCTGGAGAGAAATTGATAATGTGAGGCTGTGCTGGAGTATATTCTGGTGTTCTGGGTTTTGGTTTTATGTTTAAAGTTCTGATTCTCTGTGGGGTTTCTCTCATAAATATGAATTGGCTGCATGGTGAATGCATTAAGGCCATGTTCAGCCAGTGTTCTGTCAGATCTGATTGTACCCAGTGGGAATGGCTTACCAGCATGAATGAAACACAGTAGTTCATAGTGTTTAGGTTGGGATTATGGCTGCATTTTTGTTACTTTAGTAGTTTTTTTTGTTGCATGTGTTGGCACATCTGTGGAATGCGTGTTTTTACTAACAACCAGCATGATAAACTGTGGTATAAGAAACGTCAATAATCTTGAGCCGGTGACCTGACCTGCTCCAGTTTAAATTCATTTGCTGTTTTGAACAAAACCATGCACATTAGAAGATCCTCCTCTTAATCATTTTGTTTTTTAATTGCTTTATGCTAAACAAAAGCTGTCCAAACATGGATAAATACATGCATTGAAACAGTTGTGTGTGCTCACAGGGGAAAATTCCCTTTCTGCCTGTCTGCCTTTTTCTCTCTTTTCCTCTCTGTTAGTCTTTTGCACACCCCCCCCCCCCCCCCTCCCCATTTCATCTGATCTTGTCATGGTGTACTCTCGTGCCCATATCCCCGGATTACAGCCCTAGAGAAAAGATGCAGAAACAACCCACCTGTCACAGTGTTCCACCCTGGGGACTAAAGACATCCCAGGTTCAGTGCCACAGCATGGGGAGTATCTCACCCTGAGACTGTCTTTATATAGGTGTGGAAATACAAAAGATAGCCCATATGCCATTTTTCTTGTGGCACCGTTGGTGGGATGAATCACAGGATGCATTATGATATTTAGAGGGGTCACACTTGCCACACTTGTTACTACACGTAGTGTAAAGTAAAGGCAGTTTTATACTCGCCGCGTCTGCACAATCACGAAGATGTGTGTGGCCGAAATGACTTGAATACTGACGAGACAATGCTAAACTTTGTTATTTATTTGTCGATATATAATACAGCATGAGGTGTAATCCATGCCTCGTCTTATTGATCAAAAGTAACAGTAAATACTTATTTCTGTTCTACTACTTATTGTCTGTTTCATATAAATGCAGTTTTCTTTTTTTAATTTCTATTGATTAAAGAGTCTTGAAAAAAAGTTTCTAAACTAAGTAGCATAACTGTTTTCAACTGTGATAAGAAGAAATGTTTTTTGAGCACTAAATCAGCATATTAAAATTTATTTCTGAAGGATCATGTGATACTGATGACTGGCGTAATGATGCTGAAAATTTAACCTTGCCATCAAAAGAATAAATTACATATCGTCCCCTTGGAATTATAAGGTTCTATCTGACATTTTTGTCAAAATTGAGTTATTCACATATTCTTATTCTGTGACGATTAATGTACATTATGTGATGTTTTATTTTAAGTTGTGTACATTTTGGGATTTTTTATTAAAAAAACAAAAAGGTTCTATCTATAGAAGTCTATGGAACACACAAACTTTTTAAAGCTTAAGATCTCAAAACTACTCAGAACGCAGATAGAACCTTATAATTCCAAGGGGACGATATGTATTTAAAATGTTATTTTGATATTTCACAATATTACTGTTTTCATTGTATTGTCAATTAAATAAATGCAAACTTTGTGAGCATAAAATATTCCTCTTTCAAACTGACCCCAAATGTTTTAACAGCAGTATATTTTTGAAGTTTTGAGTGGAGTGAGCTTTTACATATCTAACAAAACTGAGGAAATTGACAACTGTGTTCTCAGAAGTAAAGTTCAGTTCTCAGGTTTACAGTTCATCAAAGACCTTTGTTCTCTCTCATGACTGATCGGAATAAGAAAAACGGTCACTGCACCTTGCTCTTTCCTTTTTGGCAGGTGAGGTATTCCTTTGAAGTGACATGTCTGTGGAGGCCCCTGTTCATCCCAGCACCCTGTTTCCAGTTGTTACACCCTTTAACTGTGCAAGTGGTGTCAGCAGATCAAACTTAAGCAAGCACAGAAGAATACAATATTGGCCTGATATACTATAGCTTATACAGCAGGCAGTTTATTAGCGAAAGGATAGGTTCTTTTGGAAGTGACAGAATACTATAGAAATTGTTTGATGTTTTAACCCAAGGGTTTTCAAATTGGAGTCTAAGGATGCCCGTTGATGTTAGAGGATGATAGTAGAAAAAAATGCTAAATAGCTACCTACATTTTTAGGGCTGCCAAAGTTGATGTGATGTTTATTGTATATGTTTAACATTTTTTTAACCCATGTATCAAATTAAATTTTATGGTTTCATTCTGCTTTTTAAAAACAAATTGATTATTTATTGTATTGGCAGCTCTAGTTTTTATCTCTCAAAAAATGGGGCTTATATGACTGTATTTTTGCAAAAAACGATCTGCGGCAATCTTTACTTTGAAAGTTATCGTAATAATAAATTTGCATTCATTTCAAAATGTTTCTCTTCAGAGTTAGGCATCTGACTTGATGCTTATAGTGGGTAGAAAAAGGTATGTTTTCAACTTAAAACAAAGCAAATATTTGCTGGATCATATTTTAATAATTTGCTTTGGCTTTTGTAAAATGATAGAAAAAAAACAAAACAATAAAAAAGCCAGTTATATAATAAAAACAAAAAATAACATGTTGCCTATATAACATAATGTTTAAAAGTGTACTTTTCAGAATACAGAATCAAGTTTACACAATAAAGGGGTCTGTGTATGTGAAAATATATAGTTGCCTTTAAATTTTCAGAAGGGACCATAATATTTAGCTTCCCTTGACATGAAAAAAGTTTAAAAACACCTTTTCTGATGCATTTTGACTCTCATATGACTTATATAAATGGGTTTCCCCTAGACACTAGGGAGGTTGGTAGCAAGTACTTTATAGAAAGACAGACTGGTATGAAAATATGCAAATAAGCAGACACATGTACCTATGGTTCTGCGATTTGCTTGCGCTGCACCTGGAGAACAGAGACATGCTTCTCTGACTCGCTGTCAGAGTCCACAAGTAGAATGGCATCACTGTCACTATTTGCTCACTTCAGGTCTATGCACACCACATAGATGAATAAAAATTAGGTTGTCACAGCTTGAATGTTTCAGGAAGTAGATCATTTGTAGAATGCAGTGGTCACATCAAGATAAGGCACTCACAGATGTAATGACTGTGTGTATGTTCCATAGACTCAACAGCATAATGGGATTTATTTATATAGTATCAGGTTGAAGCTGCTGAATAAATTAAAGAAAGTAATTCAGACGTGAGGCAAACACAATCCATATACAGAGAGCTGACTCTTTCTCTTGAAGACATAACATTGTATATTATTGTTGCAGAACCTGTTTTTCCAGCTACTGGGAATAATTTAGAATACACACAGAAACGTACAGTAAACCGTTTTCATTGTCTTTGTGTATTTGCATTTTATGCCAGTCCTGAACTATTCCCCACACATTGCATCTGTATGCAAGATAAGATCTATTAGAAAGATCAGTGAAACACATCTCTAACGTCAGCTTATGAAAGAAATCAAATTGCTTAATGTTTTGCAGTGTTACTCCACTCAGGAGTCAAGTGTGGGCCTAGCAGAGGTTTATTAGTTCACTGTACTTTGAACTAATGTGCATTTACATTTTATCTATTTGCAGATATTATGCATTTTACAAAGAAACAATGCATTCAAGCTATACCAGGGATCCTCAACAGGAGGTCTGTGTTGGTACTGCAGGGGTCTGCCAATTATTGGTCGATCTTAATTTTTATTTTTATTTTTTGGAGCAAAATTTCATTATGATATTAATATTAAACAGAAAAATACAACGTTATAGGTGTATTCCACTCAAATATTTAAAATTGTCATAATTTACTCGCCCTTATGTCATCCTAAACCTGTATGCATTTCTTTCTTCTGCAGAACACAAAATAAGTTATTTTGTATAACATTGGAAATCAATTAATGTTGGAGCCCATTGACTTCCACTGTATGGAGAAATGTTTTATTTTATGTTCCACAGAAGACATAAAGCTTTGGAGCAACGTGAGCATGAGTAAATTATGACAATTTAAATTTTTGGATTAAATATTACCAAATAGCTTTACCTAACTAAACTAAAGCTCAATTTAAGAAGTCCACATGCATTTTTTTATTTTTTTTTATTTTAAGCTTGGCTTAAAATGCTTAAGAAACTGATTTTTACATGTGATGTAACAAGGGTATCCACCAAGGGATCTATATATTGAATGAATACCTTAGCGTTGCTAGAGATACACTTTACCAGTTGAGCTACAGAAACACTATTGCATTGTAAATGAGTTATGAGTGAGAATTGAGAATGAGAATTATAGGCATCTGCTACATTAAAGCTAACAAGTTTAATCACATGAGTAAAAAAAAAGCAAAGTTGTTTGTGTATTATCATCTTGTTTGCTGACAGGATATTCAGTGATTACAGACAAAGTCGAGTCAGTTGTTTATTATAAGAAGAGTATGACAAAATTACAGACACTTAAGTGGATAATTGGTAGTCTTTGTAGCTCAGCAGTATGTTTAGAAGTGCTACAGATGGCCTTTTTTGCTGGATGTCTCTTTTGTTAAATTTCAAAATGTGCATGACACGTTAAACTTAACAATGGCCTTTTTTTCTTTGTTCTGATGTTCTATTTTCATGTTCTAATTTAAAATCTGTACATTCTGTTTCAGTTATACTTAATGGAAATACTTCAGCTGGTATCAACAGCAATTCCACATATGCATTCTGTCTGTCTCTGACTGTGAGGGTTGAAACTCCGGCTGTGGAAAAACAAACAGAGCTTCGCATGTGGCTTTGACCCTGCGTGTGTGCAATGTGTGAGGCTTAAATTCCAAACGCTGTGAGTGTTGTATAAATCGTCAGCTCTCACCTGGAATGCATATGAGCTAGACCACAATGTAGCTCACCATGGTACTCGCAGTCTCACCATTTACAGAACACATACACATTAGTATCTGATTGTTTTGTGTGTCAGTGCTGAATTGATCTGACAAATAAAGCATGTCTCCTCAGTAAATCTAAAGAAGCAGGGATTTAAAGCGTAAAAAAATATTAATGTAAATTAATGAAGAAATTATTATGTTCACATACGTGTATGTATTTTGTAGCACATCAATACCCCATCCATTGCTTTTTCCAAAAAAATACAAAAATTTAATCTGGATCCAGACTAAGCTTGCTTTACTGGTTTTAACTGGTTAAAGATCAAAACCTGTCTAAAACCAGCCCAGTTTGAGCCCAGATAGTAGACCAGTGATGACTGGCAAACCAATTTAGGCTGGTTTAATATGGCTTTTTTCAGCATTGTTATCACTTTCCACTGTCTGAAACGTGCTTTGTTTTCATCGACACGACAGACAAACATCATATTACGAACACGGCGAAACTTCTGCATTACAGCTGCACCTGTGGAGTTTCCCAGTAGTCATAAAAATGCAAGTATATTTAATTTGTGAAGCAGAAAAATGCTTGTTGACCATAAAGTTGTGAAGCATGGAGCAGGGCCAGGTAGAGTCATTATTTTTACTGTGCATGACTACAGACATCAGTGGCGTCCAGAGACTTTGTAAAAGTTTCCGAAAACAAATTCCTCCAAAAAAGGACTTGAATTGACCATGTTTCTCAGACAAGCTCCAGATCTCATTAGAAAGTGCTTTCAAACCTTTTTGAAGACAATGTGAGTGGTGCTTACCATTGCAAAAATGGCTCCCATAATGTTAGGTTGTTCAGAATGTTTGCCAGGCCGTTACTATCTGGATGTTTTGAGTTGTCTTTGGCCCAAGTCCAAACAGCATACTCTTAAAGGCCGTGTTGCAAGGTAAATTTTTTAACGAATTTGTGCAATTTGCTTGTTGGTAATAAACATTTAAACTGTTATCCATTGTATTTTATGTTGTTGGATATCACAAAACGGAATATAATACGAAAAAGTAGGTACTATCTTACAGCGGTCTCCTTTCCCCCACAATGCACTGCATCACGTCACGTTGGGGAGAGAATTTACCAAAGCCCCCTTTAAGAGCGTTGAGAGTGACTAGAGAGACGAGTAGTAAACGAGAGTATTCAGATAGCGCAGATTATAGATAAATAGATAGTTACATAGATATATAGATAGATAGATAGATAGATAGATAGATAGATAGATAGATAGATAGATAGATAGATAGATAGATAGATAGAAAGACAGATAGATAGAGAGATATCAACCAACAGCAACCCAAACGGACTCGCTTCCCTACAGCAAAAGCTTTTCAGTGCAGTTTCCATGGGACAGCACCGCCCACACAAGCACCTGCCAAACACAGCGACACACACGCGGCTACGTTTGCATAAACATTTTCACCGGAGGAAGAGATAAACGCTTAGAAACGTCCATATAGCTAGCATGATGCCTTCTTCTAGATGACAAAGACAAAGTTTACCAGTACTACGACACTATGACGAAGGTTACCGGTACTTATCTGAACTAATGTCATGATCACTGACACTAGATATAAAGAAAACATTGATATTTCACTTTGTGCTATTCAATGACAGTAAAAAAAAAAAAAAAAAATATATATATATATAATGTATGTATGTGTGTGTGTGTGTGTGTGTGTGTCGTTATTGTGCACTGCTGCTCGCAGACTAGCTCCAGTGCTCATTGCTGCGATGCTAAATAATAGCAACTCACCATGACACTGCACCAACTCTCCACTAATTCTCCTCGGACCATGCATAGGCTTTGACGGACATCAGTTCTTGGCAATTCCTCATTTGCCCTCTCACGACTGGCTCGATCGAAATTACATGGCTGCGGGCCATCATAGATGTTGGCTCTTGCCACCTCTTCCTCATCCCAGTCAGTCGCTGTAACGTTAGTTCTGATGCTGCGGTCCAGGCAGGTTTTTGAGCTCCTAATCACTATTTCATACCACTACTAATGACTCTGTACCGTTTCAGGCAGGTTACGCCAAACTTTCTGAACGCAAGGAATTGTAACTAGATTATTTATTTCATTGCAACGTTGCATTGACCTAAAATCGTTTTTTCAACTGGAATAAACACTTCATCCATAGGCAGTATTATTCGTATGGGCTGTCATCGTTGTTTCGCGTGCTGTGTGACCTTGGAACTCGGAGTACATCGATCTAGTACGAGACACGAGTTCACGGGTGGGAAGTCACAGGTTTAATTGCCGTTCCAGTGCACTTTCACAGGTTTAAGGTTGGAAAAACACGGGTTACGGGTTACCAGGAACGCGGCATCATACTAGGCTGAGGCTACCTTTCTTCGACTTCTCCCCAACGTGACGTCATCACCGAGTTGCGTAAAAAAAACATTAATACCAAAAACTTAAAAAATAGGTCTTTAAGACCATTTTTGAGACCCATTAATCAAAAGTGATGGTTAACCTGCAACATGGTCTTTAAGTCTCATTTTCATCCTACAGTGTTCATTCTGCAATAGCCTTCTTGTAGCTCGAATGGTGCTAGCAACGGCGAAATCAAGGGTTCGATTCCCATGAAAAGCATGGACTGACAAATTGTGTGGAATGAATGCAATGTGAGCATGAATGCATCTGCCAAATCTATAAATGTAATACATATAATATTTGTCTTCCAGCAAGTGAAAATTGTCAGTCTATCTTATGTTCCAAGGTTAAATACTTAGTATGAGTGAAGTACTATAGCAATTATAGCGATGATTACCTTACTAATGACAACTGAACTAATACTGACCACACAAGATATTTTGTCAGGTTTCAGTTTGTGTTTTTGTGTGTTTACGCATGTGTACTGTATGTATACACTGTCAAACAGTAAAAGCACCGAAGTGGTTATTTGTTCACACTATGTCCCTTCTGTGACACTGAGAAACTTTGTAGATCAGGGTGTCAGAAGGAGGCTTTAAAATATCTCTGTCTATTACAGGAGGTGTGAGCTATTCAAACATCCATCCTCCCACACAAGGCCTTTCAGTTCAGTTCAGTTCAGTCCAATCATTCCCCCCCGCAGCTGTCCTCTTTCTGTCTCTTTTCTGATTTCAATCTCACATCCCCATATTATCCTTGAATTTTACATGTTTTTGCATCAATTTTTCTGGTGAGTTTTGTGCAAAACTAAAGAGCAATTTTAAAGACTGTACAGCACTACACTATAAAACTGTGAAAGTTTACATGACAAAAATATCAAATTGCAGTATTGTTTTTATAAATATTGCGATTTAAACTGATTTAACAGTTGCAAAACATTATCCTGTATCATACATAAACTGTGGTTTGTGTTTATTTCACCTCCTGCATTAACAGGTGAGGCACGTCATGCTGATCCCCAAAAGCATCCCAGAACAATGCTGAACTCAGCAGAAAACAAATACTAAAATAATAAACACAATCTAAAAGGATTTATGAAGCAACATGAAATCATACAGTGCATTAATACATTTTCAATGTATTAACATACATGTTTCACAGACACTTTCCATTCAGTAACTTAATCGAGTAGATTGAAGTGGACTTAATCCAGATGATTTGCAGTTTATAGATGCAGTTTGAGGTTTGGGTTCCATGTCGATTAATTATCATTTGGATGTAAATAAAACCCCCCTCCTCATGTAAATTATCTTTCACCATGATTGAGTTTTTAATTATTCTCAACTCCTATTAATCATTTTGTAATTTATGGCTTTTAAGGAAATAATCAATGTGGTAATGGAGAAATGTTTATAAATATTTTTCATTTTGAAGTACAGTATCCAGCATATGCAGCATCTCTGCATTTGTGTCAAAATTAAGGTCATAAGTCATAATTAACCCTTTAAGAGGTCAAAACAAAACGGATATGTCCTTATGTTTATGAATTCCAAATGGTTATAATGAATGTAATTAAATGTGAGAGCCGCACATTCAAAGTCAAAATGAGGTGCAGTTGCAAGTTCCACAGGCTCATAGTTTCAGTAGGGTGACCATGTGAGCCATTTTCCCAGGACGCGTCCTTGCCAGGATTTCTATATTGCCTCAAACATCCAAAGTAGTTTGACCAATAACATGAAGGTATGGTACATAATCAACCAATCGTGGTGTGTGAGAAGGTAAGATCTACAGAGAACGATCAAAGCAATGCAAATACATGTACATGTTAGGTGTTTGTTCGTTCATTCAACTTTCAAGCGTCGCTGAACACCGATCATTGCATGACACCAAAGTACCAAGAGAGTGATTTTAATGCATAAGGAGCCATCTGCTCTGCTCTCTATAGCTCTTATGAATGTCATACAATGATCAATCTGCACAGCACAAACAGCCAAAATCTGGATATTTTAGGCAATATAAAATCCTGGCAAGGACACTTCCTGGTAAAATGGCTCATATGGTCACCCTAGTTTCAGTGAATATCATACATTTATGCCAAGCGAATGTTTATGAACTAGTGTTGATGAATTTTGACAATGTTTACTTTAAAGTATTAATATTTTAAGAGTGCATATTTTATCTTTCTGATCTTTTTTTATTAGCAGCTAGAAGTAGTAAAGCATGGACATTTCAAAATAAGAGTCCAAGCATATTTTGGGGTTGTTTATAATTAAAAGTCCCACATTATGCATAAAGTTTTTTCCCTGGTTATGATTCGTATTTTGGTCATACAATAAGCTGCATCTGGCATTTAATTTAGTGTGAGCAGCACTGACACAGGAAAGCGAAACTAAGAACATTATTTAACACAATCAACATATAGATTTGACTAGTTTAATTATCTTTTATAATAGCCTTTCTTTAAATTTGTTATTCATAATCATTGATATATTATGTTATGCACAAAACAAATAATGCATTCAAAAGTAGTGTATTGTGCACTTTTTTTATTTAAAAGTAGACCTACTGCTATATAAACAAAAGTTTAAACTGTTGGTTTGCAAACATTTTAAAACAAATAAGGTGCTTTTTACACCAGTGTTTCTTTTACATAGTAGCAGTTAAAATATTTATTGTAGCCTAAATCTCAACTTATAACATTAATGTAAATTGATAAATTAAATATAAAACAAGCCATTTGTCGCTGCCAAGACATTAACATTTTTATAGGCAATATTTTATAGTTTGTTATAGAAAAACAAATTATGCTCAGAGTCCAGAGCCTCGATCATAACATTATAACAGGCACCTTCCTATTAGAGACCTGCATGATCACGGGACCTATTGCAGCAGAGTGTGGCACGGCACAACACTTGGTTGGCGGGTAGAGACTTGTGCGAGCGGGATGCGGGAGAATGGTTAGGGTGTGCTCACACTAGACAATCTTAAATGTGCCGGAGCGCGTTTGACTCCCAAAGCCTGGTTCGTTTGACTAGTGTTGTCGTTCTTTTTAGTAGTCCCTGGCTTAGTTGGAAGAGGTGGACAAGAGCACAGTTCAGTTATATATAGATCAGTAAGTGTGAGCGCTAACTGTGCTGGAGTGCAGATCTTCTGATACTTGCTGCATGATTGCGTGAATATTTATGAGCGGCAAAAAGCTATAGATCTGTAAAGCAATATATTGTGAGAGGAACGTGTGTTACAATGTCCCATACGACTTAAAATAAAAAAATCACAAAGTTAACAAAATGATTCACTCCACTATGTTGAGCAAAAGCGTTTCTCTACTGTTTTCACGTGCTATTGGAAAATTCCTATTTCGAACTTATAAAGTCATGATTACGAACTAGTTGCATTCTTTTCTGTTAAAAAATAACAGTGGACAGTGGTTTATGAATCTTGATGCTTTGCCTAAATAACTTCATTGGGAGCATCCCCTCCTGTGACCCATTATCTGTATGTGTATTCAGAGCCACTGAGCAATGGCTTTCATAATAATAAAAAACTGCATTAACGCGCGATAAAATAATTGTCGCCGTAAATCAATGAATGCGTTAACATGATAATAATGCTTTAACTTGGCCAGCCCTAATAATCATCCATCATGTCAGCAAAAACCCATATCTGTTGACCTCCCAATTTGTATACAGTATATTGATATACTCGTACATAAACCAATTTAATTTCAGTTGCTAATATTAAAGGTATCAATCACCCCAAAAATTTAAATTTAAGTCATGATTTAATCAACCATTGTGTTGTTCTATTGCCATATGACTTTTGTTCTTTCTTTTTTATGGACCACAAAAAAAAAAAACATGAAATACTTTCTTCTCTGGGGTAAATATATCTCTCGTGATCATTGCAACAGCAAGTTATTGCATTCATCTGTCAGCCATCATTTTGAATGTCATGACAAACCGGAATTCTGTGATATTTTAGCATTTTTTTCTTTTAATTAAAAACTTGATGTTGATTGCCATACTCTGGCATTAAATGGACAAGCACGCATAGGACATTTAAAAAAAAAAAAAATCTCCCTTTCTGGACCAAAAAAGAATGAAGAGCATATGGCATTAGAACAACAAATTTGAGTAAATGATGACAAATTTGAGTAAATGATAGTTCATTTGTGGGTGAACTATCCCTTTAAATTTGAAAATGTTACAATTTTGAGATTGTGTGGGTTTGTTCTGCGTGGACATTGGTAATGTTTTTATCTGTGCAGGTTTTAAAAAGTCCTAAATTTGACTTTAAAAGCTCTGCAGATACCGTGAAATCAGTATTTAAGTCTCAGCCTTAAATGATTCTTTTTCTTGGTAAATACGCAGGCTTTACATGTCTTTGTGGGGAACTGTCATTTTCTCCAGGGTGGCATCAATAGATCGAGCATGTTCAGTTACTGTCCTGTTGTGTGCCCTCTGTGACATCACGACTCACTGCTCACCGTTATGTGCCAGGCAGTGTGTGCTAGCTCTTCGGTTGGTGTGACTTTGAGATTCAAACAGTGTGGAGAACATAAATTAACATTGTCAAGGGCAGGAGTCTTTGCTTGTCTAAAGTTCAGTGCCTCAGAGCAGGACACAATGGTACGTCTGAGACTGAATTTATGTTGTGAAGTAGCGAGACAGACAGAGGGGGGGGGGCAGGATAGAGGACAGGAAGTCAGCCAGCCATCAAAGAAGATATTAAATAAATAGGGTCAGTCTGTATCCAGATCAGTCTCTGTCCCTTGTTGAAAGGCCATTTATCAAGGCTTGTTTACCTCTTTGTATACCTGCACATATAATCAGATGTACCTAACTGTCCTTAGAATAGTATTTGTTTTAGATAGTGATATTATGAAATGGCACTTATAACAATTATATTCAAATTCTGTATAATACTATGAAGTTGTTCATTATTTTATTGTTATGATCAGTAACTGATTTTTAATATTTGGCTGATAGTAAAACTCGAACCTATTTTGTTTAAATTAATTTAAAATAAGGTAATAAAAACACCAATGTGTGCATCACAACATTTATAATGTACAAAAATTAAAAAAGATTGACCCTGTTGTTGTTCCAAAGCATGAGTTTTGTTGACTTTGACGGTTGACTTTCATTGTATGATTGAAAGCAGTTATTATTTTAAATGTAAGATTAAAGGATTTGACCTTACACAATTAATTTCCAGTTAATTAGTATCAATATATTGTGTTTCACTATATAGTATTTGGAAATGCTTTGATTTACTTTAAATACATATATCACAAATTATTTAACATAATTTTGAATCAATTTTTTTCATTGATATAGGATTTTTATGAGGCTTCTTTTTTGAGGTTTTCTTTTTCTTGTCATCTACTTGTATTGGCTAAACGTAATATCGTTATAGTAGTTTCATCACTGTTCAGTGAAATGTATATTTGAGATCTCATGTCCTAAAATTAGTATCTCTCCCGAATCACTTCTTATTCAAACCCCACATGCATCATTTTTTAAATGTATTTAATTATTATTATTTATTTATTTTGTTCAGAAAGAAAAACCTGAACCGAGAGAGAGCTGATAAAATTAGACACCAGTCCGAACTGACCTGGTGACAAATTATTTCAAACCCAACTTAAAATGAAATGTAAAATGCAGTGACATATGCCCAGCCTGCAGCTTTGCACACCAGTGACAAGTGGTGACTTCAGTCGGTATGACAGTCCAAAGTCAGCGCCGACAAATAAGAAACACCATGTCTCCTTCAGTCTCTTACTTCATTTGTAAATAATATTCATTCTTTGATCCTTCATACTGTATAAGTTAGGTATGCTTTTAACCCATGTTGCCAGCTATTGCAACCTAACTTTGTGTATTTCCACATGTGTATCAGTGTATGTTAATTTGATTTTGATTATTATGGTTTTCTTTAATCAATATCTGGCAACAGTGCATGTTTGTTAATGCTTAGGTGAGCAATTCCAAGTAGATTAATTGTTAATAGCTTTATGTTGTACCTCACATGAGAAGAAAATGTATGTTTATGTGAATATTACTAAGCAAATCCTTGCACTCTTTCTCTAAAAAGGATCAGCTGTTATAGAGCACAGTTTATGTGGTGCTCCTACCACTGCAGTGCACAACAGTATACCGGAGGGTTTGATCATTTACACAGACTGACAGAGAACAGAGAAGCAGGGGGTAAGAAAGTAGGCCTATTTAATATATATTTGTTTCAAATAATTATGTTCTTGAACACCTGAAACGATTAATGGAAATCTGCCACATCTGCCAAGAATTTGGGTCTTCTTGGGTCCATTAAGCACATTTCTTAAAAATGAACTAAGACCCAGACTTATCTCAGACCCAGCCTGCTCTGGTCTAAGGTCAGACCTCAGATTTTCAGATCCAAGTGGACCCATGAAGACCTGTACTTTATTGGATGTGAGAGGATGTAGTTTGTTTCACTCACTGTTTGTGATTGTGTATTTCATGCAGTGGGAGATTATGATAATGTGTGAGGAAAGCCTCGCAAATCTTGGCAAAAACTCATGGACTCGTGCACATACATACGTATTTACAATTGATCCAAACCATGAGGCTGCCCTTTATTCTTTTAATCCTCTTTGCTTTGTGATCTTTTTATCTGGGGTCTCACAGATGACAGAACAGAGTGAGGAAGGAAGACCTCTCCACCACAATCTCAGGGAGACTCTGAATCGTTGAGATTGCTGTATAACAGCTTGGAAGAAACCTCTTTTATAACGTACTATGCAAAAAACAATGTGCCTGCAGAGAAGTCTCCCTCTTACACACAAATACACATACTCTGGCATCATGCCCCTCGAGAAACAGGAACCTTGCTAACTTTAAGAGCTTTCATAATTTCTAAAACTATTGTTGGAAGTACTTGCTTTTTGAAAACAGTGATAAAAGGACCAACACTTTAGTCCAGGCTCTTCTCTGTCTTTCATCCTCTAGAAGTTGATGTTAATGAATGCCGCAATTAAAAGAGATTGCTCTAGGCTGGTTTACGTCACTTGCAACTGCAACCAGGAAAATGGACCTGGGGGAAATGTATTTCTTGGGGGAATGCTCTGGTTGCAAGTTCCTATAACTGAGTTTCTGATATTTATTTATTTATTTTTTTTCTGTCTTTGTGTAGGTTGGCACACATGTAAATACATGAACGAGCACACACCTCACTGACTCTGTGATGTCCCTTCTCCGCCTAATGTCAATCAAGAGTTGCACCTCTCCCTGCTGAGGGTTATGGGACGTAAAGTTCTCTGACAGTGTGTCATTTGCTTGTCGGCTTGCAGACAAGCACCACTGAGCATATATACCCGTAACTACAGAGAGGCAGAAAGAGTAAGAGAAAATTGCAGATTAATGGGATGCTTCAGATGACATGTTCCTCTGCAATAGGTTTTTTGTGTCAGTGTCTGTTGGACAGAGGTTGTCATTTAGTGCAGTATTTATTAATTTTGTGGGACAGGTATTGAATCACACGTATATTAGTTTCTACTTAGAATTTGAGTTCCTTTAAGAATAAGTAAACAGAACAAGTAAACATTTCAACTGATGGGTCGTGACCCAAAAACTTCTGATCCAGATAAAAAATGTTAAATGTAAATAGTAACATGTAATAGACCATTTTATTGCACATGTACTATTGGCAAATTTTTATTCAATGAACAATGTTTGAGGCTCCTCTTATTGGAGGATCTCTGATAGCAATGGTGTGCAAAGCGAGTGATAGGACATAATTTAAGAATTACAACCCACCAAACTGCTATGATTACTAATATGCCTTATTGGTTTTCATCCACATTTGGAAGGTTGGTGGGTGTAAATTTCTGAAACTGAAATTTCATGTGAAGCATTGAGAGCTGAATGTAAACAATAGTTTGATACACTGAGCAGATAAATTGCATTTATGGCATCTGATTAATCTATATAAGGTGATTTTTGAAGCCAGTTATGCTCTTTGCTGAATTGATGTAATTGTCTGTTTCGGAGAGTTATAGATGAAGTTAGAATGGCCTCTGTGGTCACAGTGTGTAAAAGATTGAATTTCTTTAATTGTCTCAGAAAATCAATCCTTTGGGTCATGTTTTCTTTTACTGTAGAGTCTGTGATTGCCTCCCACTTGAGCCGCTGTGAAATTATGGGTCTTATCAACCTGAAGCTGTGTTAAAGTGAAGGTGGTGTTAAAAGGTCACTGTAGCAGCTCCAGTTCTGACATCGTTTGACAGACCGCCTGTAGGCAGCATCTTTGTTGTTGCTCATGAAACCAGTCAGCAGTGTGTCTTTGAGGAACGTATAGGGTCTTATGGTGGTGGACATTTTCTTCTCCAGTGTCGTGCAACATTAAAGGAATATTCAATGTTCAGTACAAGTTTAACTCAGTTGACAGCATTTGTGGCACATTTTATGATATATAATCTGCATCTGTGCTGCCTTTGCTATAGGGCTGCAAGTTTAATCGCAATTAATCACTATTGTCAAGCACCTTCTGTCAGTAAAGCCGGTTCTGTGATTTTCAGTAAATCTCTATCACCTGTTTTCATGTAGAGCAGCATTTACTACACAGAGCCTTAGCTCTGACAAGCTGTCAAAATCGTGTTCATAAATGCAGACGATATAATCGTTGGATTATTTAATCGACGAAATCGTTCGCGATAATGACGGTTGTTTGAATTAATTAAAGCAGTTAAATCTTCAGTTTACTCAGCTGCAGCTGGATTTCTTCTTCGGGGCTTATTTGGATTTTTTGCGCGAGAGCACCCTCTGGACTTTGGATGGAGATTTCGTAATTTATTGCCTTTGCGATTTATTTTCAATTAAAGGGGTTAGTTCACCCAAAAAATTACAATTATTTCATTAATAACTCACCCTCATGTCGTTCCAAACCCGTAAGACCTCAGTTCATCTTCGGAACACAGTTTAAGATATTTTGCAGCTGACGTATGACACTACTGACGTGTTATCTAGCGTCGTGAACGCACTCACAGCAGACCCGGAAGAGAAGACAATGCTGAATAAAGTCGTAATTTTTTTATTTATTTTATTTGGACCAAAATGTATTTTCGATGTTTCAACAAATTCTAAACGAAGTCACATGGACTACTATGATGTTTTTATTACCTTTCTGGACATGGACAGTATACCGTACATACTGTACATTTTCAATGGATGGGCAGAAAGCTCTCGGACTAAATCTAAAATATCTTAAACTGTGTTCCGAAGATGAACAGAGGTCTTTGGAACGATATGAGGGTGAGACATTAATGACATAATTTTCATTTTTGGGTGAACTAACCCTTTAATTGTGCAGCCCTACTTTGCTATGAATGTTGGCAGTAGATAGTTGAACACACTGCTAAATCCACAGAAAATAATCCTGAAATAGATTCTGTGTGAACATTACAGTGGGTCCTGTAGATGGTCTTTAATTGTATTGGGAATATCTTCTAGACTTGTAAATGGGTCCTTTGTGAACAAGTCCATTTAAAGTTTTCTCTGCCTGTAAATTGAAGTCCATAAACATTAGTCTTCATGAGTTGAAAATTCTCTATTAAAACCTGTAGTCACCCTGTTTTCTCATTACTTTGCTTCAAGGTTTGACACGGGAGGGTATATTGATTACAGATGAGTGTGTATGCATGAAAAGCACACAGACATTGTTTCAGTAAATGTGGAAAAAATGGGCCAGACATTGCAGACTCCCATTCAAGCGATCATTTGAGGAAAAACACCTTGAAACTGGAAACATATTTTCACATCTTACACGTAGATTCCAGTGTGATTTCTCATCATGTGGCAACAGTAAATCTTGTATTTGGAATTCTGTTTGTGGTGGTCCCTTCTCAGCGGCCATCAAGCCACAAATATTTCTGTAATGTGACCAAAAGGGATTAGACCTGTCAAACTGATGAATGACCTGCTGTTCAGATGTGGAATGAAATGCATCCTGGACATGATTTAGACTTGATCTCATGTCTCGCTGGGCTTTTTTCCTTGATGCACGTTAAGAAAGAGCTTAACGTGCTGGTTCAGGTAGAGAGAATTTTTATTTTTTTATTTATTTGTGGGAAAACACTAATAAAATTGTTCTGTATTCAGAGACTTGTTCCCTTGTCCCTGTTTTGTAGGAGAATGGATGGAGCACCATTAAGACAGAGATTTTAGAGAGAATTAAGAGAGGTATGGGAATAAGACCCTAAGAAGATTATCTGTCAAAGGACTTCATCATGACCGTTTGTGGGCTAAAATTTGTACTTTTAGTTAAATCCCAAGTGAATAACTTTAAAATGGATATCTTGTGCATTAAGAACAGCAAAAGGAAACTAAACTCTTGTGGTAGAGAAAATAGTGTAATTACTGGAAAGTTTTTTTTTTGTCTTTCTCTCTTTGATATCTTAGAAACTACTGCATGACTTTCACATAAACCAGGAATGGGCTTAACAGTTGGTGTAACAAGATGGAAATGCAAATACAAGATCCTTTGTATTCTGCCCCTTCTGGGCCAAACAATGGTTAATATTCAAAGCCTGACAAGAGAAAATTAGTATGCAGTGATGGATGGCTTCCATTGTAGACATTTGTTTTAAGACTGATGAGTTTGTTTAGGAAGCTTATATCTTGGATGATGCAAAAAATATGAATTGCAGCTTGGATTGACCCATCAAAAAGCACAAAGCAGGAACATGGCTGAAAAAAAAATGAATAGATTGAAACATTAATTAAAAAGCTAAATTTCTTTGCTTTTGGTTTTTGTCATTGCCTATTTTGCTGTTGCAAATGTTTTTTTTTTTTTTTTAGTATGAGGTTTCCTGGCCTCAAAGAAGATCTTGTGACTGTGTAAGGCACCTGTCCATTATCATTACTCTTAGAATCCATGGCTTTTCTTTTTCTGACTTCAAAGTGATTGCCTAGATTTCTTCAAAGATAAACTTCAAAGCTGGCTCATATATACTTACAACTTCAAATGAACATATTATCCTTTAATATTAAAGGTTTCAAACTCACAGCAAATCTGTCGCTAATCCACACTCTGTATGAACCACAACCCATGATATAAAATATGAACTGAAAATAGTTTGTAATAGATTCTGCTCTCTCTCAATTAATGTTAAGAAAATGATTCTCACTGTACTCCAAGACATCACAAGCCAAGAAGAAATCAAGTCAGTTTTATGGCGGAAAACTGGCATCACTGTTACGAAATATGATTCCATTTAAAATAGGATGAACAGAAAGAGTAATAAAGTAATAGAGACAGCAGCTTGCGTGAAGGCGGCAGTGTGGTTGGAGAGGTCACTGAAGCGTGGAGCATCTTGGTCTATTTTTCTCCTCCTCACTGGGATTGATTCACTAAAGAGGCTATAAATGATCTATAAATATTTAAAGAGGTGCAAATGGTTACTCCAAACTAAATATTTAGCTTTTGGAATGTCTCTGAGTAAATCCATTCTTTCGTGTGTGTGTGTGTGTGTGTGTGTGAACGCCAAAGATTCATTCAGTTTGACCAGTTCTGTGCTCGCTGTCTCTTCCAAATGCATCTTTTTGATGTGAACTACCTAATTTGGGTGACAACGCAGAACTAAGAAGAACTTGCCTCTAATCCAAGTAAGAAAGAAGCCAGGGGCACAGGGGTAAATTAAATTAGCAGATCATTCATCTGGAAGGCCGACGATAACAATACGGATGGGTGAGAAGCTGCACATCCCATATCTCTGCCTCTTTTTTGCTGCTTTATTTTATAGAGTGGTTTTCAGCATCTCCGTCAATAGTAGCCGTTCTCTCACTCAGTTGCTGAAAAGTTTCTGCTCACACTGCCAAATCTGATTTGTTCACATCCCTTTTATGATGTCAGATCTTATTCTTTGTAGCAGCGCTCCACAACGACCCAGAGATCACAGATTTGCTTGTATGTTCGTGACAATGAAGTTTTGGATTAATACACACAACTTTTTCTCTAGGCTTAATTTTGGTTGTCAGAAATCTGTCTATTTTTTTTAGTCAGTTGGTTGTTTTCCAGAGATGCAAATTTGAGGCATCACGTTCTGTGACGAAGAAGCAAGCACATGCTGCCTGTCAGTTAAACTGGGTCTGTCACTCTGATATGTCACATCCAACCTTAACCCCGACTGAGCCGCAACACTGTGTGGATTCAGACAGCCTATCACACATACTTTCATTCTCCGGCTCTCTGTCTGTCACAGAAGAGATGGATGAAATCAATGACAAATCACTGATCTGTGCCGACCCCAAGGAACATTCTGTGTGTGTGTGTGTGTGTGTGTCTGTGTTGGGTGTAAAATTTCAGATTTCTGGCCTTTTCAGTCCCCAAGCACCAGAGTCATGTGTGTATGTACGATTGCATGAGAGACGTTTCTCAGCAGTGTCACAGATGGAGAATTCAAGGATGTTCTGTCCTCTCCCTGTATCAAATGCTTTTCATTGTCCTGAGTGAGAATAGATCAGTAGACAGTAGAAGAGAGAGCGAGATAGATAGATAGATAGATAGATAGATAGATAGATAGATAGATAGATAGATAGATAGACTGATAGATAGATAGACTATCACACTCCAATGCCAAGTCGAGTCACTCGAGAGTCATTCAGAAACAACTTGCACATAATGAATTTGCTCTCTAATGAAAAGATTGATTTAGGAGTCAGCTAATTCAACATACTCAAAGAATCTCCACACATATGCAAAGAGTCATTACATTAAGATCGCTTAATATCACTTGCTTTGAAAAACAGTGAATCAGTGAATTCTCAATCAGTCAACAATAGGTCTCTTCAAATCAGTAGTTGTTTAATGGATTCCATTCTAATGTTTTCTGTTCCTGTACATCTCTTTACACTATGTTCTGTATGTACAGACACATTTACAGCTGTATTTATTAATTTTTTTTTTTCTAAAAAAATGTGTGAATGCTTGCCCATGGCTCCTGTGGGTGACACCAGGAATGTCACAGGGAGGTAGCTAGGGGTTTCTTAAAAGTTGCAATATGGTTCAAGTCAAAAGAACCTTCAGCAAAGAATGTACTGTGGGCTATTTCTCAAGCACCTTGTTTAAAGTAAGTCCTGGTTGGTTTTCAACCTGTATAATTTGATCCAGGCTGAATCAAGAGAAAGATTTGATGGAAATACTCTAGGTATTTGTTAATAGTCAGATTAGGTTGCTTCCTCTGCAAGTTCCCCAGAGGCGGCCAGTGAGTGATGCTTTTAAAGGATATTGTTTACACGGTTTTAAATGTATTCTCCCTCTGTGGTTTTGTAGGAAGGATGGCCAGCAATACCAGCTGAGAGACTGAAACACTTGAAAGGGTAAAAGAGAAGAGCTGTTCATCTGTCTTTCAGCTGCTCCTTGTGTCGTGTCGTGTAGTGTGTGTCTGTGTGTGGTTTTAAGCAAGAGGGTGAACGCACTCAGTAGAGGGAGGGAAGGAGAAGTAGAAACACAGAACTAATGTGAGTCTGTGTATGTTAGATATAATTAGATATAATTAAAATATAAAAGGGTAAATCTCAACCCCAAATAAAAAAGAAAAAGAAAAGAAAAGAAAATGTACTTTGCATAATTTAGACAAAGCTTGTTTTAGGGTATTTACATTGTGACCTTAGTTTAATGAATTATCACTCAAAATTCTTATTACTGTAATGGGTTGGGTTTTTCTTTTTTTTTTTATACTTTTTTTTACTAATTCCCATTATTCTCATTATTCTCAAGGTTTGTGAGATTTGCCCAGAAATAGTATGTGTGGGTAATCCGTGTGCAATATGTGTATGCTGGTGTCAGATAATATGACCTAAAGTGCATCCCCATGAAGGTGCTGTGTCTATTAATGGAATGGGTGTGTTTGGGTCAGTAGAACCTGTCCAAGATAAAATGTTTGTTCTGTTCCACATATAATCTCTCCCTTCTCTCTCTCTCTCTCAGTCCAAGAATAACCTCTTTAAAATTTCATTTTCATTTTCTCATGGAGCACACAGAACAACCGACCGATTTGGGAAAGGTCATCTCAAGCGCTGTCTATGAAACAGGACCCTTTCTATGGAGTCCATTCTATTTAAATGCTTCGCAGATAAACGCAGATGGCAGCTACACTAAAACGCACTATATAAATGCAGACTTGTGATGGTTTCTGGAGTGGAGCCACTTGAGAAGGTGGAGGAACATAAAATACAAAATCTTTTGGAGAAGTTTAACACTATCCATCAGATGAGTTCACAGACACACACACACACACACAAACATCAGAAACACCGTGGGGAACGTGTGCAGTTGATGCCGCAGGCTTGAATCAGTGAGAGGTTTGAGAGCCTTTTGGTGTGTCTTTAGCTCTTTCTATCTGTTCTTCTTTCTCTCTTTCCTTCTGTACTTCTTTGGAAAAATGATCTGTGTTGTATTTCTTTTGCAATGGGTTCGATTCAACTCCCTTTCGTCCTGCAGGCTCCCAAACAAAGCAGATGAATCACTGTTGCATTGGTCCATTTATTCTGCCTGCCCACAGTTCCATTCAGTGATTAAATGATTCACTTAAAGGAGCGAGACAGACTTCACTATTAATGATTTTCTGTGATTCCACGAGGAGATGAATGACTTAAGTCCTTACTGGTCACATTGTGCACAGCGGTCTGGGGAATAGAAGGAATTGTTTGCTCTTTTCCTCTCGGTCCCCCATGCTTCATCTTTTCTCTAAACCGTGTCAACATCGCTATTCATTAACATAAGTGATCTGCTAATCATTATCATTCGATGTTGGATTGTCGATAAGTGGCCGTAGCTCTCCTCTGTCATTCCAGTGACATTGTGAAAGCAGGTCGATGGCGGCTGAAAGATGTGATTGCTTTTGTGACCTTCAGGACATACAGTTTTATTGTAATATATAGGAAGAAAAATAGAACCGGTCAATTGTGCATGCTATTTATGTGCAGATTCTGTGTGGTTGAAGTGTAATTGATATCCATGTCATGGGATCTCGTTGACATGAACCCTAGAGAAAGACTTTGTGTGTGTGTGTGTGAAGTAGATCATGTCATGACTGAGGTATGCTTCTTTATAATCTATAAATACTCAGACGAGGCAATTCACTGTCATTTTACAGGGATGCAGTTTGTGTATCATCTGCTCGGTGGTGTTGGTCACACCATGATACATGTTTGCATATTGCAATTAATATTTAATGTGTGTTAGTGTTTCTATGTGATATCAACTCTACACTCATGATCTGTTGCAACATGTGTTTAGTTGATAGTAGCAGCATTTGTGCTTCATACTGTGAGATTTAATTAAAGTTGTGCCGTGAACACGTTGGATTTAATGAGAATTGCTTTCTTCTGACAGAAAGAACGGCAAGGATTTCCTCTGAATGAATATTCATTTACTCGTGCTGCTTTCTCTCCGTCTGTCTGCTTGTGTGGTGATTTGTCTGTATGTGGGAAAGGGTTTCAAAAACAGATTCAGAGTTCTTTTTAGTGCTATTGTAATTGACTTTTAACGCTGTGAGGAGTCAGCAGATTTTACAGTAATGCATGTGGTATTTTATGGGATTAGACAAGCACTGTCTTTTTTAGATGAAACTGGATGGAATAGAAATCGTTGCTTGAGATCAGCCTCCAAAACACAACAGTTGTTGCTTGTTACCAGCATTGATGGTTGCTTTGGTTGCAGAACAATGCAGTGAAACAAAAGGAAATGTTCTAAATATATATATATATATATAAAAAAAAATGCTGTCCTTGTGTTGTCCTTGTCCTTGTATTTTATTTTATTATTTAGTTTTTTTTTTTAAATATTTTTTATTTAATTAATACTTTTATTCAGCAAGGATGCATTCAACTGATATAATATTTCCCAAAAAATTCTGTTTCAAATAAATGATGTCCTTTTATTACTAATGGTGTTTAATCCTGGTCCTTGAGGGCCCATATCGTGCAGAGTTTAGCTCCAACTTCTCTAAACCTTCCTGTCTGGAAGATTCTAGTAATCCCATATACTTTGATTAGCTTGCTTAGATTTGTTTAATTGGGTTTGGAGCTAAAATCTACATGACAGTGGCCTACCAGGAACCGTATCGGACACCCTGGTTTTAAAGAGGTCATGAACTGAGAAATCTAAATTCCCTTTATCTTTTGACATTTAAGTTGTACATTATACTATAAACACGTCCTGTAGGTTTCAGAACTTTCTCATTATTCTAAAAAACAGCTTCTATTTAAGCCAATCTTCCAAAACAATAGGTTGTGGAATGTGCCACTTTATTATGTAATAGTGTGGCTAAACCCCGCCTCCGCAGAAGATCTACACCTGCTTCTACATCACTACCTGTTTAGCCCCGCCCAATGATTTGTGCATGTAGTGTAAATAACAAGAGAGACAAACGCAGGAATCAAATGATAAAGATGGCTCAGAAGAAAACAAGACACTGTTCAGTGCCAAGTTGTGGAAAAACACAGTCTTTGCATTGCCTATCTTCTGATCTCAACATTAGGAAAGAGTGGATGGACTTTGTTTCTAATGAAGACCCTGAACATGTCAATAAGAACTTTGTACTTTGTTCCCTTTATTTTACCATAGATTCATTTAAAAACAAGGCACAATTCGATGCAGGATTTACAAAAAGATTCAAACTAAAAGACAATGCTGTGTAGACTATATATTGGATCTGACAGCAATATCACATCACACAAGTGTGAGTAACTGTTTTTATTACGTGGTCACTACTGCTATATTATTACAGATAATTTGATATATACACACCTATTCAAACATATCGCTCTGATAAAGGGGGTCAAAATAAGACAGAAAATAGCCTATTACTGCTAAATTATATGTTTTTTGATGTAAAAATCTTGATAACATTATAAGTGGACCTCTGAGAACAGTGCAAAATAATAAAAAGGCAGTTCATGACCCCTTTAAGCTTTCTAAAATATATCAGGGATTTCCACAAAAATATTAATTTGCTAACATTGATAAAAATAAAAAATGTTTACCGAACACTGAAGACTGGAATAATGACTGTTGAAAATGTAGCTTTCCCATCACAGGAATAAATTGCATTTTAAAATGTATTAAAATAGAAAACTCTTATTTTAAATTCAAATAATATTTCACAGTGTTACTGTTTTTACCGCCAAGGACCCTGAAATTTGAGTCTGCAAAGGCCCCTCTTCCCACAATATATATACATAACTACTGTATGTGTTTTTGAATATAATAACTACTTATGCTGTTTTTTGTGGTATATAATGTTACTGTATGTGGACAAAACGTGCTTGAATATATGAAGTGTTCACTCAGTGGGAGAAGGCGGGTGAATTTATTTCTGAGCATAATAACAGGTCAGTCATGACTAGAGTGACACTGGCCTCCAATTAAAAACTAAAACTTCAATAATTGCCAACATGTCATGTAAAACAACGCCCTGAGGTCATGAAAGAAAACATGCTGTGTTTGGACTTATGTCTGTGCAATGGCACAATTTAAGAAAAAACTTTTCGAATAGACTTAATGTTTCTGAATAATTGCAGACTTCCAGTGGCAGGATCTTTGAAGGTTAAGTGCAAAGATATCCATTACTAAATCGAATATTGATTCATTGACAAGCTTAATGGAACTCATGGGTAAACGAGCATGCTATAATTAATTTACGGTCCATTTGAGACAGTGAACCATACAGTGCACTGAACCATACTGTTCTCAGAAAACGATGGTCATCATTGTTGTACAGTACCTTTGGTATTTCTTCCATTTATTGCGTCAGAAGAACCTTTATGTGGGTTTGTAGTTTATGTTGGTGAAAATAATTTAGTAGACATTAAAACCCAGTCAAAGGTTTTTCTGAAGGTCTTCTTTTTATTTATTTATTTGAAGTTATGCTCATTAGGTTTTAATTTTTAATTGCTTATATGGACAATGTTAATTAAATAAATATGCATTTCCCAATATCTTCTCTTTGAATTCCATGATTTGCATTTTGTACCATAAAATGACTGCTGTTATTTATCTGCATAATTACTTAAACATATATATATATATATATATATATATATATATATATATATATAATTTTTTAATAATAAGCTTTTATTTTAAAATATATAAAGCTTTTCCAAGTCTATTACTTGTGGATATTTTTGGTAAAATTCACTTAAAAATGGAGGTGCATAAACTTAGATCAAAGAATTTGATGTATATGTGTATGTATTTATAATTTTATTATATAATTTATAAGTTATACATTTCTAAGCCATTTTTAATAGGCTATTTATTTTTGCTTGGAAAACAACATGGGAAAAAAAAAAATCAAACTTAAAACCATAATGCCATTAATTGGCTGATTTACATTTTTGCAGTCTCTATATTGACCAGACCTATATTTCAGGGTTCTCTGGTCTCCTCATTGTGCATGCTGTGTGTCTTCAGTCTGGTCCTCACAGCGCCTGCAATGTGGAGGCCAGGGGACTCAGAGACAACGGATAAACTACCACAAACAGTACAAATTTATCCATTATGTTGTACACTGGTCTTAATGTAGCCGCGGGAAACACCAGATTTTGGCAAACTCCTGCCCTCATTAATTTAGGGCTTAACATTTCAAAGTTTTTCTTTTCCTTTTTCTAATTCATACACGATCTCAGAACCATTCTCATTTTTTATAAGATTGGTTTGTGTCAGTCAGCAACAGAGTTCACCTAGGCAGCTTCAGATGGAAATTGGTTTGCAACTAATTATCGGAGTACAAAGAAAGTGCAGTGTGTTTTTCAGTTAAAGTGCTGTCTTCAGACACCTATTTTCTCTTATTTCATTAAAATGGCTGAATGGAAGAAATTCTGTGTAATAATAAAACCTTTTCAAGCGTTAGAACAGAATCACTTATCTGTTTAATCAAAGTCTGCGCTCAATCTCAACGCAAGAATGCATTTATTCATGATTCTTCTGAACTGTTTTCTAAAAGTTAAAATGCAAAAGATTTTTTAAATAGCCAAAACTCAAACAGCTGATTCCAAATTACAGTTCACAGTGACTCTTTATTATTTACAATATCATATGTGAATTGATTTCTATGAGTTGTACTCATAATTTAACTGACACTGAATCAAATTCTAATCTAATTAAATACTTTGGATGTTAAAACGTTTTCACATTTCATAAACTATCTAAAACAAAATGTTATGCTTGTCATTTACAAATATCATGAATTTATTGCTATAATTGTTTTATTATACCTTCTGACAATTGTATCAAAAGCATGCTTGTTTTAGCAAATACACACTTGCCTTTATTTTCTTGTAAGACTTATTTGTGGGCAGAATAAGTAGTAGTTTATTTAGTTACTTGGTCATCATGTCATATGGTCATGGCACTATATTAGATATGTCATATTTGTGGGACACAAAGATGGAAGTGGTCCACATTGTGATAAAGATCAGGGAAAAAAGGACAATGGTTCTTTTCTCAAAAAAAAAAATACTCTGTACTTTTTAACCGCCACCATTTTTACTGTAAAAAAACTGAGCCAACCTCCTGCCTTCTAAATATAAAAGAAATGACCCCCCCCCCTCCCCTTTTCCTCCATATTGGTTATTTTCGCAGGGCTCTCATCCTCTTTATTGAGGGTCACATTGCTTTTAAAGGTAATGGAGCTCAAGCCTCAGCCTTGATTGGAAGCGCGATGTTCCGGGCAGAATGATTAATTGGGGTATTTTGTTTGAAGCACCAGCGCAAATATATCCTTCCTCTAATACATCCCTTTATTTTCTCTTCCTCAAGATGTATGACTCTCCCCAAAGTCATAAAGATGTGAGAGGTCGTAACTTTATTTGCTTTCAAATAGTTCTGTGCTCTTCTTTCTGTGTGTGTGAAAGAGCGAGTTTGTATATCAACACAATGAGACATGAATTCAAGTAAAATCTGCTCATGCATCTTTATGGTAAACTTCTGTCAACCATAGCTGCTTTGTGTGTGTCGTTTTGTTGAAAACACAATAAGATGCAAAATAAGATGAACGTGCACATAAATTATATAAAATCATCTACAACATGTAAATGAAAAGTAATGTGGCCTTGTGGGTGTGAAGCACATTAATGTTGTGTTCTCTTAAGAAAATGTAAAGAGGTGCTTGACTTTGCAGAACTCACTGCCATTGTGCTTAGTTGTTGTAGTATATTTTGTTGCCAGGTTGTTCTGAGTGAGTTTAGTGCATTTATATGCATTTACATTAACAATTTCTCTTTTCATTTAGCAGATGCTTTTAGCTATAGATAAAGCAAGTTACAAAAGATGAATATAATAAGTGATTCATCATAAGGATTCAGTAATTTGAAGTTCTACAATCAACAAACTTTGCTCACTCACCATGCTGTCTTCATAAAGTGGTCTGTAAACTTCAGATTTTGTTGCTTAGTGGTTACTCTGCTGCTTTTTTGATTAAAGATTACAGTAATATATGAACTAATATTATAATATAAAAATATTTTTTTTATGTCAATATATTTATGAAATGTGTTTCAGTATGGGCAAAGCAGAGTCATTACTTCAGTCTTCAATGTAACATGATTCTACAGAAATTCTTCTAATTCTTATCAATGTTGAACACCACTGTGCCATTGATTTTTTTTGATGAATAGAAAGTAAAAAAAAAAAGCAGCATTTATTTGGAAGTTTGTAGCAATGTACAAATTTATATATGTATCAGTACTTAGTATTTGGTGTGTCAAATATAAGCAGTAATGCTTGTCTTGTCTTGGCAATTACCCTAACTAAGTGGTACTTATAATTTGCTTAATGCATTATGTAGTTCAAATACATCAGATTATCAACTTTAATAACCTCTGGCTGTCGTGGTGCCACTTTATTGTTGTTTTCATATTGTCAAAGCGACAGGCTTGGTTATTGACTATCCTTCTTCGGTGCCCCTGGAACCATTCACTCTCTCTCTCACACACACACACACACACACAGAGAGAGAGAGAGACATTGCTGAAAAATTTAGCCAGGAGCATCTGGATGTACGGCAACATAGGCAACCAGTTCCTCAGCAAATAATTGATGTATTGGAGCTGAAATACTAGCCTGTGCAAAAGCAATTGGTCTGTAGTCACTCCATTACAAAACATCCATTTAATAGATTTTTGGACTTGGACAATATTGTGAATGCATGTTTAGTGCATCAAGTCATGTTCTCTGCTCTTTTGTTTCTCAGCAAATAAAGATGTTATTTGCTCAGAGTATCGATAACTACATCTTGTATTGTGTTTAGGGGTGTATTAAAGCTTACTGAACACTATTAAGCAGTTGTTAACCACCCACACATGATGTGGTTCTGGCTTCAATAGATAACTAAGTGTGTCTACTGATCTTTGAAAATTCTGGGCTTGATTTATTATAAGGCTTATTCATAACATGGACGATAACTGTTGCAATAGCGATAAAAAGATAGTTTTAAAAAGTTGTCCAGAATATACAAAAATACCAGAGTTTACACCACAATTACAGTGATAATAAGACGGAAAACAATTTCATTGAAGCTCAAGCATTTAAAGTGACAGACAACATAACATAATTTAATGTGCTTATAATAAATGGAAAGCATTTTTAGCACTTTAATGATCGAATATGAAGTAATTGTATAAGCATTACATGTGGATTACAAAAAAAAAAAAAATGCTTAAAAAACAATAGCTATTCAAAAATATAAAATATAAGCCTACTAAAAATATTGGGAACTGGTAGAACATGTGCTATAGTATAACGACATTTTAGTCATTTATAGGTTGCTTGCAATAAATAATAATATAAATACACAATTTGTTTGGACTGTGTAAATGAGTTCATGCTAACCAGCCAAGCTACATGACAGATGTTGAATAGTATGTGAATGCAGCTTCATGTTTACTTTAACCTTTGTCAAACTAAAAATCCATTAATTCAGAGAAAAATTCCCCTGGGAAACATTCCAGTCAGACTGGGCATGTAAGTCTTGAGAAGTGATTATCATCTGTTATTGTGGCGGTTTAGATTTATCTCAGGGCCTAGAGAAAATAGATGTTTGTTAAAAAGCATGCCAATTCCCATGTCATTTGGGTGAACTACCCCTTTAAGGAAAGTGAGATGGGGGAGCAATGTGAAACACAGACTGCATGAGTAGGTAGTTGCATCAAGTAAAATATGTGAAGGCTATTGCTGAGGTAACTTAATGATATCGCTGGCCAATTAAGAGTGTTCCTTTGTTACAGAGGCAGCAGCACAGATGTCTGGGACAGCCGGAAGAGAGGCTGTGGATAATTTTGGAAGTACCTTCATATGCATTTAACTGCAGTTGTTGCATAACTATGCAAAACCCACCATTGACTAAGTTACATGTGAATTACATGAGAAAAACTAGATGGCAAAATGGTTAAAACAAGTCAGCAGAAAAGCTGAAGCAAATAGACCTTGGGTAATGAAGTGGTTAAATTAGTGTGTAGTTTATCCGGAAGAGTGTAATGTCAAGGCCTTTCTGTCAGACTAGAGTCACTAATGACTATGTTTATGAAAATCACTTCAATATTGAATCCTATTGCTGTAATACAGCAGTTATCTGCATCATTCTCCATAGAAAAAGAGAGGGGAGAAGAAAGAGACTGACAGAAAAAGAGAAAGACTATAATTTTCTCCCTCGTCTTGGTTTGACAGGATCAATTCTTGTTTGTAATAATGGGTTCTGGGGGTGAGGCTGTCTGAAGACACTCACTCAGAGTACACACATTCGGATGACTCATAGTTTTACCTCCTGTTAGATACGAGGGACTCAAAGCTAGTGTGTGTGTGGGTTGCTGTATCTGCTGAAACTCTGGCTCAGGCCACTCAAAAAATCTTCCACTTGATGGTGAAGACAGTACATTTCATGCTGCTGTGACCCTAGAGGTAACACTTTGGATGTGACAACATAACATCCTTTCACTGTTTCTCTCTCTTCTTCCATGGGAGATCTATGGATGGATCTCATAAAATCTGTCAGGAACGTGTCATATTATGTATCAGAATCAAAAATCATACATTCATACTTTTCATACATTCAATGTGTTTTTTTTATGTTTTATACTTTTAAAATGTGTTAGTAATGATTAAAAAAAAGCATTGATAGTGAGAAGTAAGTTTTAAAGTTTTTTTATTATTAATATTACTATTATTATTGTCAGCACTGTTTCTCATTGGGTATTTATATTTTATAAATATTTATTAATATTTTGATAGTGAGAAGTAGGCTTTATATACTGAATATAGACATTTTAATTTCTTTTTACCTGCTTTTTGTGCACTGTGTAATTTTTTGCGGATTGCAACCAACGGCTCAGTCCCCCAATCACCCCTCGCTTTAGAGAAGCTATGGTGGCCGACACATGTAAAAATGTCATTGGTAAAGAAAGCAGAGAGCAATGAGATTTCTTTACAAAGGTAAATCAAGGAATTATATTCACTTAATTATTCAATAAATCAATGGTATCGCGAATGTTAATGTACTTGTTCATCATTGTGTCAGTGTTTTATTCACAAAAACAACAAAGTGACGAAAAGCGCCCTGTAGAGCAGTTTGTCCGTTGAGGGCTACTGTAGAAACATGGTGACGACTTCCATGTTAGGAAACCCACAGTGTGTGTAGATAAAGAAGTTAATAAAAACATAACGGTTCGTTAAGAAATATCTTTATACAACTCTAAAAACAGTCATATATATTACATTGCAGCATTCTGTAAATAGATTGTTGTAAATATTACACATTGTACCTTTTAAATGATGTTCACCCATGAAAACCTTTTCCCCCGAGCCAAAGAAAATACTCTAGGCATCATAGAGTCCTCTGCAGATGTTTATACAGTAAAGGACTTATTTAAGAGGTAGTGTCATGAGAAAACGAGGTGACAGCGAGAGAGTAGTGTGTACATAATACAGCAGAAGCGTGTCAAGCCAGGTCATGGATTAAACTGCGTGGTCAGTGCTGATTCTCCATTGAGGGTTCTTTCTTTGTCTTGGTCTTGGTTTAATCTGTATGCAAGGAACCATAGTGAATGGTGACAGATTTAGTCTATCATACCTGTACACCAGAGAGTCAGCAAGCTGCAGACAAACTTCATTACCTGCACAAAGAGATCCTCTGCTCACACTCCTCCACTCTCAATATGCTCTTTCTTTTGCACGATTCTCCAAGGTCAGGCCCTGCTCACGTCAAATCAGCTCACACTCTTTCCTCCATGTCTTCTCATGCTGTTTTTCCCACATGCTCTCCAAGGACTTCACACAAGTAAAAGCTTATACAAACCCTCCACAGCCTATATACATATACAGTTTTTTCCTGAAAAGCTTGAATTATCTGCATTTTGTTCACAATTATGTCTATATATGCATATATAAACACACACACACACACACTGTAAGGAATGTAAAGAATACCAGGTACACTCTTCTCTACATTTCTCTTCTGCTGAAGCTTGTTTCCTAGTCAATGAATTTGGATAAATGCTAAATGCATAAATATTAATATGTCATTGTTGTCTTTAGTGTGGCTTTTTTATTTATTCATTATTTATGTTCAGCAATGATAATAATTCTTTACATTTATATAGCGCTTTTCAAGACACTCAAAGCGCTTTACATAGACAGGGGGTATCTCCTCATCCACCACCAGTGTGCAGCATCCACCTGGATGTTTTTTGTTGTTTTATGTTGGTGAAACTATATTCAAATAAATGCTGTTGTTGTTGTTGTTGTTGTTGTTTTTACATTTCCTATTTATCAAATTTGAAATGCGTTAAAATATATTGCCACTTCCTCAAAAATCTTAAGTAGCTCAATTGTTAACTGATATAATAAGACATTTTTATTTTTATTTTATGTTTTAAGTTATGGCATCACAAAAAAATAAATTACATTTCAAAATATATTTAAACTGAAAATATTTCAAAATATATTTAAACTGAAAATATTTCTAAATATTTTCACTGTATTTTTGATCAAATAAATGCAGCATTGGTCCATTGTGATATTTTACTCATGGAGGGACAGAAATGAACCTAATACTCTTTGTGATTTGAATGACACTAAATGACAAAAACCATTTAAAAAGAGAACAGTGAGGTCAGCTGGAATGGATGACAAGCTGGATGTGAGAGTGGAAGAAAAGCAGCCAGCCCAGTATATATGGGAACTCCTTCAGCATGCCAGGTGGCACCTCATGAAGCTGCTAGAGAGAATGCCAAGCGTGAACAAAGCTCTTATCAGCCAAAGTGGTGGCTACTTGAAGAATGGAAGCGTTTTGGTCTTGTGTAAGCAATTTGTTTCTCTACTTCTAAAATAAAGAACATTTTGGAAAAATGAGAATGGGGTGGTTTGTCCAAACTTTTCACTGGTAGTGTGTATAACATATTTTGTATATAGACAGGCAGACACTGAGAATGCAGGGACTTTGCATTACTATGTCGGTCTGTCAATATCTGATCACAGATCCTATTGCCCATCCTTCATGAACACTGCATTGAATCCCTGTGGTCTCGTATTGTTAAACGGGTTTCATTACAGCAGACTCATTTACAGCAATTACATGGCTGATTTTGAATGGAGATTGATTCTATGTGTGCGATTCTGTGAGAAATCAAGAGAGAGAGAGAGAGAGAGAAAGAGAGGGATTTTACATGGGGACAGGAATAATGGAGAAAAGATTGTAATTGTTGCAACTACCTTTCTTAACACACCTCAGTTAAAAAACAGGACACACCTCTCTCCTCTGAGACCGTGTGTGTGTGTGTGTGCGTGTGTGTGTGTGTGTTTACACATCAGTCTCAGTGTAGGCTCTTGTCACTTTCAGTGTATTGATCACACATCTGTAACTCTTCACACATTCAAGAGCTATGGTTCTCTCAAAACGCATGGGAAGCAAAGCTTTAGGGGCAAAGCCCAGATTATCATTCTTCTTTTTTAATTAAAAATTGTCTGAGTTTTCCCCATGTCTCAGCAGTTCTGTTAAAGCAGATTGGTGAGTTGCTACACTGGTTTCATAGGTAGAAAATATGAATGCGAAGATTCAACATTATTTGCTGAAAACATTTTGTGTCATAGCTCTCAAATCTCATTTGTGTTTGCATGGTTAAGACATTTATTTGATCAAAATATACAATAAAAACATCAATGTTGTTAAATGTTGTTACAGTTGTTGAATTTTCTCTTCTCTTGATAGTAGAAGGCAGGCACATGTCCAAATGTAAAATCCAATCCTGCCAGTGTTAATTTATGTTGATGTGATTTGCATGTTTGAACTTTTACAAAATGTTTTATTAGTTTTCTTGCCGCTGTCAAGGATCCCGGGCATATTGAGGGCTCTGGGTTGCTTAATGCCTGAGGATAGCTGGTGCCGGTATTCACTTTTCCTGGCATTCGTATACAAACCATCAGTCTGAATTATTCATTGCAGGGACTCAGGGAGTGAAATATTCTCTCTAGCACACAACAGCATTGTGTAACTGGAGCTCAGTAAGTGTAAGTACCCGTTGGGGCCCTCTGTCTTTACTTAACCCACAGTAAAGTGCAGGTCAGTGTATTAGGCCTAACGGAGTAATAGATAGACATCCAGCACTTTCTCTTAAAAAAAACCAATTGAGCAGCCTAGAAAGGACTATAAAAGTAAAAATTTGTTGACATTTTGCAGGCAAGGTTTATTGTCTGTTGTCAAAAGTGTGTTGATATGTAAAGCACAGCTCACACCGAAGTCACTTTTATACCAAGCAACTGTCTGCTGGTCAAATGGAAATCTGCTTGGAAATCCATCACACTCACACAAATTCCAGATTACTTGGATTCCTCTTGAAATGGTTGGACTTTGTCAGCAATATTTCACTTAACAACAGAAAATGATGATATCTTCTGAAATAACATCCTTTAGACAAACTAAAGCAGCAGTGCATTCAGTCTTCACGGATATTGCAATCCCAGAATGCATTGCATTCAGAGTGCATTGAAAAGAAAAAAAAAAGAAATGAAATTTTTGGTAGTTAATTTCACACATAATTACAAAGAAACTGCAAATAGCAAATAGCAAATACTTTTTTTTAAGTATTTTCTTGTACCCAGTAATACTTTTACAGCATTCATCACTAAAGAGTATCCATAAACAGTTAAATTTATTTAACTACAAAGTCTTACACAATATTTGTGTGACCTATATTTTATGTCTTAAGCTCATCAGAATTTTGTGATTCCATTAACGAACACTCTTTTTTTGAAAATATCTTATTTTCCAACTCCCCTTTACCGTTTTTGAATCCAGGCTTGGTGATAGCACTTTTAGCTTAGCTTAGCATAGATCATTGAATTTGATTAGACCGTTAGCATCTCGCTCAAAAATGACCAAAGTGTTTTGATATTTTTCCTTTTTAAAACTTGACTCTTCTGTATTTACATTGTGTACTAAGAATGATGAAAAATTAAAAGTTACTATACTCTCATTCTGACGTAAAAAAAAAAGTAATTAAAAAAAAACGGTTAAGCTCAACTGTTTAACTGTAGGGGAGTTGGAAAATGAGCCCATTTTCAAAAATAGTGGAGTGTTTCTTTAAGATTAGGATGCTTCCTTGGATGGCCGCTCACTAGGTTTTGGAAAAGAGTTGCTGTTATTATTATCAAATGAAAAGCATTGAAATTCACATGACATTATTATAAAGAGCCTGATACTTTTTTGAAATTACAGTTATTTTCATCCCTGCAGGAATCGCAGGAGTAATCTAAATGATCTCCAAATTGCTGTTTATCGCAGGTTGTCTTCTTCAGAACCTCAAACAGACTGAACCTGTTGAAAGCAGATGTTGATTGCTATGGTAGAACAGTAAGGAGCAACAGAGTTTAGTGATTAAACTGTCAGTCCAGGTTGGAGGTTCAATCCCAGGCTGCTGTGCAGAGGGATTATGCTGTGAACTTCTGTTAACTGCTGTTATTGTACTTACAGTCCTGTTCTGCTAATGATTTGTTCTTGAGAAGGTGCATAATACTTTAAATGACCACTTACCAGTGGCGAGTGAAATTGAGAGCATTTAGCAGCCACTCATATTTTCTTTTATATTCATTTTACAATGTATAATTAAGATACAGTACATTTGTTCTGGTGACAAAATGATTATTTCATTGTTTTCCATGGATATTTGTGTCAAACAGTGCACATGACTGCAGCATCAACTAATCTCTTTAAATCCACACCTGTTAGTAACAAGGCTTGTCTAGATTGTGTTTATAATATTTTTGTTGGCTATGTGTCAGAAAGCATAAAATAAATTGTATTGCAATCTCAGAATGCACTCATCTGAAATGGCAGCTGAGTCAAGAGAAATGCAAATTTACTTAGAAAATATTGTAATATAGTTACTACATTTACATACATTTACTCACCAAAGCCCATTTTGCATTTATTTGTTTAGCAAAAGTGTTAATTATGGACTTTGTGAACATAAATTAAAGGATGCAATGTCATGAGGGAAACACTTTTTGCTACCTTTGACATCATTAGTCATCACAGTAATCATATTAACAATGCCAAAGGCAAAGTATGGTGGTCATGAGATCAAGTAAACCAAATGAAAGTAGAACAGCATTTTAATATTCAGTTGACTAGCAAACTACAAAAGAGAATTACAGTGAGGTTACAGCAACAACCCGCCTCCAGTTATTTACCTCAATTTCATATGCAGATACACAAGCAAATAAACAGTGTAAATATATGTTTGTTTTCCTGCTGATGATGAGAGGTTTGTTATTATTCGCCTAATTAGCAGTCCAAGAAGAATACAGCTCCTAAATAATGTCATTACATTGAACATGAAAGGTAATGTAAGTTTAATGTTTAAATATTTATCTTTTCCCAGTTTAATATTCATAGCCAATTGAGTAATTATTGTCAAATAATTGCTCTGTTTTTTTCCCCCCACCCAAATAGCCTAGCTTTGCAACACTGGCTCAACCAATGGCATGTGTTTAGTGTGGGGACTATCTGTTTGTCAGGTTATAGGAGTGTTCAGGAAAATAGTGTAACGGAAACAGGTCAATTTAGCTCAAAGGGAATCATTTAAGATTTAAAAGGAAATTTGAACAGAATCACTGTTTCACGGCTGGTCACGGAGACGCCCTGCGATTCAGTGAACGAGCCGTTTAACATCAAATCTGCGCTGGATACTAATATCCAAACTATAGTGAAAACACTATCAATTAGCACAGTAACAAGATCGGCAGTTTAAGACATTAACTTGTAAGCACAAAACACAAGATACTTCAATATGAATAAGGCTTTATTAGATAAATCTAAGACATATAAACTAATCTAACACATAAACGCATGCACTCACACATTCACACAAGTTGCAGGAAGATCGAAAGTTAGGAAAAGATGAGTTTAAGAGAATGTAACGTATTACAGCAATACGTTAAATTGCATAGACATGAACAACCATCAATCACTTAATTAACGCTCGCATTGAGTTCCTCAATGGGGTTAAAATTATATTAGATACACCAGCACAACAAATATCTGGGGATACATTGCCTTCGTTTCCTGTGAAAGGGACTCCCGTTGAAAGGGGTATCCCGGTGTCACTGATTGGCTGGAAGTTCAGTAGTGGCTAAAGTGACGTCTTGGGAAGCCCGTGGTTGTTGGGCGTTGGCTGAAAGTGCAGAGTCGTGTGCGCTGGTTGAAGTTGAACGGGCACCCGAGGTCAGGCGTCGGAGACTCGACGTTACAAAACTTAACTAAGAACACGAAACTCACAACCGGAAAAGAAAAGAAATAAAGTTTGACGAGACTAGGTTGTGTTCCTTCTCATCGTGGCTAAGTAGCAGCAGGCGTGCAGGCTGAAGCACGCTGGAACCGCTCTCAAAGAACAGTGATGATTAAACAGCATGGCTAGAAGCTAAAGGCTAAAGCTAGGTAGCAAAGCTACAAGCTAAAAGCTAAGAGCAGGCATGACTAATAGCAGAGACTAAAAGCAGACTAAAAGCCAGATTTCATGGTGTCCAAAGTATTTAACTGGCCTGTTGGCCACACCTCAAATGTTGTCTTGACCAATCAGATATTGTCTTTGCTCGGGGGTATCATAAATCATTTGTTTATCTTACCAAGCATGTGGTCCGAATTTTCCTGCTCTTGCAGGGTATAATTTTGGACAAGATTCCTTTTAACACGAATATGATGCATTTTGCAAATAAATGATTGTCAGGGATATTTCAAGCAAGTATAGATTCAATCACACTCATACCAGACATGACTATGTATCCTTCAGCTATCCCATAGTTATAAAAAAAAAAAAACATACACAATAAGTGATTATAACATGATAGTCAAATGTGTGGGTTACACATAAATGAATATGGAGTGAAGCGATGGACTGATTCATTTATAAGTCTTTTTGAGTTCATTCTGGTCCATATATATGTACAAAAGCAGTTTCTTTGCCATTCTCTTG
This sequence comes from Carassius gibelio, assembly GCF_023724105.1. Taxonomy (NCBI): domain Eukaryota; kingdom Metazoa; phylum Chordata; class Actinopteri; order Cypriniformes; family Cyprinidae; genus Carassius; species Carassius gibelio. The sequence continues at coordinate 30,154,900 of NC_068377.1, read as the reverse complement.
ACAAATACTTCTTTGGAGACAAAATCCCTTCCCCCTTAGGAATTTCAGTCTGGTTCTGCTAGGTGGGGGGAAGTCAATGGAAGTGTGTAACTCATGGGATTCCATGTGATGTCCAGTGTTGCATTTCAATTACGAACAACAAATTTGACACCAAATTTCTCTTCTTCGAATAGAAATTGTTAATAATTGTTCTAGTGGTGTTAATGTTGAAAACTGTTGTGTGAACAAGTTGGTTGGTCATCTTGCTTGGTTCTTGTGGCACTAGAACTGATTTATGACTTCCTGAGGAATTCGGCTCGTATTTCAACGCACAGCTTTGATAGACTCTTTAATTTGTCTGGTTCGACTCATTTCTGTTACAATAGTTTTGCAATTCTATAATTATGGCAATGCAGAAATGACACTGCACCTTTAAATACAGCAGAATTTGCAGATGACCTCTGAAATGCCTAGCACTTTCTCATCATCTCTCTGAATCTTTACGGTTAAGAAGCAGTGGTATTGCGTGATTTTAGTCTGCCCAGGCCTTTCTCTAACCAGCTGTAAATTATTTATCTTCCAAGCTGTCGTTGGTTAAAATGACATCAATTATACATTCGCATGAACCTGCTGATACACTTTCATGTTTAAGTAGTGGATTTTATTTTTCTTCTGTACCTTTCTGACTGAAAGGAAGTGATAGCACAGATCGATATCGAGTTCTATCTCACACAGCTGGGTTCCTGGCTGCTGATCTTCTTTGCCATGCCCTCTGTGATTGCTGAAGCCTTGCTGTCTATTTGATTTTTTTTTTCTTTTCTTTCTTTTTAATTTGTATTTGCGATTTGTGTGATAGAGTGTGATATTTGTAAATATGACTGACTCTGATGGTGTATATGCATTGGTATTGACGGACAGTGTGGGTTTAGTTAATGTGAATGTGTGTGTGTGTGTGTATGTCTGCTTTTGTAAGTTCTACAGGAAAATAGTATTGAGTTAGAGTTGAGTCTCAGACAGCTGGTAATTACAGCAACGTGCTGTGACTACTGAGATACTGTAGCTGTGAAGGATATGAAACCACAGACACATGCACAAATACACTAATGCACAAAGACACAAGTTCTTAAAGGCATACCAGCACTGCATGCATCACAAAAAGATGATGGCATTACATTTATTCTGCTGGTTTTATACTGTGCTTTTTTCGGTCCCATACCACTAAATATAATCCTCATAAGCTTTTTGCATTTTTACTTTATTTCCTTGAAACAATATTTCATACTTTTTAAGCCATTTTCCTCAAGGTATCATTGGTGGCATTCACATTGTAGGGAAAACTGAACCCATACACACTCACACATACATGATCTGAGGTTGATTTCAAAGTTTAGGATTGGATTTGATGGATGAGAAGTGGTGCTCTTCAACATGAGAGAAAACAGAAGAAAGGATCATTAACTGAGATATTATTCTGGCTCAAGAGATTGTCCTTAAATACAGAGACAGCGTAATGGTAGAAGTGAAGAGGAGGAGAGCAGAGAGTGTTTGATTACACATGAAAGACAGTTGTAAGAGAAAAGTGTTTTATATTAGATGACATTCATGTTGAAAGCACAAAAGGTGCAGGATGAGATACATGACAAATTTTGTGCTTACATTCTTAAAAATAGAGGTTCGTTATCACCATCTTTGGTTCCATGTAGAACCTTTCATCCGTGGAACCCTTCCATTGCTCAGATGGTTCTTTAGATTTCTTTAAATGTTCCTCATACTAAGAAAACAAAATCTAAAATTCCCCTTTCAGAACCTTCTTTTAAAAGAGTGTAGCCTGTGTGTGCCGTTTGTTCAAATCTCTAACACTAGTGATAGTAATAGTGAAGTAAAAAAAAAAATTCTTCTTCTTTCTTTCTTGTGTATATTTCTATTCTTGAGAAATTTTGATTCCTTTTTTTTTTTTGGCCATGTATTCAAAATTAACCAATATCCCGAGTTATTCAGTTACTCCTAACAGTACATTGACTGAACTGTGTAATGTGCATGGGCAGAGCAGCTGGCCTGTGAGACGGCATGTGTTAAAGGGCGTAACGTTTCCATCACACGCTTGAGTCATTCAGCCAATCACAATGCACTGGTCAGCTGGCCAATCAGAGAATACCTCGCTTTTCAGACCGATGAGCTTTAGAAAATAATGTTTTTTTGTTGTTGTTTTTTTACCTTAAACTGCATAAACACATTGCATTACACAAAATATTGTTCTTTTTAGCAGCATCCTGTGACCCCCATTTTATTTATTTATTTATTTTTGCAGTATGGTTGATTGTGGCAAAGATTTTTGAAAATAGTGTTTAGCCTTAATGTGCATGTAAATATGACGACACTTTTTGTTTTTGTTGTTGCATACAAGTGTATGAATACGATGTAGTATGTATTGCTAGCTCATATATAGCCAAATGCTTTGAATCATTAATAAATTGATATAATATAACAGAGTGTTCTTGCTGTTCTTTTTGTGTGTGTTGTAGTTAGATTTTGTTTTAGCACAGTGTGATTGGGTGGGGTAGGATTAAATGTATGAAATACTTTGGGTTTGTTGATCAAAACTATGTAAATGTGATTTATTTTAAGTACATTGGGTTTGTTACCTGATAATACATCTACATGTTTCTTATGCATTTAAAACTTATTGGACTTATTTGCATCACTTGATACAGTTAAAAATATGTAATCAAAATGAATGGACATTTTTTATGCAATTGAAAAACATAAATCTCAAGTATTGGGCCTAAATATTTTTTTGAGTGTGTTTGCTCTTTCTGGTATGTATGAATTGCAGATTTCCATTTCAAAGAGCAATTTTACCCCAGTGGGGGGGGGGGGATGCTTTTGTATTCTCTGCTGTTTTGTTGTGTAGCGCAGTACTCTAAATTTGATACAACAGATCAGAAATCTTTTGGAGCTGAATGATTGAATGGAAATTTCTGTGTAAGAAAGGGTGATGGACAGAGGAATTCAGCACCTCTCTGCACGTGTCTCTCTGGGGGCTCTCCTTCCCAGCATTCCTTTGGAAATTATACCTGTAAACCTATACTGACAATGCAAGTCCAACCTGACTCACAAGTGCAATACAATATTGAGACATGGATGGACATATGGATGGATGGATGACAAGAAGGTTAAAGATTAAGAGAGTGCAGGATGGAAAGATGTATAGGAGGATAGAAGGAAGAGTCTGGTGACAAAGGAAGAGATAAATAGATGTGAGAGAGCGAAACAAAACACAGGTTTTGTAGACAGACATAGTGGGGAAGAGTAATGGAACAACAAATCAAATCACTTAGAACAACAAACCACTTAGAAGGAAAGAGAAGCTTCTGTCTGCATTAATAGAGGACAGGAAATGGATGTGTCCAACAAAGACAACAGAAAAGTGAAGACAAATCACTTTACTAACAGCACAGAGTCAGGCATTAGTAAAGGAGTTTGTTTGGATTCACTATTCTGTTTGAGTAAATTAGAGTTTGGCAACAACATATGAACTAATTCAGGAGTTTTCAAACTTAGATCCGGGGGTGCACAAAATGTGTATGTATGTATTAAAGCCAAGTTAACATTTACTGAATTTTTTTGAGAGAATTACTTTTTTGTGTACTATTTCTGACTGTATACCAGTCAAAAATGTAGCATACAAAAATGGTAAGCATTCTGTTGGTCTGGGCAAATCCGATCTGGCATTAGTTAATTGGCATGTAAACACAAAATGGAGTGGTTAGTCACTTTACATATCTAAGGAGTCTGTCTAAATAGTCCAAAAAATCTGAAAGTGGACTAGACTCTAAACTGATCAATGAGTAGTTTATAAACCACTAGAACATTAAATTGAAGAACAAGAATTAAGAAAATACTGTTTTCTTTTGAAAGAAAACAGAGGAACAAAGAGAGCCAAGGGTTTTATGAGTGGGACCAAACCAAGACGGCATTTAAAACATAAGAGAAAGATGATATGCTAGAGAAGTCATTGAAAATCGGACAGAGTTAGAAGTCTGAAATCATTCATTAGAGAGTTCAGATGGAGTTCATTAAGGGTTCATTTGGACCAATTAAACTAATTAAGAAAGCTGCACAGACAGCTGCTTGTCTGCAGGCTATGTACAATGACCTGAACTCTGCTCTGTTAATGGTGCATAAACACTCTACACACACACATATTTGTATGTTAACGTGCACACACAAAACTCATTTATGTTGTACATTCTAGTACACTAAGATGACTTCCACAATCAATGTACACACCAAATTACAAATCACAAAGGCAGTAAGGGTACGAGAACTGTATGAGTTTCTTTCTTTCAAGAACAATTTTGGTTCCTGTTAATTTGTTTGTCAACATTCCTCATAATATTTTGTTTAGCAGATACAAAGCATACATTTGGAACAATATGAGGGTAAGTAAACGATGACTGAATTTTGATTTTTGTATTAACCATGGCTTTAACATGCACGTTTCAGCTGACACGGGTAATAGACATGCTAATGCAATCACAGAAAGATATAAAGAAATGAAGTGAAAAAGAAAAAGAGGGTGTTGATCAATCTCAACACACCATAGATATCCATATAACAACATACAGCACTTAATGAAACCACAAGACTGAACTGAAGGACTTGAGCCCGAGTGTGCATTTAAAGCATGCAAATTTAGCAATTTTAACAGCAATATGACGTTTCTTCTTATAAGAATTCATTAATCTTTATAATTATCTAATTATAAAACTGAAGACAAATATACTACTGTTTTGAAAGTTGTTCTGTAGTCATTTTATTTTACACTACAGGCTACCAATATTTATCTTAAATTCTTCACTTTCAAATATTCAAACCCTCAAGATTTTAACATTTCAAACTGAGCTTTAATTTTCTAATTAAATCAGAGCCTTTGATTTGATTTAATTAATTATTAGCTTTTCATCAACTCATGAACCCCTGCGGTTTCCTCACGAAATCCCCATTTAGGAAACCCTGCTGTAGACCTGCAAGACTGATGCTGCTGTCACACGTGCTAAGGCTATAATAAGATTTCCTGACTCCACATCCATCTAATCCTTAAAAAGTAATAGAAGTAAAGAGATTTAACTTGTTTTGCGTAAATGAGGGGAATGAGTGTTAAACCCACACATGAACTAAATAATGGATTTAGGCTAGTTAGTATAAAGTAGAGATATTAAAATAACGGGTGAGACTGAGGTGGTGCAGGGAAGCTTTAAGACTTGTCAGAAGAGTGAGGTGAGCGATTGAAATGACTCTTACTGTCAAACCTAATATTCAGTAAGGGTTTTCTTGACTCAAATTTTTTTCAGATGCACTCCTGCAGCTCAAGCAGTAGAGCAGGGGAACGTGCTGTCTTTAAGTCATTCTTGCAATTCTTTGGATTTGTGCTTGGGGTCATTGTCTTGCTGGAAAACATGTTCTCCCAAATTGCTGCTGTCGTAGACTCCAGGAGGTTTTTCTCCAGGATTTCCCTGTTGTTCAGCAGCGTTGATTTCACAGTCTTCCAAGTCTGCTGCAGGGAACCTGCTCACAGCATGAAGCTGCCGCACCATGTTTCACAGTAAGGGGTGGCATGTTTCTGTTCTGATGTAGAGTGTTTTGGCTTGACGCCATGCTTACAACATATAGAATGTTTAGTGATGCACCAAAATGATTTTTTGATCAAACAACAAAACCGAAATTCAAGATTTATTTATCTGGAAGCCAAAACTGAAAACAAATTTTGGGTAATTGCACTCTGTATGCTGTTCAGGGTGTCGTGTTCTCAAGGTGATAAATCAAACCAGTCTTTTTCAGCAATGAGTCACCTCTATATTTCAGCCGAGCAAACTGTACTTTAGCATCCTTTTTGTTCATAGTGAAGTGCCTCTGCTGACATGTTTACTTCTTGTAGCTTAGTGAAATAGATGCTGGCAGAGGCTTTTCTCCTTACCACTCTCATGTTAATCTGTGACTTGTGAAGCACCTGGACTAGAGTTATTATACGTTATGTACAATGTTTCAGCTACTGCAGCTTGTGGCTTCTTTAGAGTTGTTCTCTTAGTGGTCTCCATCACTAGTATCCTCCTGGCATGGTCAGGTTTTGAGGACAGGTAAATTTACAGCTGTGCTGTATTGTTTACATTTCTTAATTGCTGACTCATCTGTATTCATAGGTTATTTAATGACTTGGAAATCTTCTTGTATTCTTACATGCCTTGTGCTTTTTAATAATTTTTCTGAAGTGTTGCTCAGTGTTCTTTTTTCTTCATGCTGCAAGTTCTGCAACTTAACAAACTCACTTTTCAGAACCTTCCGAATAGAGCTGCATTTATATTACAATCAAATTAAATCTCTTTAAATCTTAGTACTAAAAAATTATATTTTATTGTCAATGAATATTAATATGCTGTGCAAGTGGAGTCGGAAGCAATTTTCTGAGCTTGTGAATGACCAGGTGAAGTCATATTTATGTGAGGGAAACTAAATTCTAGATGTTACATATAAATCTGTGGCATTATAAAGGTCATGTTTATTTGAAACTTTGAGGCAATAACTATCTTTATTATATATAATATATCTTATTTTATTGATCACAGTATATAATTATAAAGTATATCACAATAATATTGCCGGGCTATCACACACACACATGCACATTCTTACTGTATATTATATTATATTTATTATATTTCAGTAATTTCTTTCTCAGTTTAACAAGTTTATTTTCTGTTGATCAGTGGCAAAAAAGAAAAAGAAAAGAAAGAGTCAAATTAAATCCCCTCTGATTTGGTGCTGTAAAATAGCAAAACATTACACAATAAACGAGTCCAAGATTTGTGTAGATACCGTATCATGAAAAAAAATCAATATTCCTTCCTCTATGAAATAAAAGATTTTGATGTACTATATAGACATTCATGATTTTATTTTAGAAGGATGGGGGATATAAAGTACCTTAGTGAATTGGCTATTTGGAAGCAGCACCTCAGGAATAGGAACAAGGTTTCCGTTATCTGAAAGCATCGGGTGATTCGGATGTAGACAGATTTGTTGACTATAATAGGGAAAATCTATTTTCTAATTTTAACACACTGCCACATGCTGTGATGAATGTAAAATTAAATTATGGTTGTTTTTGATGCAAGAAACCTTTAATAACATCGTAAGTGGATTTCAGGAGAAAGATAGTCCCTTTAACATAAACACAGCTGCATATCAAAGATGTGTGTGTGTGTGTGTGTGTGCAGTTCTGCTAGCTGGGTCATCTGTCACTGTGTGTATTTGTGAATCCAGAGAGTGAATACTTTCTTATGTTTGTCACTTCTACAGTGACCGATTCTCTATCTATTTGTGTGAGTGTGTGTGTGTGCGTGTGTGCGTGTGTGTGCTTACGTGTGTGTGCTGTAGGGGAAATCGATGTAGTCTGAGAGAAAGGTCAAATCTGTCTCTGCAGTTAATTAGTTACTTCAAACCCCTGCTACAACTCACCAACCTCTCTGTCTCGCACACATTCTCTTTTTTTATGTATATAAGATGATTCTCTCTTTATCGCTCATTACTGGGGATGTCAACTTCAGCTGAGGAGAGTAAGCCACACTCTCACGCTCAACATGTATTTTTACTGCATGCACCATTTCAGATTGAAGTGAACTATCTGTGACAACGGACCAGACTGTAAACAAAAGTGCATGCCAGGAGCTGTACAGTATATGTACATAAAACCAATAGCAACAGCCAATGTTAAGGTTCACACAACTCTCCTAGGTGTTTGGATGGAAGACACTAATATAAGTGACAAAGTTTGTCCCATATGGATTTAATACAGAATCCAACTCTGTTCCCTGCAGTCCGGAATGATTTCTCATTAAAGGGGAAGGTTGGCAGCTCTACTCATTATAAGCATTTCCATGTTCATCTGTGATTTAGTCTTCCTACATTAAATCTTTACTCTCTCTCTCTCTCTCTTTGCCGTATGTCAGTCCTGTTGCACAGTATTTCATCATTTAGCTCTATTTCTGCTATATGAATCCCATATCACCTCTATGTCCGCAGTAAATCACAGGTGTTTAAGGATATTCTTTCGATTCTCCCAGGAGTGATTTTGGTTAAATTGGTTCAGTGAATCATCAGATACAGGTCAGTGTCTTCTGAGAGGCGCCGCACAGAGCTAGATAATGAGAAGACCTGATCTATCACTGAACGTCTGCTGTAGAACAGATTTGAGAAACCCTCTGACCACACACACGTTACTGCTTTCAAATTATAGTAGACTTTCTATAGGCTTCTATTGTTTATATTGAGCTAATTAAAATTTATATTCACTGACCTTAAACCCAATGCTCTTACAAACCATTTTGTACATTTAGATGTTTATTAAGGTGTTGTTTATTATATATGTATTAAGTTTATTTAACAACCCCCCCCCCCCCCATTGGAAAATATATAGTAATAATTTGATCTTTGATGATATCTCCGTGTTAAAGTTTTGTCAGTTTTAGCTTTAGTCTCCAAAGTATAGCTTTGCAAAAGCACAGGAACACAGGAATGTATCATTGTTTGAAGATTTTTTCACTCTATCTCACATACATCTGTGTCAAGAGCCTCTCTCCTGGAGAGCTGGAGGATCTTGTGTAAAAGCTTAATGGATGTGTGTTAGCAGGCCATGTTTCCTCCACCTGTTACATCAGAGCTGGGATTTTAATCAACTCACTGTATTCCACAAGCTCCATAAAAATATCTGTGGCCCAGCTTTGAGATCACTAGCATATCCTCAGAGCGTCTGATGTGTTTGGGTTTCATGTTACAAGAGATTTGGTGTAAAAACATAATAAAATTGAATAGGATTTATTCAATCTTCGTATACTTTGTAATAAGTGAATTGTGATATTGAAACTATTTTTGAGTGATTTCTGCACCCTAAATTGCAATGCAGATGTAATGGCAAAACGATTTGTATTTATATTTAAGTTGACATGCTTTTATCCAGAGTGTCTGAAATTATATTTAATATGTGCAATTTATCAGTTACTGCATTTCCTGGGAATCAAACACATGAACTTGGCATTGCTACCATAGCTACAAATTTTTGTTTAGCTGTCAAAAGAAGGTCTGCTTTCATAGATGGACTTTTGGACAGCGGAGCTGCATTGTAGTGGTTACAGAAGTTAGGCTTACAGAAGTTTTTCAGTCATTCTTGGGGATTTTGTGCCATCCTCTTCATCTTTCTTGTATGATGTCCCTCAGGGTTCAATTTTCGGTCCTATCTTATTTTCACTATTTTCACTTCCATTAGTGTCCATTTTTAGGAAATACGGCATCTTGTTTCATTGTAATGCAGACGATGCACAACTTTATCTCCCTTTGAAACGTAAAGATGCCAACTCTATAGCACCATTGTTGGACTTTCTTGAGGAGATTAGGGCCTGGATGGCTTCAAATTTTGTAAAGTTCAGCGAATAAGAAACAGAAGTCATGATATTTATACCTGGCAAAACCTGTGATCCCCCTGATTTAGATGAGAGTGTTATAAAATCATATGTTAAGCCAAATGTTAAAAACTTGTGTGTTATAATGGACAGTTATTTTAAATTGGATAAAAAAAAATTATTGCGTAACTAAATACAGTATTTTTCACTTAAGGCAATTATCAAGAGTGAAGTCTTTTTTTGTCTTTTAATGATTTTGAAAAGGGTATTACATGCTTTTATCTTGACCTGCCTTGACTATTTTAATGGCCTCTATGTACAGTAGGTATTAATCAGGCCTCCCTCATAAATTTTCAGATGGTACAAAAAGCTGCTACTCGTCTGTTAACAGAGAAACGCATGCGCAGACAATTACACCGATATTTGCTTCTATTCATTGGCTTCCTGTTCGTTTTAGACATGATTTGAAGGATTTGGCTTTAGTTTTAGTTTAGTTTAGTCAGTAAATGGACTGGCATCAATTTACCATTCTGATTGAATACAGCTGCATGATCCATCGAGAGTACTTAAGTCCACTTACCATTAACTCTTGGTTGTACCTCAAACAAGGCTGAAAAGCAGGGGTGAGTGGGCTTTTGCTGTTGCAGCCCCAAAACTTTGGAATAACTTGCCTCTATGCTAGGCAGGCCCATACACTTGCTGTTTTTAAATCCAGTCTTAAAACTTATGTTTATGCTCTGGCATTTAACTCAGTATGAGAGTTGTTTTGTGCATTTGGTTAGTGTTATTGTTTATTTTTGTCATGTGTCAAATTTTTTACTTTATGGACATAGTCATTCATAGTCATTCTAATCTATCTATTCAAACACTGTTGTCCCCCAAAGGCTTGTTAAAGCATCCTTTCAAAGAGGGAACTCCTTTTAAATTTTACAAATAATGAACTTTTTAATGGTTCACATTTCAAAAGGAAGTGAATCAGAAATGGGCTGACAAAGCAATGGCTCCTGGGCGTTTAACGAGAGGGCAAAGGTGGCACTAACTTTCCAGTTTTCCCTTAATTGCTTGTCTTTCATTATGTCTCTTTGACACTCGCTTTGCATCTAATTAAAATATCCAATGAATATTCATGGTAGGGCGGGGTTGCTTCATTGTTTGGGTGCGTAGGGTTAGAACAAGAGTAAGTGATGGTGGAAAAGAGCAGAGTCTGAGCGAGCGTGTCTCTTTCCCACAGCGGGTGGCTCTTAAGTCGGAGAGCTGGCTTTGATTGACAGCTGACTGTTGATAAGCTCCTGACGGTTCACCCTGTGGTGCTGCCCGCTGAAGGAGCTCTCAGGTGAAGAATGTAAAACTGCAGGTCGTAGGGTCTACAGGGAGGAACAGATGGTGCTTTCTGCATTCATTTCAATCACTAGAGCAGAATACTGATAACAGAATGGGATCTTGTAGGGTGAATCAATGTGGGGACAGTTTTTTGGACTTTCTAATTATCTGGATAAATGCAAGAATGAGGGAACTGAATGAGGGAGAAAATCCATGAAAAAATTAGTTTGTTCATGGGTAAGTGAATGAATAAGGTAATGAATGCTTGAGTGAGTGAATAATAGAGTGCATGAATGAATTAATGTATGAATCAAATGATTCATAAATGTATCTTTGTTAAATTATTAATGAATGATTAAAACATATATGGAATACATTTATGTATAATTAATTCAGTGAGTGATTAAATTTTTAAGACATGTCCTATTCATTTGTTGTGCCCTTTTTTCCTTTGTAAAGTGACCTTGAGATTCTGAAAGGTGCTATATGAAAAAGTATTATTATTATTGTTGTTATTATCATTATTATTATTAGAATTTTTAATTAAGGGAATAAGCAAGTGAAAAAGAGTCAGCAAGAGAATGAATGAATTATTAAAACAGTAATTAAATTGTTAAATAATATTTGTTACAAAATAATTATTTTTTAAACATTATTGCAAAAAAACTTAATTTATTCATGAATAAAATGTATAAATAATTCATTGAGTAAAATTAAGATAAGCATGTGAACGGGGAACCGAGTGATTAAAAGTCTGTGAAATGAATGTTGAAAAGTGTGAATGAATAAATAAAACATGCAATAATTTTTTACTCATTAATTAAGTGATAAATGAAATAATATATTGTAAATAATTTGTATATAACTGTATATAAATATTTTAAATAAATTATATATTATTATAAATTATATATCCATTATTGCATAATTAAATCAGTGAATAGAGAAGCAAGAAAGAAAATGAATGAAATGAATTAATAAGAGGATGAATATGTGAATGACTGAGTGTTTCAGTAAGCGATTCAGTCACTGAATTATTAAATGAGTGAAAATGGTAAATAAGCCAGTGACTGACATTACAATTCGAGGAACGAGGAACACAGCCACTGACTGGATGAATTAACGAGAGTAGAAATGAATCAGCAGTTTACTAAATGAGTCAGTGAATGAGGAAGAGCATGCATTAGTTAATATGCAAATGAATCAGGGAGCAAGTAAATGAATAAGCATCTAAATGAGGGAATGATGAATGAGTGTATGGATGGTCAACTGCCTGACTGAAGAAAAGTGTGAGAAGTTTTAGTGAGTGGATACATTTGCACAGTCACAATGTGACCAAATGACAGACATCACAAGTGAAATTATGTGAATGCTGCATGTTGAGTAATGATGAGCAAGAACAAAGAAAAAGCTTAATGTTCTTCATTCTTCCACCTTCTTTTCATCCTAACAACAGTACATTCAGTAATCCCTTGACAGTGTTCCTTGGAAACTACGACGTGAGAATAACTCCAGGAGCTTCCTGAGAGCAAACAGTCCAGAGGGAGGTTTAAAGAGCTGAAGAGGATGACAGAACTACATAAACCCAGTAAACAGTCTCAGGGACCCTGTTAGGACAAACCATACAGAAAGCTTTTCAAAATGAGCACTTGCCACTCTTGCTTACTTTAGAGGGCTCAAGGACAATATACAAAAGAAAGAAAGACTCTCACCCTCCCTCAGTACTTCATTTTCACAAAGTCAAAATCCATATGGTACAGTACCTTGACACATAGGCGGATGTGTGACTGTGTAACCGAGAGCAGGATTAGGGTTTAATCTTACCTCCGAAGGGCCACAGTTGTAGAGAATGGTGTTGAATTCCTTTGACATTTGCCTTGTCAGTAAATTCAGCTGAGTTCAGAATTAGCAGCTTTTTCACTTCAGTACAAGTAGGCAGAAGAACTTATCTCTAAGCATGCAAGATTTTCTTTAGAGCTGAATGGTCAGTGCGAAGTCAAAAGCAGCAGCAGCGGGTGCAGAAACGGCCTTGGTTATGTGTTCGCAATCAGGCAGAACACGCAGACCGTGTCAAAGCCTTATATGTCTTTTCAAGAGGCTAGCTTAGTGAAAGAACTCAAAAGGATGTTGGAATTTCAGCACTAAAGCAGCCCGCTTTTAGTGTTGTTTCTTATCCATTTATTTGTTTGCTCGTTTGTTTATTTATTTATTTATTTATTTATTCGCAGGGTCTGTGTGTGGGCAATGAAAGCCACTGGATTTGTGTCAGCAAGTAAAGTTTCAGAACAAACAAACAAATCCTAATTACCATAGTCTCTCACAACATTCCTCAGCAAACACACACAATTGTGACATAATTATGGTTTTAGACAGCCTGAATAAAAAATAAGCTTCTATTATATATATATATATATATATATATATATATATATATATATATATATATATATATATATATATATATATATATATATATATATATTTGTGTGTGTGTGTGTACATACAAAAAGTACCAGGGATTTGTCTCATGATTCATGGGCGTTGTGTGGCGTGGTAATTTGAACGTCCTCAATAATATTTGTTTTTTCTTTTTTGATTTCTTGTTATTTATTCATTTATTTTAAAATGCTCTTCTTGCTTTTAATCTCTTCTGATTTCTATTTTTTTTTAAGATGTATTATACATTTTCTAACTGTATGAATTACACAGCCCTGATTGTTCGAAAAAATATCTGTTAAAAACTTTACCTCAAGTACAGGTGATCAAATACTCAATTTAATGTTAAAGATCGTTTCTCACAAAATCTGTAAGTGTCTGCATAGAAGTAATAGAACAGCAGAAAATATCTGGGTCGTGTTTGCATTTTCCATAATTCTATCACTGAAATCAGGATTAGGCATAAAATAATGTCTTCACAATCATTCATACATGTAAAAAATCGGCTGAGAATTGAAAAACGTTGTAAATATGAATCATGTCTTTGTGGCTGTTCTTAAGGTTATTAAGGCATGGGAATTATACGGGATTTCTTCATCTTATAAATAGATTATTTTATAGATTATTTTAATTAAACAGAACAGGAGCCCTTAAGTTATTTTTATTTATTTTTTTTCCATATGAGAGTGGGTTGAAGCTTATGGAGGGTGTCTGGTCCCTGCCTCCCCAAAGACTGGTGAGTAGTTGTACTGATGTATGTCTTTCATTCCTTCTCTTATCCTCCCAAAAAGGCTTGAACCATTATCACAACAATTAATACCTGCCATAAATCACAGAAAGAGAGAGAGACAAAGAGGGAGATGAAAGTTGTCATCTTCTGCACCATCTGTCTGTTTCAAGCTGATCGATGGATTATACTCCAGACTTTATTGTTTTTTCTGCACTTCTTTACAAAAAGATTCATTTCATTTTTCTTCCCTCATTAATCACCCTATTCCAATGATATTGACAAGCACTGTTTAACTGCCATGGCTTATAATAGAACATCACTGATATACAAGTTAAGACATCCCAAAAGGGAAGGGAGTATTTATAGACCACATTCACTATAACTCAGCTGTCTCTGTTTTTCAAGCTTTCATTTATTTTCCAACAGTACCACTATTATAAAATCACAAGAATGGGTATATTTGATATATACCCATTGTACTGAATGATAACCATATTCATTTGCTTAATGTTATTGCTGTCTGTTAACAATATTACACCACCCTTCCACATTTTTGTACAAGGAACACAATATACAGTTTTTCCTCTGAGGCTTTCTGCAGTTTATACCAATCACGTTTTCATTTCTTTCAGTAATATTAAATGGATAGATGGTCATAGATGGCTAAGAATATCACTACAAATTAAATTAACTCCACATTTACCGGAACAATCACTCAGTCTTCTTTGGGTTTCTGAAGTTTCCCCTTTGAGGCACAGCTACAGGTTGTATCCTTAATGAAATGCAAGGTGTCCTTGTCCTATTGCCATTTTGTCATGCCAAGGGAGTGTGCAGGGGGCGCATTGGATGCCCTACGACAAGGGCTTTTTGCTAATGAGGATTCATACTCTGTTGTTTTGCTGGCCATATCAGAGGCTTCAGTAACTGGCTTTATTGTAGGAGCATCACTGGGGATTGACCACAAGGACAGCATGAAAGATACAACCTTGGTTTTACAGCAGTACATGTTAATAGCAGGGCTGGAGGATGCAGGTTGATGTTGACTTCTATCATTCTTTGTTGTGTTCTATCCATTCTGTTGCTCTGTCTGTCATTCTATCCATCATTCTTCCGTTCATTTTATCTTTCTGTCCATCCATCCATCCATCCATCCATCCACCCATTTTCCATTGTAATGGACAGAGATGTACACTCCTACCACCTCCACCCAGCTCACTCCTTTTGCCATATCTCAAGAGTGTCTTTGATCAATGTTTGATCAAGTGGAATAGGCTTCCCACAACATGCTGCAAGGTAGTGCTTCTGAACACAATCAGCCCCAAGACGTGCATTCAAAGGCCAGCTCTGCCCAGATCATCATCGTTCCCCCACATGACTCTGTGTGCTTGTTCTAGTGAACACTTCTGGATGATTTAATGGGTCAATCAGGACGGCAGAAGGCATTCTGAGGTTCCTTGCATCCCTCAAGACCACTGATCCGTCAATCTATGTGGTGTTAACATTAACCCGGGCCACTCCTCCAGTTAAACCTTGCTGTAGAGGCCAGTGTGGTGCTCAGGGTGATAGTGTCTCACTGATTGTCCTTGAATATCCAGGCAGCTCAAGTGTCATTGAATCAGCTATATACGGAAAAGAGAATGACGGATAGACGAATGCATCGCTTCATCAGTGAGCTGTGGGGTCAACGGGAGGAAGTGAAGTAATTGAAGTGGTCATCAATTGGACTAGAAGAATTCATTATTTATCTTTGATAGTGGGTTATATTTGTGAATTACTAAAAACAGATTACAGATCACGCAGAACTAAATACTTAAGCATCATGCAGTGATTGTTCATTTGAATGTTACCATAGCAAACAAACAGCAATTATCATGAGTGTATATTGAGAAGAGAAAGATTGATGCAAAGGGGCAAGAAGTGTGTGTGTGTGTGTGTATGTATATATATATATATATATATATATATATATATATATATATATATATATATATATATATATATATATATATATATATATATATATATATATATATATATAATAAAGACTAACTTAGATATGACTATAGGATGAAGAGGTGCTAATGAAACGCTCAGTGGAAAAGTCAGCCACATGGTGCAAAAGATGCTTTCAAGCAGTAGTGTTTGTATGCACTGATAAGAAAAAATTATGAAAAAAGTTAAAAAAGAAAATGAGTGCCATTCCCACAGAAGAAGCAATAGGTGTTACTCTGTTTGATGGAAAAGGAGAAGAAAAAAAGGAAAGGAAGGAGAAGATACTTAGAGAGAGAAAGAGAGTGAAGGGGGTGAAATTGCAGCCGATGGTGCTCAGTCAAGGGCAGAGAGCACATCAACAGGCTCTTCACCAACTGCTCCTAAAATATGCCAGAAGATAGAGATAGAGAATTGAAAAGCTTGTGCTTTTTCCACAAACGAAATAGAAAAATACAGAGAATCAAATGAAATTCAAAAAAGGACAAAGAAATCCCAGAATGCCATGCGTTGACTTATAGTTTCTATCAAACCTGAAGACTTTCTGAAAGCTTCATCTTACAAAGGTGTTAGAGTGATTTATGCTAATCCAAGCAAGTAAAGCACTGTTTCATGGTTCAGAGAGGTTTCTCATACTTCCTAATACTTAGTTTGTATGTGTGTATTCCCCTCATTATTAGCTCTTTATGAAACGGTATCGGTTAGTTATTGATTTCTGCCAGTTAAATGCACATTAGCAGTCTGGCTAGCATGTGACCAGCATCTGATAAAAAAATAAAATAAATGGTGGATGAGCAAAAAGCCATGTCAAATGGTTCTGCATGCTAATTTTTTATTTAAATTTCTTAAATAATCTCAGAGCAAAAAATAGTAAAATAAATCATAGAAAACAGCTACAATGAAAAAAAAAAATCTCATCTTTTAGAGTCCATAATTGCCAGATTATTGCAGGAGCAGGAATGTTATGCCTGATTAAGTGACTCCTTTAACAGTCCTCCCATATTAGTTGAGTTATTATCTGAATGACCTTCTCCAGCAATGTGAAGAGCAGGGCAGAATTGACATATGAATATTAGGGGTGTAACGATACGCGTATTCGTATTGAACCGTTCGGTACGACGCTTTCGGTTCGGTACGCGGTACGCATTATGTATACCGAACGGTTCGTTGGACTAATTAATTATATTTGAAAAAAAAAAAAAAGAGAAATATAATGATATGCGTTCAACAAGGTAGCCCAATAACCCAAACAACGTAACAGGCAACGCCCCTGACACTCCCAAAGAAGAAAAAAACACCATCTTATATGTTTATGTTAGGCTACTCAGCAGGCGCTCGCTCACTCAGTACGCGCTGAAGGCTCGTTGCAAAATAGCCAATGCGTTTAACAGACTAGAAATGAGAAGATCCTCCAATAACCAACAGGTCTGGTGTTTGGGTGCACTTTGGATTCCCTTTAAGCTATAATGGTGATGGCAAGAGAGTGGTGGATAAAAAAACAACGGTATGTCGCTTCTGCAACATGACAGGGTACACCAGCGGGATTACAAAAAAAAAAAAAAAACACCAGCGGGAATATCTGGGATATATGCGTCAGTACTATCTGGGAAAAGACGAAAAAAAAAGGAGAAACATGCACGCAGCAAACTATCCCTGCAGCATTTAGACACTATAGCTTACAGGGAATCCAACCCAAACACCAGACCTGTTGGTTATTTTAGGATCTTATATTTCTGGTCTGTTAAATGCATTCGACATTTTGCAACGAGCCTTCAGCGCGTGCTGAGTGAGCGAGCGCCTTAGGGGCCGTTCACATATCGTGCCTAAAAACGCATGGAAAACGCTAAGCGCGTCTTTCTCCTCCTTTCCAAAGCGCTCGGGCAGAAGCGCTCATGAGGTGTCTGTCTTTGCTAAGCAACAATGACGTGCTCTCTCCATGAGACGCGGAAATTTCAGCGAAGGATAAATGGATTTGCAGCTCTAAAAATCGCTTGCAGTAGCTCTGCTACTAAATTTATTTCAAAATTGCAATCCATATACAACTATGATCAGCTGATCCTTCATCTTGGCTGAGCTCTCAACCTTGTTACGGGAAAGGATGAAGCTGATTGGTTAGTTCTTGTCACATGACCCGCGGTGCGCTTGCGGCATTCTGAAAAGTTGAGATGTTTTTACATTTTGCTGTATCTAAAACGTATCGAACCGAACCGAACCGAACCGTGACATCAGTGTATCGTATCGAACCGAACCGTGAATTTTGTGAACCGTTACACCCCTAATGAATATATTTCAAATCATTAGTCTGGGTTATTTTATTAAAGCAGATTGTGGAGACAGGTAATGGTCGCCATGTACTGCAAGCTGCAGATTAATCACAGTACCATTTCAATAAGACAATTTGACTGTGGTGAAAACATGTAGACCAATATGTTTATAAAAAGAAGACAAAGTATTTGTTGTTGTTTTAAGGATGTTTAGTGATCTAAGTATTTTACCCTGCTAACTGCAAAACAAAGTGAAAAGAAAAGGCCAAGGGCGACAGTTAGCAGAGGTTGTGTTTAGCTGTTTATTGTTTGTTTTTGTTTTATTTTATTTTATAGTGACATTCATAATGTGCCGCGCTTGAAAAATGAATCCAGAAACTGCTTCCATTCCGTAGAAACAAGTTGCCATTTTTTTTTCTCCCTAGCAGGATAAATTGTAGACTGGAATTTATTTTCTGTTCCATTAAAGTGTTGAACTGAATGACAGCAAGCAAATGGCTTTTCAAGCCTGCTGGTTACTTTCTTAATCTATATACCACTATTCAGCCCTATGGACAAAAATGACAGTCTCAGTTATGAAAAGCAGTGCTGAGTTAAACAGAAAAATAAATTAGGAGATGTGAGAAGCTTCTCTGTGGGATAACAATTGGGGGTCATTTCGCAACCACATGCCGAGAAGAAATCTGGATATGCATATGTTTAGTGCTTGCCCATTGTGGTATTGGGGTCCTCGGGGATCTGTGCAAGTCTGTTTGTTTATTTGTGCCAGACCCCACGCACACATGTGGCTACTCTCGCTCGCCTGGTTTTACATTTCATTTATATCACTAAACAAAGCAAGTGGGACCGTAATATTAGATTTATAATTCTTCGGAGGCACAGATACAGATTCCTTCACTTAGTTATGCTGTCAGAGTCACTCAATCTAATCTTAGTCTCGCAATGCATGCCTTGCTGTCTTCTTCATTTGTCTGTTGATATTGGTCGACAGCACCAGGACTAATTAACTACTCAGTATTCATTTCTTATCCTTATTTCACACATAGACACACACCAATCATATTTATTTTAGGAGAATATTTAACCTTCCTCTCAGGA
This sequence comes from Carassius gibelio, assembly GCF_023724105.1. NCBI lineage: Eukaryota > Metazoa > Chordata > Actinopteri > Cypriniformes > Cyprinidae > Carassius > Carassius gibelio. Next base: position 30,135,632 of record NC_068377.1, on the reverse strand, counting down.
AGTAAAGGGGTTTTTTAACTTTTCGTAGTGGGAGGAAATGTTAGTTCCCTCAGGCAGATCTGTCTGCCCTCGATTCCCATCATGCAAAAATAATTCTGCATTTCATTTTCCAATTCAAATATGAAATGAGACGACCACATTCATGTAAGTCGGTGTCTGAAACACTCTCAGGCAGAATCATATTTTGTACCCCATTTTTTTTTTTTTAAAGCTTTCCAAATGAGCCCAAACTCTAATCCAGTGCTGATCATTGCTAGATTAAACATTTGAATCGCTGGAAGGTATTTGAGCATTGTCCTTGTTTCCTGTAGTCGTTCTATTTCATGCCAATTTATCCCAATTCACAGTTTCTTGATTGGCTTCTGCTGAGGAGGCTAATTACCCATTGTTGGCATGCAGAATCTCATGTGAGTGCACTCTCATCCACTTCATTAATAGATGATGAAGAGGTGTCTGAAGGGAAAAGAGAGCAACAGAGAGAGAGAATGAGAGTTAGGGAGACTAAGATTAGGATTCTCATCAGGTGAGCCACAATCAGCTTTGTTCTTCTTTCAGTGTTCTCTTCATTAAAACTTAGTTTTGAACACCTCTGGGCTGGTGAGGTTTTTAATGGCTTTGAAAGAAGTCTCTCATGCTCACCAAGAATGCATTTATTTAATTAAATATACAGTAAAAACGGAAGATTATAAATGCCTTGTCTTTTTTTTATACCAATTTAATGCGTCCTTGATCTGACCGCAATCTTTTGAACTGTAGAGTGAACATTTCTATGTCTACAGACCTCTGATTTCAGAGCCCCTTAATTCTGATATTGTTTCTTAACCTGCTGCAGCCCATGATATTATCTAATTTATATTTATGTATTTTGGAACCTGCCATCATGTTTCCCAAAGGAGATGTTCTTTTCTTTTATAATGGGATGTGAAATGTCATGTTAAGATTCAGGGTTCACTGTAAATGTGAAGTCTTGTGGCTTTTAAGCACTTTCCTTGAACCTGTGTATGATTGTATTTACAATGCTCTCGTGTATGTGTGAGGTGGACGAACAGCAAGTGATTATCTGGTGATTTATTTATTGCAGGGCCGTTTTACTTTTTGCTGTTGTTTGCTTTATCTCCCGTTTCCAGAGAAGAGGTGAACTACCGCAGACTCTGCTGCAGCTGAGCAGCATTGCAATTTTGCTCTCCATTTAGATGTGGGGAAACATGTCTATATATCAGAAAACTGCTATTCCATGCAACAAATAAATGGTCTTCGCATTGTAGAAGGAAACCGGGACAGATTGTCATTTTTCTGCGTGACTCACATTTTCTGTCTTTTGGGGTCAATCTTTGCAGTTCAGAGAAGAATGGCTAGTTTCACCTTGATTTACTGAATCCTACTTTGGTTCTTCTTTTCACCTTACTTGTAATACATTGCAAGCGGGAACCCACCAATATTTTCATCCAATCAAAAGAAAGCTATTTTTAAATAATCACTGTATTGATCTGGTAGTTGTGATAAATTACTTCTTTGGAGGAGTGGAGTTCTCAACTTACCTACTGTTAGTGGTGAGATTCATCAAGTACCTGGTTTTCAGCTGCTTTCACCTAATTAAAGCATACATGGTTCATTGTGGGCCAAAGAGAACTGTGGGTACTTATTACTCTCATGCACATAACGTGCCATCAGTCTATCTACTATAATGCACAGCCTAACTGATGGGGGGGAAAGCTGCATTTCCAAAGCTTATTAGACCTTGTTCAGTTCAAGTGCAAAGTGACTGTTTGTATTATTACCCACTTGTCCATTATTAACATTACATCACATTACCTTTGACAGGGGTCTTGAGTTATTAATACCAGCTAATCTAATGACTAGTAACCTCAGATTTGGTGAGTTATTGCTCTCGGTAGGCAAGTGCAGCAGGTTTGCAGAGACCCGGATTGTAGCGTATCATTTTAACTTCTGAACTCAATTACCCTCCATTACCACAGGGACAAGGCACCACTGGTTGCCTGAAATGGATGGATCTATCCGTAACCGATCCTTTGTGCTTCCTTCAATAACATGATGGAGATATTCTCACTGTGACATCTTAATCAAGTCAGCAGTACTGTCATTCTTTCTTCTGACAATGTTCTGTAAATTATATATCACAACCTTCAACTCTATGACTTTGATTCCTGTTAACTTATCTGAGTAATACTATGATATTCTGTCAGTTCTTTTATTGTACCTTCTATCTATGAGTTTACATTCATTGCTCTATTGTGTCTCTCTCATTGTGTTTTACAGATCCGGTTTCCATGAATAAGATTCTGAGGTAGAAACCTGCAACTGGAAATGCTATGGATATCCTCAGTGCTGTAGATTTCTCCTTCACATAGCATTTTGAGTGGATGACTTCATTTTTGAACTTCTGAACTCTTCTTCCCATTAGTGGCCATGAGTGAAAGGAGTTTAGATTGATACAGGAAAAGACATCAGATGATGGGGACACCTGTCGGGCCAGTTCTGGGCATGTTTGGCTCTACAACATCCTCCCTAGACCTTGTTGGCTGGATGGTTTGGCCTGGTAATACCACCGTGAGCCTGAACCACAGCTTCTTCTTGACTGACTACAGCTTCAATCTCTCCTCCTCTTCATCCTCTCCTCGTGGGGTCGAAAAGGAGTCGATGAAGGAGAAGAATTGGCCAGCCCTGCTGATTCTTGTGATTATCTTTCTGACGATAGGAGGAAATATTTTGGTTATTTTGGCCGTGTCGCTGGAGAAGAAGCTGCAAAATGCAACAAACTTCTTCCTGCGTTCGCTCGCAGTGGCGGACATGCTGGTCGGCATCTTGGTCATGCCCATCTCGCTCATTAACATCCTGTATGGTGAGTTTACCTTTTCATACCATGGACCCCAAATAAGACAATATCCTTCCTGAAATATAAAAATATTTCTGTAAAGAACCATTTACAGTGTGGAAAATATTTATTATTATGAATAAATCTAAAACATTTTTGAATCTTTAAAGTTTTATTTTACTATATGTTATATAATTTGAATATCTAATTTTTATTATTTGTTACTTTTTTTGTTGTTTATTAACATTTTTGCACTTTTTGCATTTAACTTTGTATTTTTCAGAATTGCTGAAATGTTTTTTTTGTTTTTTTTAAGGTTTATAAAAATGCAAATTATAAAAATAAAAAAAAAAAAATTATATAATGCCCGTATGGTAAGTTTCTCAGAATATTGTATCTGATGCCATGGACCCAAAAATATGAAGATTTATTTCCTGAAATATAAAGTTGGCTATATATTTCCACACATGAATACCCATTTATATTGCAAAAATAGTGAATATTATGAATGTTGGTGAAACATTTTAAAATATTACTAAATGTATTTATTTAAATGATGCTACTCTATAAAATAGTGTAAGTTTTACTCTGAAATTTCCTATGGTGACCCTAGCACCCAAATTAAAAAATTCCTGATTAAACAAAGCGAATATTTGCATTGGACAGTTGCAGTATCCCAATTCGAAGGCTGGACCCTTCATGAAGGTTGGAAGGTTGGACTGAGCATTGTGAAATAGGACGGTCTAGCCTGTGAAGGACTGATCTTGTCACATAGCAAGTGTGACAGCTGCCATTGATGAGTGGCAGTGACATTTGTATTGGACTTTTTATGAAAGTGATATTAAACTGTCTGAAAATTAAACGGGGTTCGCAACCTGTCTTCATATGCTCACCTTGGTCCATTTATGTACATGAGTATAAATCACCTAAAGAAACCACACATCTAAGATATGTCAATTTTTAAAACTTCATTGAGGGTTTCTTTAACATTTGTAAATTTGTATCGTTAGATATTTTAGTTGAGCTTCGATTTAACATTGTAATCTGGCATTTTCTCTCAATAAGTCCTGTCATCAGTGTCTTCATGGACAATGGATCTTCAGATAGCATGGGCCACAAAGGACCCATCAGTTGTAAAAATAGATTTAAAGAAAGGAAAATGAAGGACGCATTTTGAGGATGCATTTGAAGGAGACTCTGAACTGGGACAGACAGCTTTTGTCACAACCAGCTTCTGTCAAATTCAGTCTTCGAATACAGCTTTTGAAAGACACTGCTTCTGAATTGGGATGCAGTTAATGTCATCAGGATTTACAATTTGGAGTGGTGTATTGTGGGTAAAGAATACTAAAGTATTCCAGGTTGGTCTAAAGGCAAGGGTGCACTATCTTTTAGGGTTTATAAAAATGCAGATGGGTTGCAAACTTTACAATAATGCATCCTATTAAAAAAAACCTATCACCTACTAGATATATCATCATGAGAAGCCACGCTTCCCATAACTTAACTTCAGTGGCATTTCCCTTTAGAACCCAGGGAGAGTCCTTCTCCTCCAAATAACACTATATAATATACCCTGGTTAAATAACACATTTAATTGGTCTCTTTCCACCAAAACTCGAGAGATGATTACTTCTATTTTAAAAATGGGGGGAAAAAAAGTTCAAGTTTAGGTTGACTTAGAAGGGAGATTTTACATGAGTTTAATTATGTATAGCACAGGGTACTGACAAAGTTAGGAAGGAAAGAGCCAGAGGTGGCAAGATTTAATAGCTTTATAATACTGTATAGCGTGAAATCTCAATTCACGGAGTGAGAGAGACAGTTGGTGGGGGCACATTGAGAGAGACAGAAGCTTGTTTGGAATTGCTTTGCTAAGAAGCCCACAGAAATATGGCCTGTGGCAGAATTCAGATCGTTTTCCAGTCCAGCTGCCTCTGAGCAACTGAGCTGTCTGCTGTGGAGTATTTCTGGCTCTAGCTATCCATACAGGGGGCCACACTGACCGTGTATCCTCAGCTATGGGAGAGCTCTTTTGGGATGCGTCGTCTCACCAATCTCTGGACATGTCTGGGTTACTTGAACTCTCTCAGACTCCCTTCATATTGATTACGGAAAGGGTCCTACCTTTAAATGATCTTCGTTGCTTGTCAGCTGTAGATAGTGCACATGATGAGCTTGCATTTGTCAGTTCGACAGGAAAGGACGTTACTGATCACAAAAAGGTGATGATCAGTACAGCAGCCTGCAGACCCTCAGAGCAAACAGAGCACAGCAAAAGAGGCAATTTAGTGTAGAGAGAGCACTGTGTATGCACATAGATTGATTAGATTTCATTTTTATATATTCCGTTTCTATGTAATTTTTATTTAAGGTTTAGTAATTTTGTTGCGTGTTTTAGTTACTTATTTGATCATTCTTAATAGTTTTCACACACACAAACACACACACACACACACACACACACACACACACACACACACACACACACACATATATATATATATATATATATATATATATATATATATATATATATATATATATATATATATATATATATCTCTTGCAATTCAGACTTTTTTCCTCATATTTGCAAGAAACAAATCCCAAATTGTGGATTTATTTTTATTATTCTGTGGTGGAAATGGGCTTCCTTATAAACTAAAGGAAGATGAGAAGTGTTGTCTACTAACTCAAAAAAAAAGAGAAAGTTTAAAGATACATCTGGATGTGTAAGATGTATCTGGAAAGAATACACAATGCTTCATTTTTTTTCTTTTTTTCCCTTTTTTTTGAAAGAAGTTTGTTGGAAATCTTTGCAAATTTATTAAAAGTAAATCTGTGGGGCGGGGGGGGGGGGGTAAATGTATTAAATAAAGATTTCAAACAAACTTTTTACATGTTGTCATTATGGGGTTTTGTTTGAAGTGCTGTGAATACTGTCTGGATGCACTGTGTAAATATATATATATATATTATAGTATTTAAAGGGGGGGGTGAAATGCTCGTTTTCACTCATTATGCTGTTACTCTTGAGTACATATAGAGTAGTACTGCATCCTTCATAAATCCAAAAAGTCTTTAGTTTTATTATATTCATAAGAGAAAGATAGTCTGTACCGATTTTTCCCGGAAAAACACGACCGGCTGGAGGAGTGACGTGTGGGCGGAGCTAAAGAATCACGAGCGCGAATAGGCTTTTGTGTTGAGAGCATGTGGAAGCTGTGACATTACCGTGAGGGAAAACCCATCATCCAAAACAAACCATGGCTTACAGTTAGATTCAGCCGTTTATTTATGATCCAGAATCAGATCCCGAGGCTGAAGCTGAACGAGAGCAGCAGCAGCAACGACTCGCTCCGAGCGGGGCTCGAACCCGGGTCTCCGGCATGGGAGGGGACGCACTAACAAGGAGGCTGAGATATTTGAAGCAGTTTTACTCACCGCCTGCGGTTCCAACACACGATCGTGACCCTTTTTCCTTGGGATTGCATCATCCTTAAGAAATAAACGATAGGCAAATCCGTCATCAAACTGGGCCTTGTTTGTAAAACAAGCATCTTCGAAATGCAGGGAACAAACAAAAACACTTGCACAACTCCGTTGATGCTCTGTAAAAATAAACTCCATCCACTGGTCCCTTAATGCTGTTTTTTTTGGTAATCTGTGCAGGGTTGTCTTGCCCTGGCAACCAAAAACACACTTCTTTTGTGACTTTTCGCGACGCTCTCGCTCTGATCAGTGAATCGCTCTGATCAGTGAAATGTCTGTGCTCTGCCTCGCTATACGGGAGCGCATGCTCTTCCGACAGAAGTGCCTTAGGAACCATATAAGGAAATTCCGCTCCATCTAACGTCACACAGACCCATACTCGGAAAAAAATTTCCGAAACTTGTGACAAACCGGAAGGAGTATTTTGGGAACAAAAATACTCCTTCAAACGTACAACTTAATTTTTGAAACTTTGTCCATGTTTAGCATGGGAATCCAACTCTTTAACGGTGTAAAAAAACTCAGTATGCATGAAATAACATTTCACCCCCTCTTTAAAGTATTTTATTTTATATCAGTTAATATTTACTTTTATTTCAAGTAATAAAAAGGGGTTAAATGGGTTTAGTATAAAACTATGTTTACATGACAATGTACTAAAAATTGATCTGTGAAGATGACGAAAGATAGAGAATTTGGTAATATCATTTTGTAAAGAAACACTAAGCATCTGAGACAATGTAACACCAGCATTTTGTGTCGTACCCATACGTTTATTGAGTTTTGGGTTTCATTGTGGGTTTCAACACACACACACACACATAAGCACACAGATTAAATGGATAAAGATGGAGTGGAGGGATTCGGCTGCATGTTGTTATAAACAGTGAGCCTGTGATGGCCATTACCAGCAAGCTGTCAGAGCAAAATATCATCAACTGTTAGAAAGTGTGAACGTGTGCTACACACACACATAAGAATGCTTTCACGCTCAAACTCAGACTTGCCTATGTCTACACACACACGCAAATGTTTTTCCACTGCAGTGGATGTGACAATGATGGATTTCACACTCCTCATTTCATTTACAGTGTCTAATAGTGTGTGTGATTGTGTGTGTTTGGTGGGGGGAGTGCACCATGTATGTGATTGAGCTGCCATGTGACTTTCATAAGAAATAGCCGTCTGACCTTGATTCAGTCTGTTTAATCTGTGTTAAGTTCCAGTGCATCATCTCAAATACAGACGGAAAGGAGGGTGAGATAGGTTTCATAAAGGAGTGATGTGGCCTGCTCACATATATTAACGTCTGGAGGAAGCATAGAAACCATATCGCTGAGTATCAGCCAAAGACGGACAAGGAAGGAGGGAGACAGTGCGGTAGAAATGAAATCAAAGAGAAGCATTAGAGTGATTACCTCTGGGAACATACAGTGGCAGGATATGTTTAAGATGAGCTATATACTGATACTCAGCAGCTCAGATGGTGCTGAACTGATAGACGTCTCCTAAACCAATTGTGTCAAAAGAGTGGTATCTCTTGCTCTCAGATATATATATATATATATATGTGTGTGTGTGTGTGTGTGTGTGTGTGTGTGTATACAGTGTCACTTGAAAGTTTGTGAACCTCTTGCAGAATCTGTGAAATCTGTGAAAATTTTAGCAAAATAAGAGATCATACAAAATGCATGTTATTACTTTTTAAGTACTATCCTGAGTAAGATATTTTATAAAAGAAATTTACATTTAGGCCACAAAGCAAAAAAATTTTTTGAAATTATTAAAATAACCCCATTCAAAAGGTTCTTTAATGGAAAACTTTATTCTTAATAATGAAAACTTTTGAATCTGAAGATTAAGGTAAATTCTAATAACGCTAATTTGTTTTCCGGGAAACATGCAAGTATTTTCTGTTGCTTCTGAAGGGCAGTCCTAAATAAAAATAAAAATAATAATAATAATAATAAAAGCCAGTTACTGACTGATATTGCTTTTGGATGTTAAAATGTGGCATATTAGACATATATATGCCAGCGTTTTCAAAAGGTACACTTTTGTACCTTTTAGGTACTAATATGTACACTTTAGGTACAAATGTGTGCTTTTTGAGAAGGTACCGCCCCGTGACAGTTTTTGTACCTTTTTTTCTGAGAGTGTATATATTTTTACATACATGTTATATACATGTTCCCCTTGATATTGAACCATTAATCTTGGTGTTTCTATCACCATAGTCTATACTGAGCTACAAGAGCAATATTAGTTATTACACTAGAGAATACACATTTATCATTCAGTGAAAGTGTGTGTGTGTGAAAACCTTGAGGTAAGTTGTTTATCATGGATGTCTGAAAATTGCTGAAAGAGCCTAAAGAGTTCATTACCTTTGAGTTATATCAGTGGTGCACAGAATGCAACAGATGATTTTTCATGTCTCTATAGTGCTCCAACACTCCGTCTCTGACTACACTGTGAGAGGAATTAATCTACTATTAATGTAAATCAGGGATGAGATATCAGTTGTTTCAGTTAATCAAAGCATGATGCAATAGGCTGTAGACAGCTGGACCAATCAAGGGATGAAAGACAGTTAAATTAGAGTGTGTGTTTTCTGTCATCAACATGCAAATGAAGTTGCATGTTGACATGTGAGGAAATGTTGCTCCCCATGCCATGTTAATTATGTTTCGACCCCCAGTTCCTGTTCCGCCTCACATAGCCACACCAATGCTAAAGTCATGGGTTTGATTACCAGGTCACACACATGCTATGTATCAAAACAATGTTCTCATTTACACTTATAAAGGTTCCAATGGTTTTGCAGCAATGCCACAGAACATTGTTTCTGGATTTCCAAAAGAACATTTAAGTGACAGGTTTTTAAAATAAAATTTTCTTAGGATGAAGAATATTTCAATCATCCAAAAAAAAAAAAGTTATAATAATATTTTGCCTACAAAGAACCTTTCGAACAAAGGAAAGATTCAATGGATGCTACAGGTTCTTAATTGGAGCATCAATGGCAATAAAGAATCTTGTTTTTTAGTGTACAGTGACGGCATGAGAATTAATATAGCTAATACATTTAAATAAACAAACAATATTTAGAACATAAGAGTTTAAAAAATATATATTTTACTTTTCTTTTTATATCCTGCAATGGAAAACAATAAACACTTGTTTTTATTAATATTATTATTATTTTTTTTTTTTTTTATTTTTTTTACTGAAATGGACTTTACAAATACATAAAATTTCCCAACACTACCTGAAAGAGAATATTCTGTAGAATGTCTAATTAGTGCTTCAGGTGTAGGGCTGCATGCACAAAATGATATTAATCAATGCTGATCACTACTTTTAGTTAATCCACAACTCTGGCTGTCTTTCTTTCTGCCTGCAGGAATTAAACCTTCATTTGAGGGGTTGAATCTTGCCTAATTCCTTTACTTCCCGCTTTTCACCTTCCATCACATACCCCAAATCCTCTATATCCCACTTTATCTCTTTCTCTCGCCCCTTATTTAACCCCATAACTGTAACCTCGCAGATCTGTTGCTGTCATTTTTTCTCATTTAGGAAAGGTGTAATTCCATGTGTTGCGGGCTATTTCCATGGACAGCAGAACATGAATGGGACCACCACAGAGAGATGGACAAATAAACAGGGAAAGGAAAACAGTCCTGGCAGAAAACTCTGTCATCATTAATTTTGCTAACTTGGCACCAGACATTCCCCTCATCTCCAATCCAGGGCTTCTAAACTCCACAGTGCTTCATGGATTTGGACCAGTCTCATTCAGCCCTTGATTAGAGTGCCTGCGCTTGCCCTGGGCTTCAAGCACTAAATTGACTGACTCACATATTGTGTGGCACTAATGTCATCTAAACCATAAGACATGCTCCTCTAGACCTGTAGACCTTTCTGTAAGAGTATGTGACCCTGCATTAAAGCATGTCCTTTTGATGGACATTTTAATTTTTACACTTCTCTCCCCTAAAAGCCTTTCTATTTAATCTTGAAATTTTGTATAACATGTATCATTACTTGTTCCCAACTCTTGTTTAGTTCAAGATTTGTTGAACTAAAATTTAGCCAGTAGTTGAATGTTGGTCTTCAGAAACTTTTATGTTTTTTAGAGCTAAAGCAAACAACACTATTACTGTTGATGGTGCAACAGGTTGCCTTGAACAGACATGAATTCTACCTCAAAATATGAGGTTTGGGAATAGGATCTTTCGATGTGGGGCAGTTAGTAGCAATCTAGAAAATTCTAAATTCCCTTGCAAGAACCCAAAACATCTTAAACTCTTAAAATACCAAAAGGTTCTTTATAATGGTGAAGGGTTCTTCAGAAAAAGGTACCTCAAAAATTTCTCAAAAGTAGTTCTTTTAAGAACTGTTGACCGAAAGTTTTTTTGGGGGAGACCCCAAAATGGTTCTTCCATGTAACACCCAAAACATCCTAACATCTCAGTGGTGACTTTTGCACACCAAACCACTCTAAAAATCAGATTTAGACAAAATTGTAATAAACAGGTGTTATACATCATACCTTTTGCTATTTTGAGGATTTTAGCAAGACTGAAACACTGTACTGATAAATCAGAAGCCAGGTCCAGAACTATCTGTTTAATAATTCTGGTTTTATCTCTAAGACCCAGTGTGACTTTGTATCTCTCGCTCTCATCCATGAGCTTACACAACTCTAAATGACTTACTTTTTACATAACCTGACTGTTTCTTTATGATGGCTATTTTAAGCCTACTGACATAACAGCCTTTTTTAGCTCTTGGTCTGAAGACAGTCTTCTGGACTTTTGTAATGTTCTCTGAAAGACCACTTTAACTTATCTTTCTTTCTTTCTTTCTTTCTCAGCATTATTCTTCAAGTTTATGACCGTTTCATTAAGGGTGTTTACAAAGCAATCTGTCTCTGTGTTTTCCAGATTATGCCTGGCCATTGCCCAGCGCTCTCTGTCCTATTTGGATATATCTGGATGTGCTTTTCTCCACTGCTTCCATCATGCACCTGTGTGCCATTTCCCTTGACCGCTACGTGGCCATATGCAATCCGATCGAGCACAGTCGGTTCAACTCCCGCACCAAGGCCATGCTGAAGATTGCTGCAGTTTGGACCATTTCAATAGGTCAGAGAAACATTTTGATATAATGAACTTGAACAATTTTTTTTCATTATTATTTCTTACAACAACATGTAAAAAGAAAAATAATAATATAAAATTGACCGGAACTGTGCATCAATCCCAAATAACCGGCCAGAACCTGCAGAAAAACACAATTACTTTTCAATGTCAGTGGAGGGCTTTAGATTGAACTGTTGTCTCATTTGTACCTACTAAGGTGAGGGTCAGACCACTGCAATCCTGCTGAATCTATTACGGGAATGTGTTTGTATCTCACAGGACCCCTCAGTATGGCAGATTGTGTTGCAAGGTTTTCTCAAGGCTCCAGCTGGGTCTAACAGGCCCCTCAGATCAGCAACAATGAAAAAGATTTAAAATGACATTGTATAAACAACTAGGTGATTTGGTGATTATGGTGATTTTCTCCATCAGCCAGAGCAAGCTTGGGTTAATTGAATGTTTGTGATTGGTCTGGTAATCAGATACTTTTAGTGAAGATCACCACCTACTGGTCAATAAAGTAAACCACAGTCTGTCATTGTGTGTGGAATGCTGAAGGATTGGCATACTAATGCATTAGCGCCATCTAGAGTCTGACTTTTGACATAATGTAGCGTGACTAATCTCTTCCAACAGCAGAGTTAAAAGAATTGTCTGCACTGATTTTACTGGTAGTTGTGGTTAAGTACAGAAATAACAAAATACCCTCTAGCTTTTACTCACAATTTCTTCCTCTTGTTAAACGTCTTCAAAAAGATAAAAAACTTCTAACCCTGGAAGGCACATGCACTCTCTCAGACATGGTGTCTCTTTCTCTTTCTCTTCAACACACAGGCTTTCCTTTCCTTTTTCTTGTTCAGTCTCAGAGTATGCTTTTATTTTATATTTTCAGTGTTCATTTACATTTTAGTTTACGTTTTAGTAACTCTGTGGTTTTGTTATTTAGATTTTAGTTTACTTTGGTTAACAAAGAGATTTTTAACAGATTTATTTTTTAGTTCACAATAACAACGATGTTCTAACTATCCCCCTATTATGTCTCTCTTTGTCTCCTATTCATCTCTTTTCTTCACAGAGGGTTCTTGTCTCATTTGCAAATATTAGTTAGACCAGGGGTTCTCAAAGTCGGGTCCGCGGACCTCTGGGGGTCCGTGACACATAGCAAGGGGGTGTCTGCAAAATAATGTGAGGTATATATGATTTCCAAAATGTGGAAAATACAGTGGGAAATCGCGGAATTTAGTCATAAAAATGGAATTTACCGTATAATGCGAAATGTCACAATGTGGCAAATCTTGGATGAATAAATCAAAAGTAGCCTGCACAATTAACGCAATTGCTATATGGATTAGTGGCTGTATAAATTACAGTGCAAAAAGCCTGCTATTTTAATATGAAGTCTGCATGTTCTGTCAGTCAATCAATGCTGCAGTTTTATCTACTATTCAATTCAATTAAAATTTATTTGTATAGTGCTTTTCAAAATACAAATTGTTTCAAAGCTACTTTACAGAAAATGCATGTGTCTACTCAAGACCACATGGTGCTAGAGGTGTTTCTCATGTCTGCCGTCTTATATATATATATATATATATATATATATATATATATATCATATATATATATATATATATATATATATATCATATATATATATACATCATATATATATATATATATATATATATATATATATATATATCATATATATTATCCTCATATATATATATATATATATATATATATATATATATATATATATATATATATGTGAGGATAAGAACACATTTAATCTTATTTAACTTAATCTTTAGAACTGCTCTGAGAGTCACTTCACAAGCATTTCACAGTTTCATACATAAACCTTATACAACAGTTTGTTTGGCAAAAATTAAAGTAATAGTTCAATTTTCATTATATTATTTAATATTTAATATTTAATGTTTTAATACTTATAATATGTTATAATTTTAATATTTAATGTTTTATTCCTTATCTTATTACCACCGTTTTTAATAATATATTTATATTAAATAATTAATGTTTTTTTTACAATTTATAAATTGTATGATTTCAGTTAATTACATGATTTTTGATTACTACAATTGAATTTGACCATTAAATGAGTCCAAAAAAAAAAAAAAAAAAATCCTGAAATATTTAAACAGAAGTTCCCATTTCATCTAAGAGTACAAAATGTAGATAGCATACTGTATGCTTAATCATAGTTAAAACTATGAAGAGGTCCTTGGAAAATGTTCTCTGCTTTAAGGGCTAAGTAACGTTAGTGCTGGTGACAGAGTGTTCACACATCTAACCTCTCTCCCGTTTAAACGTGAGCCCAATGTTTATTTGTTTCTTATCTGGATCCAAGACAGCATTAAGGCTCTATCTCCCTTGACAGTCTGATTTATCTGCTCTAATTAAACAGAAGATCCTCTGTCTCAACCATCAGGAATACTGATCAAGCTGGATAAGAGAGAGGATTTGACTTGAGCATAGATCTCTCTGAGTGTGATTTGCTGAAGCTGTTGGTCTGTTGTCTCTGGCATCTTGCATTCTAGTTGTCTCATTCTCATTTTTTAGTCTGACTGTTTCTTTGCTGTTTGTTTATATATATATATATATATATATATATATATATATATATATATATATATATATATATATATATATATATATATATATATATATATTTGTTTAATATTCTGTTTCTTCTTCCAACACAGGTATCTCAATGCCTATCCCAGTGATCGGACTGCATAACAGAGAAAAGGTCTTGAAAAATGGCAACTGTGCTCTGAATGAGGAACACTTCATACTGGTTGGCTCTTTTGTTGCCTTCTTCATTCCTCTGGTCATCATGGTGGTTACGTATTGTCTCACCGTCCAAGCGCTTCAGCGTCAGGCCACAGTCTTCCTCTACGAGGGCAAAGCTTCTTCTCAACAGCCTTTGCAACCTCCAGCTCCACCTACTTCCCATTTGGCCCCGCCGCCAGCATCCCGTCGAAGCAGTCTGAACTGTCTACGGTTCAGCAACAGCGATGGAAACATGCTCGGTCTGACCGTGCCCCCAGACACCATCTCAATAATCCCAGGTTCAGAAGCACCTTCTCAAATGAATTCACCCGCTGGACGGGACCCAGCCGGAACCCATGGGCGGCGAGGCATGATGCAGGCCATCAAGAACGAGCGACGAGCATCCAAAGTGTTGGGTGTAGTGTTCTTCCTCTTCCTCATCATGTGGTGTCCCTTTTTCATCACTAATGTCCTGTATGTTCTCTGCCACAAAGCCTGTAATAAGCCTTTGCTTACAGAACTGCTCAATGTTTTCGTTTGGGTGGGCTACATCTCATCAGGAGTCAATCCTTTAGTGTACACTTTGTTTAACAAGACCTACCGAAGGGCGTTTTCAAGTTACATGCACTGCCAGTATAGACGAGTGGGGCTCAATCCCATCACTATACAGGCTCCTTGTCCATCCCATGCAGTAGTCACTCCCATCCTGATCTGTGAAAAAGTTTCCATTGACCGGAACAGTAACTGCCGCAATGGGGACGGCAATGGAATCCGAAATCTGGAGCCCCATGACATGGACACTGACCCCGGCCTGGAGCTGAAAGCAGGAATATCAGAGCTGTCTATCAGCAGCGGTCACAGCCACACAGAACACACCAGCAGTGTCTGAAAGCTAGCTTTTAGTGTGACCTGGAAAACAGGACCGAGCTACAAGTGATGTTTGGGAGACATCGGCTGTTTACGCAACCTCCGCTGTATCACAGCATAGAATGTATGCATAGTTAGCTACAGAAACAATAATCTGACCACAGTCAGAAATGGGATTGGGAATGTAATGTGTGTGTGTGTGTGTGTGTTAACAGGTTCAGATGTTTGAATGCCATTAAGTCCTGCATGAGCACCCAGCATTGGACATACTAGACTGCAGTTCATGTGAATATACAACAGATAGAGTCATAGCTTCCTCTTGTGGTCAGTTGAATAATTACAAATAGTGTGAATTTAAAAAAAAATTGAGGTCCTGTGTCATCCAAGCTAGTTGCATTACAATATGGATGGAGCGATGCTGTCTAAATACACTTTCAGTTCAGATCATTGTTTGTGTAACTTGTAAACATCTCCATTACGATATGATGAATCCTTTGAGTTGCAGTAAACCAATAACACAATTGGGGGTTATATCTTATTTCCTGGTCTAACAATGCAGAGTAAATGACTGCTAAACTCTAGTTTTCTTAAAAATCACTTGTTACAGTGACCTTGAAAACTGGACCCAACAGCACAATGGGGTAGAAGTCATACTTAACATAAAAATTGGATCAACAATTTCAATGCTAAGACTTAACAAATGCGGTTTGAGTTTTAGTTCAGTCCAAACTGCATCTTAAGGATTTTCATTTGTACTATTATTATGTTTTTAGCAGGTATTGAAAGAATTAGCCTCTAGCTCTCTGGAACAAGCTCCCCTGTGAATGTAAGGTTAGTTGTGCGGCCTCATCAGGTGGTCATGACAGAGTGAGAGAAGAAGCAAAATTGCACAACAGACAAGAGTACTAAAACCATTTAATTTATATGGGCGGACTGTCCATGGCAACAAATGTTGGACTGTAAGACCAAAAATTTTAATTTGAGGATGTATAATGTACAAAGCTGTAAATTCTTGCTGTTTTTCTGTGTAGAACCTTAGAATTTCTCCTGTATCACCTTCCCTTGTTCAAACTCCCATTTTTATACCATAGCCTCTGAATGTTTTACCAAATTCCTTTTTTTGGTAAAACAAACAAACAAAAAAAACCTTATCCTCACAATGATATCATTTTGTGAAGCTGCTATTGATTTAATAAAAGACCATTGTCATTCATTCTGCAGTACACCTCACTGTGATGGACTCTGTGTTTGGAAAGGTTTGGAAAGTGAAGCATATCCTGAAGAGTTTGGGTACATCTACCTACAATGGAATCAAATAGCTTCCAGGACCATGGACAGCACCACACGTGTCAATAGCCAGGACATTTTGACATTGTATTTTTACTTTTCATCATTAAAACATTTTTTTTAAACAAAACTATTTATTAATGCCACCTAATGCCACCTTAAACACAATAATTTATTTTAAAATGGTTATGTGGAAAGTATATCTATTTTGCCATCTATTTAGATATTTTACATCAGACTAGAAAAAAATCATAATTGGTGACTCAAAAAACGATTTTAACTACTATGGAATAGCATGAAATGAATAAGTCAGCAAATATATAATGTAAATACACCACCTTTTAAAAATATTGGTGTAAACTGCTGAAAATAAAACAGGCCACATGACTTAAAGTTAATATGAAATATACCAATTTCACTATATATTTACTATATATATATATATATATATATATATATATATATATATATATATATATATATATATATATATACATATTTACTATATATATATATATATATATATATATATATATATATATATATATATATATATATATATTATAACGTATATGCTGAGGTAACTTTAACCAAGTATTTAAAATGTTTACATTACTGTTAAATGTGTCAATTTTTTTAAGTATATAATGTTTGTGCATTTTGTTTTATGTGTTATCATCAACGATGCTGCCATCTACTGATAAAATACTTAATGGAATAGGATGCAAATCATGCATAATCTAAGCTCTAATTTTCAAAACTTGAATTTGCACAATTTTCTGTTTAGAAAAGCTCTTTTCTTTACGTAACTAGTTTGTGCTTACATTGGCTTCACGCGTAACACTGGCGTTTATCAGACGACAGCACATACTAAAACGGACAATATAATCTACCTTACTGGACCGTCTTCGCTGATTTTTTTGTGAAGATTTCAGAGGTAAAGTGTTAATTTATTCTTTTTCTGCTCCACTCAACCCCCCCCCCCCCCCCCCCCCCCCCCATCCTTTTTTTTTTTTTTTTTTTTTGGTGGGAGGTGGTCATAGCCCCGGTCTGTGCGCATGCGTATAGCACAGGGCAGCGTTCATCGCGCTTTAGCTGAAGACTCGATGCTGTCAAGTTAACGCACTGGCTGGGGGCACCGTTCCGAGATTTGTCTCGCGTACCGTTATTCACGTCAAATGCTGGCAGAAAATAGCTGCCGAGCGATTCATGCGATGTAACAAAACAGAGGGAGGGCAAAATACGGACCGATATCAGAGAGACGCCGCACCAGCGCTTGATAAACACAGGTAAACACTATTTTAATTGCTGTTTTGCATCTCATGGGCTTGGAAAAAGCCTAGCTGCTTTGATCACAGAAAAAAGACTGTGTGCGTGTGTGTGTGTGTGTGTGCGCGCGCGTGTGTGTGTGTGTTTGACGATGAATATGTTGTACCATGAAAATACGGGATGTGGATTATATCGTTTGTTGGACAAACAAAATGTCGAGTCAGTTGTGGCTGCGACATAATACATCAATTTTTGTATGTCTACAGTATTTTATCATTTGTCGATCTATTAAGCCTAAAGGTCTTGTGGTCTCCATAATTCAATGTGGCTGATGATATATGTGGGATATTTCTTGTTTTAAGTCACCAAAACAAAACTGTGATCGTGATAAACATAATCATAATGGGTCATAATGTTTTTTGAAAGTCTGTCCCCCTTTTCAAACATATATTCTCTTAGATTTCTCAGTTACATGCATTTGAGTAAATGTAAATGTTGGACCCTGAGGTTTGAGCTCTTTAACAACGTTTGTATTAACTACAGGGTATGTCAAGTGCATTTCTTACAAGCCTCAATATTTGGTTGTCATCACTTCTGCATGAAAATGTCAATAATTATTTTAACTATTTATATTTGAATACTGTTATATATGTTTTAAAACGTTATATAGATACCAACACACCTCTGTAGGGCCCAAAAACGCCTCGAACTGCAGAGGATTGATGTCAGTTTTATCACATTAGGCAGAGTGAATGTTTGCTTACCGACTCTGAAATGCCACATTAGATTATGACACTGTCAGCATTTTGATGTCCCTGACAATGAGCCGATTCTGAATGAATAGATCTGTTTACTTGAACTTTAGCATTGATGCCAATTCTGTAGGCATACTGGTATACAAGTCCAAGTCAAGTCTTATGTATATTGTATTCTTTTCCTCTATTAAAAATAAAATTAATAAACTAATTTTTATGCAAGCCTTTTTGTAAATGCCTATTTCTTTAAAAAAAAAAAAAAAACTATATATATATAATTTTTTTTTTGTTTTGTTTTTTGTCTGAAGTATATGTCACAGACTCCTTTTTATTGAAACTGTCTAAAAATGTTTCTCCTTTATACCTAAATGTGTTGTTTAGTTGTTGTTCTTATTTATATGAACTCACAACTTATAAAGTGACCTTGAGTTTGCAGGAAAGTGCTATACTAAAATCATTATACAATTTTAAAATGGAAAATGTTAAGACCGTTCAAGAGAGTCCAAGCCAAGTCTCAAGTCAGTTGGTTACAAGTCTAGTTAGGTAACAAGTCGGTTTATTTGTGTGAGAAATTGAGTGGTGTTGTATAGTGACATTCTTGCATAGGTCTGAAAGTGAGTAAATTATGACAGAAGTTTAATTTTGGGGTGACCTGTGCTTTTAAATGCCCCCAATTTGTCAAAAAGAATTTAATGTATGAAGTTCTATTGTGGTCATGTTGTTTACTAGTTAACCCAGTGGTGAGTTGAATGTGGAGGCTTCACCACATTGTATTGCTTGGCCGTTCTTCTCTTGTATGAGTTTTCCAGAGCTGTACTGGTGTTTGTGTGTTTTCAGAGCTGGGCTTCTCACTGCGTGGGCCTGCTTTAGAGGTTAGGTAACTCTTGGGCAGTAACAAAACACCCTTCTCCTGAAAAAAAAATTGTGAAAAGACTATGTACGAGTCCACTTCAGCCAACATTTTTTTTTTAAAACCTGAAAGTCAGTTTAGCATATTGTTTGTTGTCATACAGCAGGCCACCTCTCCTCTCTGTTGTTTTTGTGTGCAAATGAAAAGCAATGGCTGTGTAAAAGTGGTGTTTGCTGCTATTTTGCCTTTGGCTTTTGTTAATCACCACCAAAACAAAAGAAAAGAAAATGCAAGCATGACCACTCTATTGAGCTCATAGGAAAGGCCCTTCCAGGACACAGTACATATATCAGGATACGAGAGAGCTTGTCCAAACCAGTGTCTCTCTCATTTTATATTATTCAATCACTTCAGTTGTCAACAGCTGTTAGTTGGTACTTATTAGGAGTAGGAGTCATTCAGTTCTGGTTCTGTGAACAAACACACATACACACGCAGCCTGTTTTACCAGCATGCTTACTCAGCAATATCGGGCAGCAGTAGGGCATGATCGATGATGTGTTGTTGTTGCAGTTACTGCAGTCACCGTGGTCATCATCGATGTTGGGAATCAATTCACTGGTGTACAATGTCATCAATCTAAGCCCAGTGTGGCTGGATGGCAGGGGTGTAATGTAACAAAGTAAAAATACTTTGCTACATTACTTACCGTAAGTAATTTTTGGGAGTATCTGTACTTTACTTGAGTTTTTATATTTCAGACAAATTTTACTTTTACTCCACTAAATTTCCTATTTAAAATGTAAACTTTTACTCCGATACATTTCCACTAAGTATATTAGTTACTTACTACAAAATAGTAAAAAGAACACAGATTGCAGAAAAGCAGGTTTGACAAATCAGTGGTCTGGCGTTTGCAAGTTAGACTCCTTTGCACATCTTTGCTTGTGTGCAAACAAGTGCGCGCCATGCACAACCATGTATGATTTCATTTTCCACGCAAGTTGAGGCTGGGTTGTGCGATATACAGCATCGTCTGTGGTAATATGGTAAGTGTTGTTGTAATGATGTGCAATCGGACGTCATCAAGTAGGCTTTATCACCAAATCACACACAGAGTGCACACACATTTAATTTATTAGTCTATTAAAACTTTTTTTTCATGTTTTTAAGTATTTCAGATGTCTGTATTCAACGTTTTATGTTAAAAACAAAACATTAGGCTTTTTTATACATCTGTAACTGCAGTTTAAATGAATCCATGTCCCCTCTGAGATACATAAACTGTGTAAATACATACTTTTTCAGATGCAGATTCTAGAAATGTTTTCTTATGTTGGAATGAAAGACACTAAGTACCAGAAGTGCTTCTTATTCTTATCCAAAAAACAAAATGGAAGAAATAGTTAAAACTGAACACAATCTCGCTACTCAAGCTGTGTACTTGAGTATGACTTTCATACTCTTTATACTTTATACACCACTGCTGGATGGTGCCAGGGACCTTATGAGTTCATAGAGTTAATATGAAATCCATATCCATATCAGTGTTTATCACCAAAAAGCAGATTCCAGATACTTCTGAAATGTTCTGAATACTGGCATTCAGGTCTCATTTGTGTTTATGTGTGTGTGTGTGTGTGTGTGTGTGTGTGTGTGTGTGTGTGTGTGTGTGTATATATATAATTTTTTTTTTTTTTTTTTGTAAAAAATAAAGCTAAATAGAAACCTTACAAAACCACATAACAAAATTACTAGTTGAACTTTACTAGACTAGAAAAGGTGTCAGTCAGCATGGGAAGGTCTGTGATCTCTGGTATGGTGATAACAGTTGGTCTGGATGGTCGATTATTTGTCCAGCATCAAAATACTTTTGGCAAAACCAAGTTTGTTTAAAAGAATAACTGTCAGCATATTTATTTTTTAAGGAATAAGACTTTATTGCAATGACCTTGAACCAATTGAATTATACAGGATGCCTGGGACCTAGTCATTTAGACAACCCACTAAGCTGATTTAGAAAATGTTTAGTTTTGCACTTTGTGCTCTGATTCTTTTAAGTCTTTTTGTAATGGAATTTACAAAATATATTTTCTTCCATATTGTGACATACATCTGAGTAAAAAAAGCTAATATGAAATGAAAAATGCATGAATGAACTATTTACAACAAGATCAATGACATGCATTTGAAAAGTAAATGAAATTCTGTGAATCTTTTGTTTGAAAATCAAACTGAAGTAATCCATTTTTGTAGTTCTTCCCTGGGCTGAAGGTTTCATCTATCTCCATTCAGCCCACAGCCATATTTCACTCTCTAGTTAATCCGCTGCCACCGTCTCTCCAAACACCCCAGTTTCTTTCTCCTGTTAGCCTGCTCCATTTACACAGATGAAGGACCCATCCATATCCTAAAAACGTGAATGGAACTTTAGATACAAAGAAGGTCTCAGATCAGAGCAGACCGCAAAGCACTCACCCCGAGGAGTGACCCTTTTTGCTCCAGGCCTTATCCAGCTAGGGGTTTGTGCACTGGGGCACAGGGACTCCAGGTCACATGGTCGCCTGACTGATTTGTCCTGATTGTGCTGAATGCAGCGCATTTAATTGTGTGTGACGGAGTGAGAAGAGTTCATGGGAGAGAGACAGAAAAAGTGTTACTAACCCTGAAGCCCATCCCAGTTTATGCTCTATCAGGTCTCATTTAATGCTAAAGTTTGGGCTTTTCTTAAACCAGAGGGAACCCATATGTAACAAATGTTACCAGGTCCCATTAAAGCTGTATCATTCATGACAAGAACAAAACTTTTTTGACTTGCAAATAGCATATCTGATGCATTCAAAATCAGATCCGCAAGAACTGGTCCACATGATTAGGGAGGAACTTTTGTTCATCGACACTGAGGGTCTGACATTGAGGCTTTGTTTGAAGCAGGATTAACTAAAATTAAACTCTAATTATTAAAAACATGGTTTTTAGTTAAGATAAAGCTGAAATGAAATATAAATATTAGAAAGTTAAACTAAATGAAAATTAGAAATGTCTTGACAGCTAACTGAAATAAGTTTAGTAGCACTACGATTACTAACTGGAAATATAAAATAAAAAAATAAAATAAAAATAAAGCTGTTATTGAACTAGAACTAAAACTTTAATAATATAATTTAAACCTAAATAATAATAATTATTAAAAAAAAAACACTAATGAAAATAACCAAAACACAAAAAAAATTTAAAGGAAAAAAGGAAAATTATGTAATTAAATTAGTATATGCTTATTGGAGACATGAACCATTTCAAACGATTCAGTTCAATTTGGTGAACTGGTTCAAAAAGATCCGGTTACATCGAATGATTCGTTCGCGAACCGGATATCCAGACTGCTTTGATTTGAACTCTCTCACAACAGATACGGAAGAGAAGACAATGTTGAATAAAGTCATAGTTTTTGCTATTTTTGGACCAAAATGTATTTTTGATGTTTCAAAAATCAAAATATTCTAACTGACCCTCTGATGTCACATGGACTACTTTGATGATGTTTTTCTTACCTTTCTGGACACGGACAGTAGACCGTACACACAGCTTCAATGGAGGGACTGAGAGCTCTCGGACTAAATCTAAAATATCTTAAACTGTGTTCCGAAGATGAACAGAGGAGGTCTAATGGGTTTGGAACGACATGAGGGTGAGTTATTAATGACATATTTTTCATTTTTGGGTGAACTATCCCTTTAAACTAAAATTAATATGACAACTAGAAATATAATAACAAGATGCTTAAATTATAATAGTATATAAATAAGACTAAAATAACAGTGGTCTGGAGTCATTGACCTTCAGAGGGTTAATGTACAGTGGTTGCTCTGTCTAGCTGTTTGTCTAACTATCTTGTCTTTCAAAGTGTTTGGCTTATTTTTTTGATCAAGCGACAATCAGGGGAATGAAAGGAAACCATAGCAACACTTCCTCTCAGTCTGCACTAATGACACACTTGCTCTCTATTCTGAACAGCTCTGAATATGTGTGATAAGAAAAGAGAATGTAATCGTAATCCTTTTTTTGTTTTTGTATGTTTGATTGGTGGCTTTGGTTGGGGGTTGATCAGCACGACTCTCAGAGGGCCTAAGCATTGATCCTGACTTTGAAGAGGTGAAGGGAAGCCTGCAGATTGGGGGATCAGGGGCTCTGTAATCTGAGCAGCACAGACTAATGTCTCCTCATCAGATCGACCTACAAGTGCAGCTCTGCAGTTCATGCTCCTGTTGATTTGACATTTAAATCATAGTTTCCTCCTGAAAGCTAATTTGCTGGGAGAAGAGAAAGGAGGCAGATATGAGTCTGATGTTTGAGCATATTTGTCAGTTTTGTGTATGGTCACAAGTATGCATAGATGTATGATATTGATTTTTAAATGCAGTAATGATTACAGTATGTCAGCATCTCTCTCAAATGTTTAATATTGGAACATTTTTGAAGGTGAAGTAACATTTAAACATTTCTATAAGTGTTTTAAAATTAACATTAGGTATAGTGATTGCCGTCCTTATAGAAATGTAAAATGCATTATTGTTCAGAAGTTTGGAGTCAGTAAAGTAGTATTAGTTTTATTGAGCAGGCATGTATTTAATTGATCAAAAGTGACAGTGACAGACAAATAAATTCTGTTTCGATTATATGCTGTTCTTTTGAACTTTGTATTCATCAAAAAAAACAAAAATGGTAAGAAGAACAACTGTTGTCAGCATTGGTGATAATAATAAGACATTTGCCTATTGGGAATAGGATTATGCTTTACCATCACAAGAAAACATCACCTTTTAAAATATATTACAATAGAAAAAAATTAATTTAAAATTTTGAGTAATATTTCAAAGAGTTACTGAGTTTAATTTTGCCCAAATAAATGCAGCTATGGTGAGCATAATAATCGTATAACTTGTGTAGACTTTTATCTTCTCTACTGGATGGATTAAATTAGATTGAGAGAATGAATTTAAGTGTTTGTGGCTAATGATATGGTGTGTGATATTTTGCAAGCAGACCACATGCACTTGGTTCACAGTGGGAGACGAGTGTTTGATGGCATTCCACTGACTTTTAAACACTTGTCTGTAGAGAGGGAGTGCTGGGCCATTAATTCCATTATAAATGCAGTCTGTTTCACACAGAGCAGATGCTTTTGCACACACAATGATAATAAATGACACTGACTCACATTAAAAAAAACCATTAGACCTACACACCTTCCATAGTGGGTATTGCTATTTAATGTCATACAGACAGAAGCCACACTCTCACAGTCTCCTGCTGCTGTACTATGACTGCTTCTAATCAGATGATTGTGGATGAGTGTTTAGCATTGGTTAATGAGGGGAACCACATATGCTCAATACTATTATTCATGTCACATATTACATATTACTGCTTTACATTCTCCGCCACACATTACAGAATCTCATGAATTCACTCTGCTGCTCTCCCTCTCTCCTGACCACATCTGATCACAGATGAAAGTCAGGTGGCTTTGTGTGCTATTGAGAAGGTGATTAGCTGCACATGATTTAGTTTACAAGTCATTTTAAGGAGGGAGTGAATCTTTTCCAACTCCAAATATTTTTTTTTTTTTACTGACATGTTGGTGTTGTATCTTTCACTTGTATGTCATAAGTCGCACTAGGGCTGGTATGATGGTACTGTACCGTATATGTTGTTACTGTGAAATAAAGTGTCTGTCTTTAGAGATTTTTCTGTATCCTGTATTCCGCGGTATACAAATATATCTGTGTAACAGAGTACTGCTTAAACGTTATACACGTTTTGAGTGATAAGGAAACTTGCATAAATGAGAAAATAAAGAGTGGGACGCACTTGGTAGAGTTATTAAGTGTAATAAGCAATAAATGAGAACTCAAAGTGTTGCTCGCGCTGACTGACACCCAGCTGAAGCGCACGCACTGAAAGCCCCTCTCTCGACAGCATGCTATCGCGAAAACAGATCACTTTCGTGTTTTATTGTGCTTGAATGGTCAAATATACACACTGTAATGTCATTAATGCCAGTCGTGTGTAGTATTTAAGTAAACACAGTCCGTTATATGTTAAATAAATGTAAAACAGTTGGGTGAAAACCAGATGTTTCAGTATATTGGATCCGTGGAGTCCGTGTTAAAGGAACACCGACTCCACGGATCCAGTATACTGAAACATCTGGTATATGTCTTCATTTCAGGCAATGTGATTATTTTTTAAGGGGGGGGGGATTCTTTTCTATACCCACTGTATCAGAGGGAGGGGCTTATCGGAGTGGGTGGGGCTCTGCTGCATTCTTGATCTTGTAGAGATATATAGTGTGGGATTCTGTCTGCACCATTTTTCATTTCTCCCTCTCTCTAATTCTCTCATTCTCTCTCTCTCTCTCTCTCTCTCTCTCTCTCTCTCTAATTCAATCCTTTCTCAGAAAACGTTTCAGTGTTGTTTCCATGGCAACAACACCAAGTCCCCTCCGGGCAAGGTGGCAAACTTTTGGCTTACCCTCTCGCTTTCATTCACTGATTTATTTTCTCTGTGTTTCCCATAATTCTCAACACCAATTTTTTCGACAGTTTGTGTCTAAGTGATCAAGTTGTTTCATACAGACATCAAGTGAGTTTGTATCATTGAAATAAGTTTTTTTTATTTTACATTTACCTAAAAACATTTGCAATTTTTTGTTTTTGTCATTTTTATTATTATATATATTTTTTTAAATATGTCCATATAGTCTTTATGATTTTTTTTTATTTCCATTGTATTAATGGAAACTAACTACTTTAGTTTCATTAAATATGAGAAGTTTCTCTCACTTTTTTATGGCCCAGATATACTTCACTTTTCACATTCCATCTTGTGCACAGCTTTCAAAGTATACTTTATCACAGATGAGTGGGATATACTGATAAAATGCATATAATACTAATAAAATGCATATCATGAATTCTCTGAAAGTCAAAGTCATTAAAAAAAAAGTGTTTATTGAATAAATGTAGGCAAAGTACACAGGGTTTTTTGAGAGACAGCCAGGTTTTGAGAGAGTTAGATGTGTTCTTTAGCTCCAAATTCCAACACCGACAGATATTCATTCTCTCTCTCTCTCTCTCTCTCTCTCTCTCTCTCCATTAACCCATCCTTTTATTACTTACACTTCACACATTCCAGCCGTGCGCTTGGGGAAGTAAGGATTACAGTCCTGTGCTTCTACAGTCTCACTCATCTCTGTTGCTTTATTCATGAGCAGACCGAGAGATTCAGAGAAGACAGATTAAAATAGAGTGCAAATGTTTTAGTGCAGAGTGATCTATTATTGAACTACTGTGTAACTGTTGTGATAGTGTGTGCTAGCACTTGATTGATAAAAAGCAAGAAGAAATTCCATCATATTAACATTTTAGAAACATTGACACATAATTTAAAATGCCATCCATTATTGACAGATAAAATAAAGTATCTGGTCTTTTGCATTTCCCTAGTTAAGAAACGAGATTTCAAGTGTATTCCAGTGGAATAATTCACATGGCGTTTCACATGTCTGATTCACACTGTGAGAGCAGAATTTCAAAAAATTAATAATCCCTGTGATTGGTTTGACTAAAAGAGCCCTTGCTGTAGTTCTTGTGATATCAGTCACATTAAAAATGCTAAACATTATTTACTAACTAATATTGTAAAGTGACATGGTTATTTTTATTGTGACCTCACGTGGAGTGGAGGTCTGAATTTGACACAGTTGTTTGATTATTAATAGAAATCCACTACATTCAGACAAACCTTTAGAATGATTAAGGTTTTTGTTCTGCATTTAAAGCTGCAGCTATTTGGTCAAAACTACAGTAAAAACAGTAATATTATGAAATACTTTCATACTGCAGTGTGTAGCTGTGTAGCTGTATGTGTATATACATTTTCTGTAAAGGTATAAAGTCGAAAGTGCGAGATAAAGTCATTGTCTCCCTAAACTATGGCAATGGGTGTATCATTTCCGACATGTGCAGTATGCAGTAGACCAATCACAGCAGACTGAGCCATCTGATAAATCAAAGCAGAGTAGGCTCACGGAAAGGAGGGGTTTAGAGAGACTGAATCTTAGAACTGCTTGAATGAATTGTTTGAGAATAGTTGCAAAATTAGGTGATATTAAATGCATAATTCACAAAACATTTGCTCTTGCAAAATGGTTCCGTACCCAGTTTATTTAGACCAGCTGTCACCACTCAATCACAACTTGTAAGTGTGATAAAAAAAATAGATGTTTATATTTTCTATCGACATTTTGAAAAATCAAAAGTGTTTTTTGACCTTGCATGCATGTAAACCTAGTGTAGAAGACTCCCAAAACAATATTAAGAACCTTAAATTGGCTTAATATGGGCACTTTAAAATAACAGTTTTCTATTTAAATATTGTTAAAATATAATTCATTTTTGTGATTCCTGTGCGGAATTTTCAGCAGACATTACTTCAGTCTACAGTGACACATAAAACATTTCTTATTATTATCACCATAAAAATGGCTGAGAACTGCTTAATATGTTTGTGAAAACCATGATTTAACATTTTGACCATGATGGCTTTTTTTTTTTTTTAGGATTATTTGATGAATACCAATATAGGTTTGTTGACATTAACGGTCTAGAAAATTTTCCAATCACTTTCCCACAGAAATAATAACTAGACGCACAAAGAAAGCAGGGACTCACACGCGTCTGCGGTCCCACCAGGCTATAACAGCACTCTTTTCATGTCTCATTAGCAGCATACTCGTCCGCTTTAGTTGCCAGGCGATGTTGTCTGTGTGCCCAGGTCGCTGAACCATTGCTCTTGTGTCAGTGTGTGTGATGCCATTGACTGTCTCTATTACTGTTTGTCTGTGGTCATAGGTGGTCTGTAAACAGAAACAGACTACAGTAGGTCCTTTTTCAAAAACAGGGACCCATGTCAGACGTCTCTATTAAACTCAGACAAATGATTATTCAGCATAAAATGCTTAAGCCATGCTGTTTCAACTGAAAAGACAATTTAAGCTTTGAGATTTGATGTTATAGAACGGATTTAAAAAAAAAAAATTATGGTTATAAGTGAATCAATGAAATTATCATATAAATTTAAATAAAATATACATGTATTATGAATTTAAAAACCATATTTTAAAAATGTGTGAAAATAAATAATTCTCTTAAATGTCATATTTTCGAATTGGCTGTGAGGATACTCAGTTTACATTCGTTTATTTTAGGGCTGTTTTTATAGTTATTAATTTTTCAAAAATTAAAAACATAATAAATACGTTGTTAAACCTAAATTGTAAGTAAGTTCAGGAAATTCTCATAAACTTTAACAAACAATGACACATTTAAAAAACAAAATTTTTTGCCTAACTGAATGCATGTGTGTATTTTTTATTTATAGCTCTGGAAATATTCCTCCTTATTTGGTGCTGATTTGAGTTCATTAGCTGGCTGATTTGTGTCTTAATGGGTCTCCCTGTTCCTCTCTGTCAGCAGTAGTCAGTCATGCCGCTGGTGAAGAGGAGTATCGAGCCCAAGCACCTGTGTCGAGGAGCTCTGCCTGATGGAGTGCCCAGTGAGCTGGAGTGTGTCACCAACAGCACCCTGGCAGCCATCATCAAACAACTGGGCAGCCTGAGTGAGTAACATCCTACTTTTCGCTCTTTTTCTCTCCAGTATTAAAACAAAATCATGATTCATCCTTTTGGCAGTATTCAATTCTTAGGTTGTTTTATATAAAAATATAGTTAAAATAGTTGGGTCATAATTAGTCAGAAAGAGCTTTATTATCAAGAATTTGTCTGTCGACAGGAGCTTCCAGTGCAGAAAAAAGTGCAGACATTGTGCAAACATGCATGATACACAGCAGAGATGAACTATAACACTAAGATATGAAAAAGAGAAAATGAAATAATACAATGTAATACAGAAGTAGAAATATAGAGAAAAACATAAATAATTGTTTTAATGAATGTAAAGATATATTATTTTCAAGTGTACAGTTTATGTAGTTTACAAATGTTCAATTATCAGATGCTATGTATAAATGTATCCGCCATAATAGACCATGTAAAGTTGAAAATCCTGTTCTGTTGGCTGGTGCTTTATAGTGCCGAACAGAGCGCAATATTTGAGAGTGTGTGGGGTCCAGAGTGATTTTCTTAGCCCTTTTCCTCACTCTGAAGGTAAAGATCTTGGAGTTTGGACAGGCAGGAACCAATAATCCTCTCAGCAGTCCTGATGGTCTGTTGTAGTCTCTTGATATCTGATTTGGTAGCTGAACCAGTTTCAGCAGCTCCTGTGGCAGGTTGAATTTCCTCAGTTGGCGTTGGAAGGACAACCTTTGGTGGGCCTTTTGTTTTTACGATAGAGTCAATGTGAGTGTCCCACTTCAGGTCCTAAGAGATGGTGGTGCCTAGGAACTTGATTGAATCTACTGCAGCCACAGTGCTGTCCATTATAGTGGTTGGGGTGTGCAGGGGGTTCATCTCCACTGTTTTGAGCATGTTCAGCTTCAGGCTGTTGTGACTGCACCAGACAGCCAGCCAGCTCTTTAACTTCCTGTCTGTAAGCAGATTCATCTTCGTTGTGTGTGAGGCCAATGATGGTAGTGTCATGTGCAAAATTTCAGGAAAACAAGGAAGAGTTGCATATTATTTACACCAATATAACAATATGCAAACATTTTTTTTTTTTTTACCTGCAGATATTTTCTTGCAAAAAAAAAATTCATATATGATTAAATAGTGTTGACACAAGCAAATTATTTCCCCACCAAGGTCTTCAACAACTCTAACAAACCCTCTTAATAGAACCACTGTGCTTAGTCTACTAGCTAGACAAGCACCCAACCTAGCATGAAAATTCAATTGATCTTTCAGTTTGCCATTCTCTGAACTTCTGTCCTCATCTGTCTTGCAGGTCGTCACGCAGAGGACATCTTTGGAGAGCTGTTTAATGAAGCCAACAGTTTCTACATGCGTATGAATAACCTGCAAGAGAGAGTGGACCTGCTGGCTATCAAAGTGACCCAGCTGGACTCCACCGTGGAAGAGGGTAACGTCAAGCATTAACCTTAATCTCTGCATCATCTCCAGATCTTATCAAGCTTTCAGCTGTAGCAGCTAGCAGCTAGAGAGAGGCTGACACAGAGCATGTTTGCCTTCGAGAGCTGTCCTCTATAATGCTCTGCTTTTAGCCTGTTGTTAGAAGGATGGCCCAGCTTTCTCTGCCATGAAAGGGAGAGACATCAAACCGTATACCTATCAGTCTCTTGTCTCAATAAAAGAAGCAGATAGCAGAGCTCAGCACAACTCTGCAGTCAGGCTATGTGTTTGATGGACATAAGAGAAGATATTTTTATCGGTAAACACCCTGTCAGTATGCAAAATAAAGATTAGGACCGAGTTACATGTTCTAACGATGTCCTCGTCTATTTAAAACATCCAGCCCAGCTGTGATCGATAACTGGAGAGCCGATAAAGAGGGTTTAATATGTTCCTGCTCCCCTGTGACCCCCTCACTAACGGAGAAGATACATCGACGTTTCTTTTAAAGTCTAAAGTGTTCCATTAACACCTGATTCACAGTGAGCGATGACCTGATTCACAGTGAGCGTGTGTGTGTTTATAGCACTCTAATGTCTATCTCAGGTCTGTCTGACCTGATGGTGGTCTGGGGTTTATGTGTGCTGCATGTAGAATGGAGGGTTGGGAAGGAGATGGGAAGTGAGAGGAGAAGAATGAGATCTCTGAATATCGAGACATCTCTGAGCGGAAGAGACAGAATATTGTGTGTTTCCAAAAAGGGTGATGGGGTTTGCTGGCATTCGTGGTTGTGTCTGATCCAAAAATGTCACCCCCACCCCCTTAACATCCGTTCTAATTATTAATTTATAACAAGCCAATCCAGACTTAAAACTGAGCTTGTTTTGCACACAAAGACAAAAGAGATATTTAGAGATACAAAAAAGAGAGAACAAAATAACGAGTAGTCAGTGAGTGATTTGTAGAGCTGTATATTAGAGAGCAGTGCCTCATTAGATAATAATATGTGTTAGAGCCAGGGTTACTATAGTTAACTAAAACCAAAAATAAATAAAAAAAACTACAATAAATAATAAACATTATCAAAAATAAAATATTTTTAAAAACCATCTTCTTTTTTTCAGGAAGTAGCCATAACAACATTTCTTATTGTCAATATGTTTAACAATGTAATAAAATAACTAAAATTAAAATAAGTAAAAACTATATAATAATAATAAAAATGACAAAACAGGAAACAAAATTACTAAAACGTTAACTTTAAACCTTTAAGGTTCAAATAAAAACAGAAAATATCAAACTATTAATAATATAAAATATTAATAGAAACTATAATAGTACAGTGATACTAAAATAGCACTGCTCAGTTCAGATTATTATTATTTTAATCAATAACATTCTGATTACAGGTGAATCTAACAGGAAACACTTCTAAATGAAAAAGACAGCTATTTTAATGGTCAAGGCAGATAATAGGTGTAAGATAACAAATAATAGTTATTTGAACAAATGGACAATGAGAGGGGTTTTCTTTTCCATTACTGTAGCATTGCATTGTGGCTCAAAGCTCATAGTACATATTTTGACTGGTTTTATAAGTTGGACTGGTTTTATAAGTTGTCCCAGGTTTGACCTTATATACCCCATTCCTGCCATCAGATCAGCTAGAATTCTGAATATTGAATTATTAATGTTCAATAAAGCAGTACAGTGGCCCCTGAGGCACCGCCAGTGCTTTAATATCGTGAGTGTTCTGCTGTGGTGGGTATAATTAGAAGGCGATTGAGGCAGTGCATCATTCTTTACATCAAAACAAGCCCCGCCACCACAGTAACAGACAACCCCTAGACTAATGTAGAAGAACTTAAGTCATTTAGCATTGGTCCACAGTTAAGACAATAATTTCCACACAGTGTTATCACTGATCCACTTAGATCCACTTGCTTGACTGATGTTACAGAATGTCTGAATAGCTCTTTTCTACTTGTACACAGCTTTCTTTAAGAAACAGACTGTTCATTTTTATACAACTTCATTTTAGTCTTTTTTTTTAAAACCCCTTCTGAAAAAGAGCAATCTTGATAACACCATTTTGAGCAACTATAGACCAATATCAAATCTTCCTTTTATAGGCTTTATTTAAAAGGTAAAATTGAAAAGGCATTATTTATATTTGAAAAGGTAGTCTTAAATCAGCTGAACAAATACTTAAACTCAAATGGATACCTGGACAATTTTGAATCTGGTTTCCGACTGCATCACAGCACAGAGACCATGCTCATTAAGATAATAAATGATATTCGCTTAAATTCTGATTTTGGTATATTATCAGTGCTGGTCCTGCTAGATCTCTGTGCTGCGTTTGACACTGTCGATCATAAGATACTTCAATAGAGACTGGGTCTGGCTCTCTGAGATGGTACTCAGATGGTTCAGGTCATAATTAGAAGGGATCGGTTATTATGTGAGTCTAGGAGAGCATACGTCAGACTTGATATGGTGCATGACTAGCCATTCAAAGCACTTCGTGAGAATAGGAGTAATTGCAACTGGATGGTAGTCATTGAAGCAGGATGGAGACGGTTTCTTCAGGACTGGAATGATGGTGGTAGATTTGAAGCATGCTTGACTTAGTGAGATGTTGAAAATGTCTGTGAAGACATCAGTGAGTTCCACTGCACAGTCTCTCAGTTCACACTCTGGAATTTTGTCAGGACCCGGAGCTTTGTGTGCGTTGATCCTGCTGAGATGATCTCCTCACGCTGCCGGGGACAGCGCCATCACCCGGTCGCCGGGAGGAGGTGGAGTCTTCTGTGCGGTGGTGCTGTTTTGTTCCACAAATCAAACGAAGAAGGTGTTCAGCTCGATCAGCAGAGAGATGTTGAGAGGGATGTACTGTGTATACAGCAATGAGCAGTATGGCTGTGTATTCCCTCGGTAGATAGAGCGGCCAGCACTTAATAATCTGAACTCCGCCAGGGGTGAGTAGTGTTTGCAGACCGCAACAGCATCGCGGCACCACACATCATTGATGTAAACACACCACCTCAAGATTTATCTCCCTCTTCTGCTTCCTCTCACGCCTCCATTGAGGGCCAGATATAGTAGTGTGGCTCAGTGAGGGTGTAGGCCTCTGGAGCAGACCAGCAGGAGTTTAACTCTAAAAATGTGGTTCTGCCAACATCAAGCAGAAACTCACGACTGTATGCGCACTTAAAGACAGGTAGATGCGATGAAGATGTACAAAAACTCTGGGACTCACAAGACAAAAAACATGAAAACACTGTTTTGACGGAAGAGAGAAGATGTGGACGCATTGCCATCTTGGATCATTAGACAGCTGCAGCTCATCATGAACGCTGCTGCCAGGATTCTGACTAGAAGCAGAAAATCTGAGCATACAGTATCACACCAGTCCTCAGGTCCTTACACTGGCTCCCAGTTACATTTAGGATTGATTTGATAGTACTTTTACTCATTTATAAATTACTCAATGGCCTAGGACCTAAATACATAGCAGATATGTTGGAATATATATCAATCAACAGACCACTCAGATCATTATGATCGAGTCAGTTAGAAATACCAAGGGTTCACACAAAACAAGGGGAGTCCGCTTTTAGTTACTATGCTGCGTGTAGTTGGAATCAGCTTCCAGAAGAGATCAGATGTGCTAATACACTAGTCACTTTTAAATCTAGACTCAAAACTCATCTGTTTAGCTGTGCATTTACTGAATGAGCACTGTGCGATGTCCGAACTGATTGCACCGTATTTTATGTATATTCATTTTCTATTCTTAACTGTTTAAACTCATTTTAAACCTCTTGAATCAATTTTTAAATAATTTTCATAGTTTTTAAATTACTTGTTTTATTGTTGTGATTTTTATTATTATTATTATTATTATTATTATTATTATTATTTTCTTTTCTTTTTTGTAAAGCACTTTGAATTACCATTGTGTATGAAATGTGCTATATAAATAAACTTGCCTTGCCTTGCTCTGTGTATAGGTTCTTGCCTTGGTTTTGATTTGTGCAGGCAATGTACCTAACATCTCAATTCACTGGCGAACAGCTCAGTCTACTGAAAAGAAACATGGAATTGGAATTGTGAGGCTGGAGCTCTGCATGTTCTAGAGCAGGCAAAGCAATGATGTTGCTTTTAAATGTGCAGCTGATCTATCATCTAGCTCATCTTGTATGGGAATGAGAGAATGACCATCTGCTGTCTCCTGGACAGCTTCATCCTTTATTTCAGCAAATACATAAGAGACTTAAAAAGGGATTCCACACAGCTTTACTTTAAGGCCCTTTACTCTTTATGCTGATCAGTTGACGGCTGGTCTTTTAGTCAAACTAGACCTTTAATCACTATATAGTAAATATTAAACTCATCTCAAATTTATTTATCAGTATTATTGGGTAATAGTATTACTTCCTCTATAATACTTCCTCTATCCCCCATCTTCAGTCTCTCTGCAGGATATCAACATGAGGAAGGCCTTCAAGAGCTCCACCATTCAGGACCAGCAGGTGGTTTCCAGAAGCTCAATCCCAAATCCTGTCCTGGAGCTCTACCACCGTGGAGACAAACCTCCCCCTCTTAACATTCTCAGCCCTTACAGGTGAGATCATCATTATCCTCACTCCAAAATCTGGGCATTATTAACTCATGTCAAATAACATTAGCAACACTGCATCTTCTACTTTTCTTCATAAGCATAACATCATCTCAGCAGGTTTTAAAATAGTGTAACTTTTCCAGTAACAAACACATTTTAAGGCAAATAATGATGAAGTGCAGAGGTTCCTAAACTTTTTACTATGAAGGGCCAAAAATCTACCTTTATTGAAGGCAGTGGACTGAAAGTAAATGTTGCTTAACTTTGTTATATTAAAATGTTCAATTTTGTAAAAAAAAAAAAAAAAATGTTAAAACAAGATAAATTAGAAATGAAGAAAATGCAGCAATTGCATGTTTTATTTCCTATTTCCACATTCCCTGGTTTGTGCATCTCTGGTGTAGTGTGACAAAATGATAAATCACTCGCTGCATACCATGCACACTCTCCGAAAATATTCTCTCAAGTATGTCTGAAAGCCCAGTTTGGTTTTTTTGTTGTTTTTTTGTTGTTGTTGTTTTTCGGTTTCTACCCCGATGCTTCAATACATCTCTACACAGAGAAAATGCTATTGTAGCAACCATCATATGTCTTTCTTTCTTTTTATAGAGATGATAAGAAGGACGCACTGAAGTTCTACACAGACCCCTCCTACTTCTTTATCCTCTGGAGGGAGAAAATGCTGCAAGCCACAGAGGACAAGAGAAAAGAAAAGAGGAGACAGAAGGTGTGTGTGTATTGCATATATATGTTTTTGTGTGCACTTTATAGTCCCGTTTCGCGCTGTCTGGTCTTTCTACAATCACATACTGCTTTACGGATGTCAAAAATGCTGGAACTTCCAAAAAGCAAAAAGTTGATACCAAAATAACTGTTGTTGTATGTGGTATAGCTCACGGTTAAGACTGACTTTAACTTTAAACTTTAACAAGTACTGGAAAAATGTTTCTCAGATTCATTACCTCTTGAGAAACCAGAAGTCTATGTGTTTATATGCAAAGAAGAAAGCAGAAGGAAACATCAGTGGATGTGTCTTTGTGTGTGCGTGAATGAGAGCTCTAACTCCCCCAGACTTTGCCCCCTTCTCTCTAGACCAGCGGCTCAGGCCAGACTCACTCAGACCAGACTAAGCCCCACTCCAGACAGGCCCTTCTCAGAAGCCCCCTCCTATCCTCCGTAAGAGACCTGCATTTCTGTCAGTCCTTCTATTCCTCTGTCAGCCCCTCACTTTGCTGACTCCAGTTTCTGCATTCACTTTTTTTCCCTACAGTCTCTTCAATAGCTTTTCTACTGAGTGTGTGTGTGTGTGTGTGTGTGTGTGTTTAATGCATTCCTTGAATTATGTAGAAAACTTTCTTCACAGCACCTTTCAGTGAAAAATGTGGACACTACAATCTGTGTGTGTGCGACTTTGCTCTTTTAACTTATAGCCTAAAACTCTTTGACCAAATGTGATGAAACCCTGGGCTTTCTGAAACACTAGCCTTTCTTTCTCCCCCCTCTCTCTCTCTCTCTCTCTGTCACTCACTCAGGAGCAGCAGAAACAGGTGGAGGACCCCAGTCGTGAGGTGAAAAAGGTTCGTAAGGCTCGGAATCGTAGGCAGGAGTGGAACGTAATGGCGTATGATAAGGAGTTCCGCTCAGACGCCCGCTTCACACCTTCACCGTACCATGGCATGTCCTCTGAGGGCTCGCTTTCACCAGACAACAGGTTGGGCGTCTCTTTTGCCTTTGACTTTTTTATTTTAATTTTTTTGGCAATACAAATGAGATGCGGTTTAACATAGCTCTCTACTGCCATCTGTTGACAATATTATTGTCATACTAACAATCTAAAGCATCACAACTTTACACTGTTCTATCTATTTATTAGGTTTTATTATTAGTTTTTAACTTTTGATAATCAGGTTAAAAAATTATTTCATTGGGGAAATTATTTTACATTGCGCATATTGTGAGGATTTTAATGTGCTTTTTATGTGGTTATTAATTTTCCTAAAGTTTCTGTTATTTGACATGGTCGTTCTTTGTCGCACCATTAAGCAAATAAAACAGAAGAGTAATGTACAAAACATTTAAACATCTACGTTTGAAAATTGTTTCGTAAGTTTGATTCATTTGGTGAATCAGTTCAAACTGTCTCTTTTAATAAATCGGCTCTGATCCATTGATTTGTTGTAACCCTAAGCCTGTGTGAACATTTCATATATTAAAATGATTTAGATACAGAGTTTAAATGTATGTTGAACATATGCAGTATGTACTGTAGGTGAATGGTGCTGTTCATTGTTTTGAAGGGAAGAATGTTTACATTGGTTACATATTAGACTGAACAAATAATGAATAATAACAAATAAAGAATATTTTTTGAAGGATCATGTGACACTGAAGACTGGAGTATTTCCCATCACTGGAATAAATTACATTTTAAAATATTTTAGAAAATGGTTATTTTAAATTGTATTTATATTTCCAAATATTGCTCTTTTTTTAATATACAATAAATGAAGTCTTGGAGCTTAAGAGTCTATGCATAGGACTTTGGAAATCCACAATCAACGGTCAAAATTGTCATGTTTTTTAAACAGCATGCAGCACTTGCACTTTTAGTAAAGCTGATCTGTGGAATCCAAAATATTAATTTTAAAGCTCAAGAACCCTTGAAGATATTTGCACCTGAATATTTATCTCTTCATTTCCTTTTCCCCTTCTCTCTCATTTGTCTATCACTCTCTGTCTCTTTTCAATCATCAGGTCGGTTGCCTCAGACATGGGTGAGCACTCTTACCCAGGCAGCCCCAGTCACCCGGCTCAGCAGATGGCCGTGGCCAGTGCCTACTCCGCTGCCAATGGCAAAGATCACCTCATGGCCCCCTCTCATGTCCAAACCCAGTCCCTAGACCGCGTGTATCGGCCGGCCGCTTCCTCCTCCGCTCCACCTGGGAGACAGACCACTGGCAGGGTTCAGACGTCCCATGGACAACCAGTTACAGACCCTGCTCTCAACGGGCCACGTCCTCTACAGGCTAAAGACTACAGGTCTGGTATTCTTTAGCTTCTCTTAATTCAGTAAATATCTGTAATATAAAGGGTGTAAAGCAGGGTTTTCTAATACTTTACATTATTTTCATGAAATACCCACAAATTTCAAATAAACGTTCCAACCATTCAGTAAATATAATGAATAATAAATGTAATGACTCATTCATTTTGTATGTACGATGAGTTTATTCATTTTACTTCATATTGAATTTTATTCAGTTTGCTTTTATGTTTCTCTTACTCGATCTCCATCATGAACTTCTAGGGGTTGTACTACCCTGGTCTAAATGCTCAGGTTTCATTCATCAAGTCTAAATAACTTACAAAACACACATGATCATGTGTAAAATTATCTTTTACCATTAGTTATCTTTTAACACACAAACTCACTCACACATCATTTTAGTTTTATCTGCATCCCATTATAGTATTTATTAATATTTTGAATTTGCGTTCTAGATTTATTTTAAATTAATTTCTGAATAAATTTTGTTACATGCTTTTGTCATTTTTATTAGCGGTCTTTAATTTATTTTGATTTGTTTTAGTAATTTTAGTAAGCTTTATTTCAATTCACAATAACAGTTTTTAATAGTTTTTAATTAGTCAGCAATAACAATATGCATGCAAGAGTAGATTTTTTTGGCATGACACATGCTCAAATTTAAAACATTAAATAAAAGGTTTGTACTTTTCTAGGTTTAGAGCTCATCTCCTGAGTGCAGTAAATGTGTTTGATTTAATAATTTTTTTCTCTGTTTGTATCTCAGTGGTCAGCAGTCTCAACATCGAGAGTATTTTGTACCTCCTGCTCCTCCTCCACCTCCTCCTATCATTCCTTCTGCCCAGACTGCCTTTGACAGTCCCACCGGCCCCTCCTCTGCCCCTGCCAGTACTATGCCATCTCTTTCCCAGACCTACAGTGTTTCTCCTCCAACCCCTGCCCTCCCTGCTTCCTACACCCCTTCCCCAACCCATCCTCCTCCCGCAGCGCCCCCTCCACCTCCACCTGGGCCACCCACACACCCCCACCCACACCCTCACTCACACACCATGCCCACTGCCCCTGCGGAAGCACCAGTTGTCCCCAGGAAGGGCCAGATACCTCTCATCCCAATGAGCGACGCTCGCAGCGACCTGCTGGCAGCCATCAGACGAGGTCAAGAGATCACTTATATATTATATTATATTATATTATATTAATTCTTGAAATTATTATTTTTTTTTTTCAGAAAGAGTACATTAAATTATTAAAAAGTGACGGTTAAGACATTTATAATGTTACAAAATATTTCTATTTCAAATAAATGTTGCTCTTTTGATCTTTCTCTAATATAAAAGAATCCTGAAAAAAGTCATTTTTCACAAAAATATTAAGCACATCTGTTTTCAACATTGATAATAATAAGAAATGTTTCTTGAGTACCAAATCAGCGTGTTAGAATGATTTGTGAAGGTAATAGCCGCAAAAAAAATTCTGTTTTTATGAACAGAATCAATTAGATTTTAAAATTACTTGAAATAAAACTGTTGTTTTAAATCACAGTAATATTTAATTATATTACTGTTTTGATACAATAAATGCAGCTTTGGTGAGCATGAAAGACTTTGTGAAAAAATGTTTTTTAAATCTTACTGACACCAAACTTTTGAACTGTATTTTTTTGAGAGAAATATGGCCTGAGCCGTGTTTCTTATCAGTTCTTGAGGTTTTTTTTAATTTTTTTTATTTATTTTCTCATAGGGATCCAGCTGCGTAAGGTGCAGGAGCAGCGGGAGCAGGAAGCAAAGAAGGAGCCGGTTGGGAACGATGTGGCCACTATATTATCCCGTCGCATCGCCGTGGAGTACAGCGAATCTGATGAAGACTCTGAGCCTGATGAAAATGAGTGGTCAGACTGAGACATTGAAAACAACAATAGAGAAAAAAAAAAAAAAAAACATGAAGTAAGATTTAGACTGTAGGTTTCAGAGAACAGAATAATCACAACTAATGTAGCATGCTAAAATAACACGGCTCATGTGTTTAAAAAATAAGGGCTGTGTAACTACAAAGTCTCAAAGAGACCGATTGAGAAACTTTTGAATTTTAGATTGTACATCTTAAATTGAAGCCTTGACAGCGAAGTTTAATGACCCCAACAATGTCTAATGAACAATGTCCGTTAGAGATCACTGGCCTGTTGCATAAAGTGCCTAGACTAGTCTTAAAAGTTAGACACCTGATTTTTTT
Organism: Carassius gibelio; assembly: GCF_023724105.1. NCBI lineage: Eukaryota > Metazoa > Chordata > Actinopteri > Cypriniformes > Cyprinidae > Carassius > Carassius gibelio. The sequence continues at coordinate 30,095,336 of NC_068377.1, read as the reverse complement.
TCTGCAAGACATGAAAACATAGATTAAATCTTAAAAGTAAGACTGATAACCACTTGGTTAACCAATTCTTAAGACACAGTCTTAACATGGTGACTATGTTTATGCAACCAACCCCTGGTCATCTATGAAGAGTATTTGAGTCCACTGCCTTGATACTATTCATCAATTACTCTGAATGTGGGGGTCCTGCCATCTGTCCTCTCTGCTGCACTCTTTCTCTCACTCTCCCTAACCTTAGAACATGACCATATTAGAACAGCCAGCTGGATGATCATGCAATGTTAATTTCAGTCCTACTCGCCCAGGATTACAACTTAAAGGTCAAAGAAAATAGCTATAAAATCATTTGGGGCTAATATATTAAGCATTTACCTAAACATTTTCATGTCTAAGCCCAAAGAAACAGCTGCATTTTGATATCTTGAATGCATGTTTTGACTGAGTATCAAGCAGATAACAAAGCAGTTGAAATTACAACTGCAAGTCAAAAAAAAGCTATATTCTTGAGCGATTTGCTCCGATAGAGCACAAACACTTAGTAGATGTTTAGTTAGATTTTTGTTTGTTGATTCAAATTTATAAAAAGTTACACCTGTTTGCATTCAAAATATCGCAGCTTATTGAATAGCATGGATGGACAATCTGAATCTGAAAACTGTATCAAGGGCGTGTAAAAAAAAAAAAAAAGGTTCTTTCTGGGACTAGAAGATATTTTCTGAATCTAAAGGATGTTGGAAGGCTCAGTGGTGATGTTTCATATACTTTATTGGTGACACTATTTCCCCAAATGTGATTAATTTAAATTATTAAACCCATTTTAATGGGTTGGAATGATTTTTAGGGCTTCGTTTGCTTTCTTGACTTCAAGTAAAAAGATACTATATTGGTGCATTCTGAATCCACCAATAGACAATAACAAATTGTGATTGCTGCAAAAGACAGAACTGGGCTCTTATTCATCTATAGGCTCATTAAACACAATACTTTAATACTCTGTGTTCAAGTGGTGCTGTGTTAGTAGCTATGGATTATATCTGTCAGAATCTCTTTCTTTGTTTTGTATTCCTCCTGGGCTTTTCAGAGAGGAAAAAAAACTCCTAGTTATCTTACTTTTTAAATGGATTCAGTGCGTGGCCGTCTGTCCCCTTAAGGATCGAACCATTCGCTTGTCAGTCATCATCACACTGTTACCACAGTAGATGTCACGGCATTGTTACCAAGCCAACAAACATAGCATAATTAAGCAGGCAACAATGAAGACAGCTGTGCTCTTACCTGTTTGATCTGGTAATGCGTACCCATAAACACAAATAGAAATTAACATTATGTACTGGAATTGATGAACAGCAGTTTTTTGCTAGTGTTTTTAATTTTAAATCATCTTGCTCACTGAGGCATTTGAAATAATATATATGCTGATTTGTACAGAATAAGAGCACTTAAGTATTTCAGCTTTTATTTTCTGTTTATTTAGTTAAATGTGTCACTCACTGCACAAAGGGGGAGGCTTCGAGTTTAACCTCTCCCAACTTAACAGCTATCATGAGCTGTGTTTAGCCTGTGATTTGTATGTAAAGAATGAAGTCCTTTGTGTTTCAACCAATGTGATGTATAGAAGTTTGTAAAAATGGCAGAACTTTGAATTATATAGATACGAAACAGTATGAAAATCAGTGTATCAAAAAAACACACACATATATATATGTATATATATATATATATATATATATATATATATATATATATATATATATATATATATATATATGTATATATGTATATGTATATGTAGGCAAATGCTGCATGCATGTACGGAGTGGCATTAAAGTGCTTCTTAAAATATTTCTCAGTGTGGTTTGTGGCAACACTTAATATTTCCATTTCAATCTATTTTTAAATCATTTAATTGCACTCAGATCAATAATGGCCAAAGGTACCTTGGATTTTTGTGATTTAATGATTTGTTGGTTGCTTTCTATGATCAAAAGATCCCTCCTGTGATCATATAAAGTCTGGACATTTTTTTAAATTGTGATTTCCCGAAATCATAAAAAAAAAAAGGAAGGCCAATTGATTAAATCTCAAAAGTCATGCAAATTTCTGATTTCTAATAGTGTGGATAAAAAAGTTTTTGTAGTTATACACTGATCTAAAATGCTTAAATCTGTTTGCACCATAATACTTGATGTATTTCTTATTTAGTTATATCTGTGCCCTAATTACTAGCAAAGTCAAGGAAATTCATTGGCTAAAGTGTATGGGAAACATGTTTTAATACAGCAAGTATCATGTACCTTTCCTTGTATTACATAACCATTACCTTTGCTGTAATCTCACTGCCTGTCCATCCTTTCTTTAAACGTTGTCTCTATTGAATTATGGATTGTATCCTCCAATTTCGCCCTATCATTTTACACATGCTACAGTATATCACATTGCTTCCGAGACAAGTGGTGCTTGAGAAGTGCTTCTTTGTTGCTACATGATCCTCTGCATTTACTGTCTCTTCACCCTCTCTTTCTCTCATTTCAGTTTCCCTATTTATGTTTTCTCATCCCTCAAAAATTGGCAGAGAACTGAGGGCGACTGGAGTCTTAACTTCGCCTGATCTTAACTTTGAGAAAGGTCATAGTCGTGACTTACAGCAGGAATGATCACATTTCCCTCCTGTTTCACTGCCCTCGGTGTCTCTCCTTCAGGTATTTGTAG